>NC_059166.1:7359633-7664133 GCF_019923935.1 Bubalus bubalis
TTGCAGGAAGTCAAAACCTTGAGTTGCCCACCTGTCACACAGAAAAGTTCAACAGTCACAAAACAACCGAGCAAGTGCCACAGCCGTTCTAGTCTACTCAACGCTGAAAAGCAATCCGATTGGAAAATTACTACCTAGGACAAAACACATTTGTCTCTATCTGCCTCGTGTTCAGTACAATTAGAGGGCGTTTGAGAAAGACGAATGGCTTCTTAGTAAAGGAACTGGCTACTGATTTCTTTGCCATTTAACACTAAATAAGGGGTGTAAACTTTATGAGGAAAGAAGGAAAGAAGATTAGCAATTAAAAAGACCTGTCCAGGAAGAATGTGAACTGCTTAAAGATAACTCATTTTGGAACGATTACAAAAGAAAAAGTATTTCAAGAGTTATCGGAGTTTTTATGTGGACAGGTTCATAAAAAAAAAAACATTGTCAGAGTTCCAGATGCTTTCCTGTCATCTGCTCAGAAACCCCCATAAGCATCAGAATGGGGTGTCTCCAGCCCATACAGGGCTCAGGAAGGAGCCATCCTGCGTGGTCATTACCTGGGTCTCGTCCCTCGGCCGCTCTCACACTTAGTCAGGACGTAATTCATCCATTTCCGGGCAAAGCTTATATACTTGTCTCCTATCTTCTGTTTAAACTCGCCAGACATCAAACGAACAACTTCTTTATGATACTGTAAAAAGATTTCATGTATATCAAAATTAAGAAGAAAACAATTACACAAATACTTAACACACTGTATAATGCTGTTTAAATTTTTTTTTTCTAAAAACAAAAAGCAAAAGCCAGTGAACTTTACATATGGTAAAAAGAGTATGAAGAGTTACAGAGAAAATAATGTCTTCAAGTGCAATTTCACAAAGGTCTTACTCATAAGCGTAAATCTAAAAACTGGGTAACTATCTGACCATTTAAAAGAAACTCCACATTTCTGACGTCGAGCAAGGGTGTAAGATGACATTCTGGACTAAGCTGTGATTACAATCATGGGCTCATGAGATGTGCCGTGCAAGATTCCCAATGCTTGCTGTCAGTAAGTTACAAAGCTGTGGCAAAACTGTACCGTGCTTTGCCTCTTATTTTGTACCTACCTCGAACCCGAAATTGTACCCTTGGATCATGGCTTCTCGGTAATACTGCTGCAGTGTAGCAGACTCAGATTCATCAACTTCAGCATCGAATTCTGAAGTGAACATGTGGTCCACTCGGTCAATGGCATCACTTATTCGGTTGCAGAGCTCTAAGGCATCGTTCTAAAGAATCCCAAACCATGATTAATCCGAAACGGAACAGATCACACGTCTATCCTATTTTAGAGGAAGGTTCCTTTCATCATCACGCAGACATTGACCACTGTGATACGGTACAGTCATATTTATTTTGGTTATTCAAAAGTAATGACGAAAGAAGAAAAAAAGTTTGGTATTTTTACTTGTATTAGGTATTCTTAAGGCCTGATGAAATACAAGAGCAAAACAACCCATTTGAAATACCATGCCTGATTACATGGTGGTCTCTGAATAGATGCTTAGAGCCTCAACATTTCTGCACATCAACCACAGTTGTGTCTCCCCTTGGTGCTTGCTCAAGTGTTAGCAGCATTTCAGCGCCACAGAGTAAACTACTGACATGTTTCTAAGAGACCTCTACAGTGTTACGAGTCACACTGTCCTTCTCGTCCCCCTCAGGGTGGTTCTCAGCTGGGACCAATTTTGCCACCTCAGGGGACACGGGCGATGCTGGAGATAGTTCTGGCTGTCCAATGTGGGGAGGGGTGGGCAGAGACTTGTGAAACCTACTGGCATCCACTGTGCAGAGGTTTGGGATGCTGCCAGACACCTACAACACACAGGTGTGCTGTGCTTAGTCACACCTCACTCTTTGTGACCCCGTGTCCTATTGCCCACCAGGCTCCTCTGTGCATGGGGATTCTCCAGGAAAAAATACTGGAGCGGGTGGCCCTGTCCTCCTCCCAAGGATCTTCCAACCCAGGAATCGAACCCAGGTCTCCCGCATTGCAGGTGGATTCTTTATCATCTGAGCCACAGGACAGTTCCCCAAACAATTACTGACTGGCCCCAAGTGTCAACAGTACAGGGGCTGGAGAGCCCTGCCCCAGCACAAGCTTTGTTGTCTTCCCTAATCAACAGTACAACAGCTCCAAACTCGGTTCCCTTTCCACTCCCTTCAGTTCAGTTCAGTTCCGTCGCTCAGTCGTGTCCGACTCTTTGCGACCCCATGAATCGCAGCACGCCAGGCCTCCCTGTCCATCACCAACTCCCGGAGTTCACTCAGACTCACGTCCATTGAGTCAGTGATGCCATCCAGCCATCTCATCCTCTGTCGTCCCCTTCTCCTCCTGCTCCCAATCCCTCCCAGCATCAGAGTCTTTTCCAATGAGTCAAGTCTTCGCATGAGGTGGCCAAAGTACTGGAGTTTCAGCTTCAGCATCATTCCTTCCAAAGAAATCCCAGGGCTGATCTCCTTCAGAATGGACTGGTTGGATCTCCTTGCAGTCCAAGGGATTCTCAAGAGTCTTCTCCAACACCACAGTTCAAAAGCATCAATTCTTCGGCGCTCAGCCTTCTTCACAGTCCAACTCTCACATCCATACATGACCACAGGAAAAACCACTCACCCTTAAACACACACAAATGTAATGACCCTTTCCCAACTGGGACTCCAGATGTGCTGTGACACGGGATTGCCCAGTGCTGTTTAAGTCTGGATGTTGGTCAAAACCCAATTTGGTGATGTACTCTCTGCTCTTTCTCTTTTCTTTTAATGTTAGTATATTGAAAATAAGCTAGATAACTCTCTAATGAATATCTGTATTATTTATTTGTACATAACGAGCAGCTTATTTTGTTAACAAATCCTTTGAACTTGAGACGAAACGTGAAAGCTTTCGGCAAAACGGTAATTGGCGCTGTGAGCAGGATTTGTGAGACAAAATCCACTCTCTAAGAAAAAAGAGATTAAGCTTGATCAAGTTTTTATTCCCAGTTGGGATGATTCACCTTATTGCTCGTTAGCTAGCAGATGGGACGTATTCACTAGATTATGTGAGAACTAGAACCTTAAATTAAAGCGGGCCCTTTTAGAGGGCTTCCCTGGTAGCTCAGCTGGTAAAGAATCTGCCTGCAATGCAGGAGACCTGGGTTCGATTCCTGGGCTGGGAATATCCACTGGAGAAGGGAAAGTCTGCCCAATCCAGTATTCTGGCCTGGAGAATTCCATGGACTGTATAATCCATGGGGTCGCAAAGAGTCGGACATGACTGAGCAACTTTCACTTTTCAAGTGAGTCCCCTATACTGTATTCCAAAATCTTCGATGACTCTCTGGGGCTTAGAATATGAAATTCAGAATCTCCCAACAGTCTGATTTTTGCCCACCTGATTTTTTACCAGCCGCATCCCCCACTCCTTCCCACTGTATATATCAGGATCCAACCAAACCAGACTGATGCTCTATGAGTGTTCCCATAACCCTGATCCATGGACACCATGCCCCAGTGTTTCCCTCACTGGTCCCTTCCCAACCTACACCTTCAGAAATCCTCCCCAGCTGCAGTGCCTCCACGGCAGCAATCCCCAGCTGCTACTGGGAGGCCCTAGTCTCCCCTCCTCTGTGCTGCAGTGTGACAGGTCAGATCCTTAAGGCTACACACTTTTCAAGCCCAAGAATAATGAACACCATATACAATTCTGTACTCTCCAGAATTCATTAACTCAAACTAAAAGAAAAAACAAAAGTCCCCTGCCCTGGTATTAGAATGGGGTGATAATCTATAAAGGGGCCTTCCCTGGTAGCTCAGTAGGTAAAGAATCCGCCTGCAATGTGGGAGACCTGGGTTCAATCCCTGGGTTGGGAAGATCCCCTGGAGAAGGGAACAGCTACCCACTACTATTCTGGCCTGGAGAATTCCACGGACTGTATAGTCCATGGGGTCGCAAAGAGTCAGACACGACTGAGCGGCTTTTACTTTACAATGTATAAGGGAGAATGTTTATAGCTAAATAAGGCAAACCAGACTGGCAGAACAAAAACAAACGTTTATCAAACTACTTGTAATTTCAAGAAGCGCTTCTTCAGGAAGCAAAGCTGTGATGTGACAGAAAATTAATGGCTTGTGGGACAGTGATGAATGAAGTACAAAATAAAAAGTGGGGGGAAATGGGAAATAATGGGAAGAAAAGGCAAGGCTCTAGCTTGTCATGAACTCTGAAGGCCTTTCTGCCTGTCCACAAGCCACAACTGGCTTTCTCTATTATCATCAATTTGACTGAATCATCTATTAAGTGAAACAAATATTTTTTTTAAATTACACATTTTTAACAAACGGTACCTCTAGTAAATACTGGTAATTGCTAAAGGAGAAATAAACTGGGTTAGGAAGGAGGAGACCAGGTCCAATACCAACCAAACACATGACCTTAAGAAGTCACATAACTATTCAAATTCTCACCCTTTCCAATTCTACTGTTCCACTGTTCCAAGGAAGATACAGGAAAAATTTTAACTTAGACATGGGAAAAGTGGGAAGAGGTAGAGAATGGAGAGGACAATTTAAGAGTTCAAGTCCCTGGAATACTTAGGTTATAACAGACAAACTCTTCCCTTGCATTGTACCAAATACAAATAAATTACAGCTAAGATAGAGGTGACAATGAAATACCTTCAGCTGCTGCAAAGCTTTGGCAATGACGGGCTGACTGGAAGTCTGCTCCTGGCGTAGAGTCATGAGCCCTTCGATGGACTGCTGGAAAGCTTTTCTATGGATTATGAGCTTCGCAGAGTGCATGACAACTAGTAGAAGATTGTCCACCTGGGAAGAAAAGCCAGCACAGGGCTCAAACACAGGCCCAGTCAGCTGTCCGCTCTAGTTCAACTCCCAGGCCCCAAACACCACCAACCCCAGGGCCCCCCAGCCAGCAAGCACTGATGAGAAAGCACATGTTTGGACTATAGCTGCTGCCCCGGAGCAGTGCAGCGGGCACCGACGACTACATTCTCCAGCACAGCAGGGAGGATCCCACGGGACGGTGGGCAGGCAGTGTCTGAGGTATGAGAACGCCAAGACAACCCTCCTGGAGCAGAGACTGAGAGAGTGTATGCACTGGAGCAGCGTGTGAAGATGGGAAATGCAGGAGTAAGAATGGGACAGGATGAGCGGCCTTGTATAAAACAGAAACCAAGACTGAACTACTTGTGCTCTTTAAGCGACGGTCACCGCGGTATTCTCAGTAGACCTGTGATGAGACGTATGAGAGTGAGGACCACTCTGGAAGCACCAAAATGAGCGCCAGATGACAGGGGCGGCAGGCAAGGCTTGCAGCAGGGAACCAGAAGTGGGGTCCCGTGCAGTGCAGGAAAGGGACAGTCAGCTCCCACCCGGCAGTGGCTCCGGCCCCACGCAGGGCAGGAAAGGGGCGGTCAGCTCCGACCCGGGACTGGCTCCGGCCCCGCGCAGGGCAGGAAAGGGGCAGTCAGCTCCCAGCTGGGAGTGGCTCCGGCCCTGCACAGTGCATGAAAGGGGCGGTCAGCTCCCACCCAGGAGCAGCTCCGGGGAGGCAGAGGGATCCCACTGACTGGAAAGGCTTCAGGCTGGGGGGAGCCGCCTAAGTGGAGGAGGGCGGAGGCTGGATGTTTATGAACGGTCACATCCTGGCTTAAACACTGGAGTGGACGAAACGCCAGTCACTGAGACAGGCGGACGCGTGGTGCTGGGGGCAGTCGGCCGGGCTGTACAGGCTGAGTTCAAGGCGCAGGTGCGCACTCACCACCGCTCCAGAGCTGAGCACAGAGGTGGGAGGAGGCTTCTTACAGTTTGTGTGTGTGTGTTACCTGGAGAAGAACTGCTGTCCAATGCTGGACGGCAAGGTTCCGCTGCTCGACAGTGTGAATAGCTATGTGTATGCACACATCCCCTCCCTCTGGGACCTCCATGCCCCTATCCCACCCTCTAGGCTATCATGGAGCACCGAGCTGAGCTCCCTGGGCTACACAGCAGCTCCCCGCTAGCTGTCTGTCTTACACATGGTAGAGTATGTATATCAGTGTTATGCTCTCTGAACACAGCGGCTACACAGCAGCTCCCCACTAGCTGTCTGTCTTGCACACGGAAGCGAATGTATGTCAGTGTGATGCTCTCTGAACACAGCGGCCTGAGAGGCTTCTTACAGTTTTAGTTACTGAGGCACACAGACTGTCATAGGATCACTGCCAGGTAGGCAGGTGACAACCTGACTACGCAGAAGAAGGGAGTCAAGTAGCCAGTGAGAAGGTAAAAAGTTTGTCTTGTTTAGAGTGATTAGCCGCTAAATCAACACTTGGAGAGCTGAGATGTCTGCAACGACAAACTAAACGAGGGAGACAATTCCTTCCAGGTCACGGGTGGGTGCCTCTAACTTATGTACGTGGCTGAAGTGAGGAAAGATAAAAACATTTCAAATACTTCAGTACAACTAAAGACTTTCCCAGAATATTTTAGTACAGTAAGGAAACAAAATCATCAAAACATCAAAGTCTAAGCAATACGTGTTTCTGGGGCTTCCCCAGTGGCTCAGGGGTAAAGAATCTGCCTGCAATGCGGGAGACCTGGCTTCAGTCTCTGGGTTGGGAAGATCCCCTGGAGAAGGGAATGGAAACCCACTCCAGTATTCTGGCCTGGAAAATCCCATGGACAGAGGAGCCTGGGGGGCTACGATCCATGGGGTCAAAAAGCGTCTAGGACGTGACTGAGCGACTTAAACAACAACAGTAACAATAACAACACTGCCTCCAGGCAGGGCGGGGAGCGGTGCGGCAGTGAGACGGACCTGCATGCTTCTCAGGGTGTCAACCGTCTCCACCGGAGGCACGACCTTGACAGGCTGCGCCTCCCAGGCGGCCCAGCTGTCCTCCGAGTCTGGAGTGCGGTCACCATGTTTGGTCAAAAGTAGATAGTCGTCAATTAGTGCTTCATCTGAATCTTTGGAGCAGTCCTTCCCTGCAGCTGCATTGAGTAACTGCAAAATAATGCTCTTCTCCTCAGCAAGAGCGTCTGGAACAAACACCTGCAAGTTTTCTAGGCCAGGAATCTGTACCTGGAAGAGAAACAATCCAAAATCCTGAATTAAAGAACACCATCTATTATAGAAATGTCACTGTGCATGTTTCGGGTTTTTCATCTGCAGCCTTAAAACAAGTTAGTAAGCATGAGGAACTCTGGTTCTCTACTTATATACTGGGAAACTATGGGGCAGTCTTAAAACGGGGGTCCACATATTGACTGCAAAGCCTAAAATGTTTACTACCTACATCTTTAAGTCAAATTTCTGTTTAGAGTAAGAAAGGTAAAATAACTCTGCCGCCTTAACTACGCACCTTAACGTACTGCTTTGCTTTCAGAACATCCAGAAGGTCTCTAACCGGGGCCGAGAGTATGAACTCCGCAGCTATTTCCAAGTCCTAGGATCACAGTTACAGAGAAACTTCTTTAGGGTTAGCTTTTAAAAAATAAACAGAGTTTGACGGAAAACAACAAAATTCTGTAAAGAAATTACCCTTCAATTAAAAAATTAATTGATTAAAAAAAAAGATAAAAGAAAAAAATAAGTAACAGCTTGTCAGGACTGTGATCGCACCTTTCTCAGCATCTTGGCAAACCCCAGCGCCTTGGAGGCTCGTTCCCTGGCCTCGTGGAAGAGCTCCTTCAGTGCTCGGCTGACCTCTATAACCGACCTCCTGCCAGGCGGACAGAAACCCAGTTAGAATGCACGAGGGCACACCAAGAAATACACAATAAAGACAGAGCAAATTCCAACTCACGTTAATAAAGACTGAAGATTTTAGAAACAAGCAATTATTACGAATGCACTCGAAATATGCTGCAGCTTGCTCCCACAGTTTTCTAGAAAGTACTTCCTGAGATCAGGCACACTGAACAACCTGCAAAGGCTGTGTGCTCCATTTCCTAAAAGTTTCACTCAGTTCCTTCCAGTCGCTCAGTCGTGTCTGACTCTGCGACCCCATGGACTGCAGCATGCAAGCTTTCCTGTCCATCACCAACTCCTGGAGCTTGCTCAAACTCATGTCCGTCCAACAGGTGATGCCATCCAACTATGTCATCCTCTGTCATCCCCCCGTCTCCTCCTGCCTTCAATCTTTCCCAGCATCAGGGTCTTTTCCAATGAGTCAGTTCTTCGCATCAGGTGGTCAAAGTATTGGAGTTTCAGCTTTAGCATCAGTCCTTCCAATGAATTTTCAGGACTGATCTCCTTTAGGATAGACTGGTTTGATCTCCTTGCAGTCCAAGGGACTCTCAAGAGTCTTCTCCAACACCACAGTTTAAAATTAACAATTCTTTGGTGTTCATCTTTCTTTATAGTCCAACTCTCACATCCATACATGACTACTGGAAAAACCATAGCTTTGACTAGATGGACCTTTGCTGGCATTTCATTAGGATTTCATTAGGATACATAAAATACTTTTGCCACCTGATGCAACTGAGAGCTCACTCACTGGAAAAGACCCTGATGCTGAGAAAGACTGAGAGGAGAAGGGGATGACAAAGGATGAGATAGTTGGATGGCATCACCGACTCATTGGACATGAATTTGAGCAAACTCTGAGAGATAGTGAAGGACAGGGAAGCCTGGCGTGCTGCAGTCCATGGAGTTGCAAAGAGTCAGACATGACTTAGCGACTGAACAACATTAGGATAACTCGTGGAGCAGGAATTAGGTACTTGACTCTCGGCTCATAATCTAACTAAAAAGGAGCAGTGAGCCAGGAAATGTTTAACACCAGCTCACCCTAAACTATTATCTTGTGTGGTGTTTGCCAATTTTCTCACCCATCACAGCAGTTTTCAATCCACCAACAGGACGTCACTGAGCTGTGACTTGGGGGTGTGCACGACCTACAGGGGTGCCCTGGAGCCGGGACAGTCAGCCCCACACATCACTGCGTGTGAACCCCCTTTCTCGATCCATCCCCAGTAAACGATCAGAGCGCTGTAAGAGCCATTCTCTAGTTCACCACCCCAGTGACTGAACTCGCTTATTCTGAGTCTACCATGTCAGTGCCCAAACCTGCAAGACCGTCTATGAACTGATTCATTCCATTTCTCAATAATTCAGTATTTTCCCAGGTGAAAGCCTATGTAGTAACTTCTTTCTTTAATCCTGGTATAAAGACATTCCGGTGTTCTGAAACCCCCAAATGTGCTTTCTATCAAATTCTGGAAGGTGAGAGAAAACACCTCTAGAGAAGTTGGTTCCGCCTTAGCACTTCTTAATGTTGACTCACAGGGCACCGTTGATAACTGGCCACAAACAGCTCTATTGAGTGGCACATAAGCCACAAAAACAGCACTTGAGCACAGTCCACCCTCAGTACTGTGCGCACAACTGAAGAAAACACAGCAGACGGGCCAGCCACGGCCTCCCACACTCAAGCTTCAAGCTCAACAGAAGGGGCAAGGTGAGGACAAAAACAACAAAAATGAACCAAATGTCAGTTAATGTATTCATGGACTACTACAGGGGCTTTAAAGGACAGAAACGAGCTAACTAAAGACAGTCCAGAACACGTGAATGAATTCTACCCTACCAGTTCTTAGTCCACATAAACAACACCGTCTCTAAGGATTAGATTAAACAACAGTCATCTTCAAGGACGATTTCACATAAAACCATAACTAACAGTTCACATGAAAAGACAATACAGCAGCCACACATAAGTCCCTTTAGATCTACAACCCACATTCTTTGAGCCCAACATGATTTGGCTTCAACAAGTGGCATATTATAGGCTCACTGCCAAGAGTAACACCACACAAGATTGGGACTGGGAGGGGAATGAGATCGGGACAGGGAGGGAACGAGGTCGGGGCTGGGAGGGGACGAGGTCGGGGCTGGGGGGGAGCGAGGTCGGGGCTGGGGGGGAGCGAGGTCGGGGCTGGGAGGGGACGAGGTCGGGGCTGGGGGGGAGTGAGGTCGGGGCTGGGAGGGGACGAGGTCGGGGCTGGGGGGGGAGAGGTCGGGGCTGGGGGGGAGCAAGGTCGGGGCTGGGGGGGAGCAGTGTCGGGGCTGGGGGGAAGCGAGGTCGGGGCTGGGAGGGAGCGAGGTCGGGGCTGGGAGGGGACGAGGTCGGGGCTGGGGGGGAGCGAGGTCGGGGCTGGGGGGGGAGAGGTCGGGGCTGGGGGGGAGTGAGGTCGGGGCTGGGAGGGGACGAGGTCGGGGCTGGGGGGGGAGAGGTCGGGGCTGGGGGGGGAGCAAGGTCGGGGCTGGGGGGAAGCGAGGTCGGGGCTGGGAGGGAGCGAGGTCGGGGCTGGGAGGGAGCGAGGTCGGGGCTGGGAGGGAGCCAGGTCGGGGCTGGGAGGGGACGAGGTCGGGGCTGGGGGGGAGCGAGGTCGGGGCTGGGAGGGGACGAGGTCGGGGCTGGGGGGGGGAGAGGTCGGGGCTGGGGGGGAGTGAGGTCAGGGCTGGGAGGGGACGAGGTCGGGGCTGGGGGGGAGAGGTCGGGGCTGGGGGGGAGTGAGGTCGGGGCTGGGAGGGGACGAGGTCGGGGCTGGGGGGGGAGAGGTCGGGGCTGGGGGGGAGCGAGGTCGGGGCTGGGGGGGAGCGAGGTCGGGGCTGGGAGGGGACGAGGTCGGGGCTGGGGGGGGAGAGGTCGGGGCTGGGGGGGAGTGAGGTCGGGGCTGGGGGGGAGTGAGGTCGGGGCTGGGAGGGGACGAGGTCGGGGCTGGGGGGGAGCGAGGTCGGGGCTGGGAGGGGACGAGGTCGGGGCTGGGGGGGGAGAGGTCGGGGCTGGGGGGGGAGAGGTCGGGGCTGGGGGGAGTGAGGTCGGGGCTGGGGGGGGAGAGGTCAGGGCTGGGGGGAGTGAGGTCGGGGCTGGGAGGGGACGAGGTTGGGGCTGGGGGGGGAGAGGTCAGGGCTGGGAGGGGACGAGGTCGGGGCTGGGGGGAGTGAGGTCGGGGCTGGGAGGGGACGAGGTCGGGGCTGGGGGGGGAGAGGTCAGGGCTGGGGGGAGTGAGGTCGGGGCTGGGGGGGGAGAGGTCGGGGCTGGGGGGGGAGAGGTCGGGGCTGGGAGGTGAGCGAGGTCGGGGCTGGGGGGGGAGAGGACGCGCGGCCTCCACCTTATCTCGTCTGAAGCGCTGCTGTCGTCGGCACTGGTCCAGAATTCTGCACAGCTCTCCTGCAAGCCGGACTCCAGAAAGCTTCCTGTCGATTTCAGCAGCATTCCTGCAATGTCACTACGGGAACAGAAGCAACAGACGTAAACCAGGGAAGAAAAACCGTCCCCACTCAGTCTAACTCTGGAATGAGAAACTGGAAGACTGAGCTGTTACGTCAACAGTTCAAAATCAATGACAGTGAGACATCTCTTTTAACATAAAATCATGACTAACATGAAAAAGTAGAAATCGCGATTGTGGATGTATCTACGTTTGTTCAACTACCAGTTTTTCATTATAAACTGTAAAGTCTTAAATTACATTCACAGTAGCTATGTAATGATCATGTTATTTTCATCTTAAATGTTCGAAATGGTATAAAAGTGGGCTCAAATATATATTTATTACAAAATATTTTTAAAGGCTCAATAAACTAAATGATAGCATAAGAAACAAAGTGAATTCCTTAAATGCAATTTCCACAGTCAACGACATGAGCTACTGTAATCACTGGCGCTCCTCATCAAGTGCAGTCTAAATACTGGGGTTAAAATGCAAACCCAAACGTACAAAATAAGTCTAAATGAGTTCAATGAAAAGTCAACACCAGCTTACTGACTTCTATGATGACAGGAGCTTATAACCTAGTGAAACACAGCAGGTAAGTCCACAACCAACATCAGATGAGGCAGAAGGTAACTACTGGGGGAGCTGTCTGAGGGTGTGGGTTAACAGGCCCTGCGGGCAGTGCAGAACTGTAGGAACTAGAACAGCAGAGGGAAGAGGGGTTCTGTCAGGAGGAGCACGGACGAGGGAGGAGGGGGAAGGCAAGTCGAGGAAGAACAGGAAGGATGATCGAAGGGCACGAGGGTGTGTTAAGCAGGAGGCGTGTTCGTGAAGAGAAACTGCAGAGCTGGAAAGAGGGGAGTGAGGACCAGGACGGTAACCCAGCCGTGCCGGGGGGGGCCTTGGACGTCCTGCGACTGTGTGATCATCCTCTGGTAGGCAGAGAGAGTGGGCTGTAACAGTGACCAAGTGGGAAAACGGCCTGATTAAAAACATGCCTGTAAAGAGCAGTGGTGTACAAGGATATTCAGGATAAATTATTCAACAACTAATCAGTATCTGTTATGGAGTAATGAGCAGCGAACAAAAGAGATAAAATTTCTTCAGTAAATGGAGGGGAAAAAGAAGCAATAAATCAAACAAAAAAGAAAAATAGAGTACTTCAACTATTGATACGTGCTCTGGAGAGGAAAAATTAAGGAAGAACACTAAGGTGCTCTTGCAGGTAGGAGATTCAACTTTAAATGTGGAGAAGATAACATCTGGCCAAAGACCTACAGGAAGTGGGGAATAAGTCATAGAAAACAGTCCAAGCACAGGGATGAGCAAGTGCAAAGAGCCTGAGGCAGGAGCAGGCCGGGCCTAGGAAGAAAAGGCAGAAAGCCACTGTGGCCTCAGAGGACGCGCAGGAGAGCCCAGGAAATGAGGATACAGAGCTTGTGAAAAGCCAGACTGTGCCTGGTCTCATGGGCCACTGTTTAGGTGCTCTCACTTTTACTTAAGTAAGGAGAACCACTGGCGTATTTCGAACAGAGGTAAAAATGGTCTGCAAGGAGATCAAATCAGTCAATCCTAAAGGAAATCAATTCTGAATATTCACTGGAAGGACTGATGTTGAAGCTGAAGCTCCAATAACTCTGACCACCTGATGTGAAGGGCATACTCACTGGAAAAGATCCTGATGCCGGGAAAGAGAGAAGGCAGGAGGAGAAAGGGACGACAGAGGATGAGACGGTTGGATGGCATCACAGACTCGATGGACGTGAGTCTGAGCAAGCTCCGGGAGATAGTGAAGGACAGGGAAACCTGGCATGCTATAGTCCGTGGGGTCACAAAGAGTCAGACACGACTGGGCAACTGAACAACAGGAACAAAAAATGGTCTGATGTACAGTTTAACAGGATCACTGAGAATAAGCCCTAGAGGACGCAGGGCAGAAACGACTCCTGAGGGAGCTGCTGCAGCGATACAAGGCAGAAATAGCAGGCCGGGAAGAGGGGAAGCGGGCAGTGGTGAGCGGAGGTCAGGTGCTGGTTACACCCGAGGGACAGCCACAGGGAATTAGAGACGGCGCGTGAGAGAAAGAATGGGGGCAGGCAGGGTTAACGCCAAGACGGCTCCAACCCGGGAGAAACAGTGTACGAAGCGGAACACCGCCGCAACGCGACGAACACCCAGAATGAGAACCGTGCCGGTGGGCAGCCCCTCAGCACAGGCAGCGACGGGGCCCTGGAGCTTCCCAGAGCACACGACGTGAGGCTGGAGGCCACAGACTGCGCTGAAAAGGAATCGAAGGACAAGCCAAAGATGAAAAGGAATACTGACAGGAACGTGATGACGGTACAAAGAAATTAAATAACAAGAATGGGTAGTGAAATGAAACAGTAACCTTTTCAAACATCTTTTTTTTTTCAGCAATGCTTGACAGACTGAGAACAGAAGATACAAATAGAAGAAATTTATAGGTGAAACAGAACAATGGAAAACTAAGAGGGGCAAGAGACTTTGAAAGTGGCAGTGAATACATGTTTCCGTAAGGCTGACTGTGGAAACCAACCCGAACAGGAAACCAGGACAGACTGGGAACCCTGGCCTGAAGCCAGCTGAGCTCTGAGACAAGAGCAAGTTCACTGTTCACTCAGAGATGGAGGAAAGCGTAAAGACCAGGTGCTCAGGGCAGAAGAGTCAACACAACATTCTGAGATACAAAGAGACCTGCGGGCTGAGGACAGTGACTTTCTGCAGGGAGAAGAGAACTCTGTAACAGTCGAAGTCCTGAAGGGTACACACAGAGCCGGGTGGGGCGGGGGAAGGAAACGTGAGCTGGGTATAAAAGAGCTCCTAAAAAGGCAACAGACGAAACGGCCGATGCGGCAGGCGAGAGAAGGGGGCACCACGGGGCAGCCGCAGGGTTTAGAGCCAGGGAGGAGGCCCGGTCCCCAGTCCCTCAGCAGGGGAGCAGCCCACCACAAAGACCACAGACCTTACACCTCGCTCTCAACACTCAGGTGCCTGCACTTGAGAAGACATATTCGTGTCCTAGAGCAGACAGACTAGTGAGCATTCCCCCTTGCTTCATGCTTGGCTTCTGTTTACAGTTCGATTCCTTCATCATATATAAACACCCGGTTTATAAAGAGCTTCTGTGATTAGCATAACATTCCCAAAACAGTGTCGGTGAAAACACCTACTTGGTAGGCTGCAGAAGTGCCCACCAAGACGGACACAAAGACTGATACTTGCAGGCCTACTCCACTCGTCAAGAGGCTTTAAATTCTCCTCCTTTTATATAATCAAGAGGGTGCATCCTGTGGCAGGATTTGTCTACTTCAAAACTGCCTCACTGGGTGGAGTTTTTCTCCGGGGGCGGGGGCTGCACCGTCCTGTGCATCATGGGATGTTTCCCAGCGTCCCTGGCCTCCGCCCAGTGAATAAGATCAGAACCGTTTCCCGACACCGCCACACGCCCCGGGGGCAACTCGCCCCCGGCAGAGAACCACTGCTCTAAGGATGACAAAGCCCAGGAGAGGGGCACACGAGAGGTACAAATGTTTGTCATTTTCATGTAATTAGACACTCGCACGTGTAGAACAGAACCGGGGAGCAAACCAGGAGCGAGAAAGGAAGGCAGCCACACAAGGATTCCTACCAGAAAAGCTTTCCAGCCTGTGCTTCTCCTCCCCGGATGTAATGGGTTATTTCTTTGGTGAAATTCCATTCTTCTTCTAACAGATTTTTTAAACTATGAGATGCTTGAGGTAATTGCTGTAGCATTTGGATCCAGCTTCTCATGTAATCAAAATATACCTTAAGATACAAAAAACGCAAAAGGAGATATTTGAGAACAGGATTCAGCAACTCACAACTTTCATCCCTGTTAACATGAAAATTGTAAGTCAGACAAGAGGAAGAGGGACCACTGAGGCATGAAGCTCTGAGAGAAGCGCGATTCTCCATCACTATTAACTGAGGTCTAAATAGGATTTTTCTTTAATCGTATAACTCAACTCCTCAGCAACTGAACATTTTATTCACAACTGCTGCAAGTTACCGGAGCAGGCAATGGCACCCCACTCCAGTACTCTTGCCTGGAAAATCCCATGGATGGAGGAGCCTGGAAGGCTGCAGTCCATGAGGTCGCTGAGGGTCGGACATGACTGAGTGACTTCACTTTCACTTTTCACTTTCATGCATTGGAGAAGGAAATGGCAACCCACTCCAGTGTTCTTGCCTGGAGAATCCCAGGGACGGGGCATCCTGGTGGGCTGCCATCTGTGGGGTCGCACAGAGCTGGACACGACTGAAGTGACTCAGCAGCAGCTGCAAGTTACTAAGAAAATAAAACATTCACACTGTACAGAAAAATACAATGAAGTAAAAAAAAAAAAAATCAAAATAATAACATAGAAATTTTCATGTTTAACATACTGTGAATAATATTCCTTTAAGAGCGTGGGACCTTTATTTCTTTAATTACTTAAGGTTTAGATGGTTTCTTACATGTTGCTGCTGCTGCTGCTAAGTCGCTTCAGTCGTGTCCAACTCTTAGGGACCCCATGGACTGCAGCCCACCAGGCTCCTCTGGTCCATGGGATTTTCCAGGCAAGAGTACTGGAGTGGGGTGCGATTGCCTTCTCCGTCTTACATGTTAAGAGGAGGCAATAAGCACACTTCTTCCCACTATTATGTTCCCAGCATCCACATTCTCATGACATAATTTTTCAAGGTTTATGACATATAAATTAGGATCTATAACCAAAATACTTGATTGTTCTAAGGAGGAGTTTATGTCCACCACAGTTCATCTTTCAACAGCTTTCACAGTGCTAAAATTCTTGTTTTATCTGCTGCTTAGCAGGATTTTACCGTGTTGTACTTTGTCTCAAGACAGGCTCACAACTGTTATTTTATAAAACATCACTGTCTGTGGATTCTTTTACTGAAAGGATACCTTGACTGGGTATAAAATGCTTGAATTATACATCCTCTCCCTCAGAGCCTTGAAGACTTTACTCCGGTAGCTTCTAACACCATGCGTCATGTTAGAATAAACAAAACTGCTGACAGACTGGCCACCACCCTCCCCACCCCTGAAGGCGGCTGCCTTTCCCTGCCTGGAGGTTTACAGGCTCCCTTCTCCAGGCCTGGATCTCAAGAACCTTAGCAGGCTACACCTTAGGGTTCTCTGAAATGAGGGTTTTCTGAGATCCAATAATAATTTTCAGTAGGCAAAAACTCTGGAGTTTTTCACTTAGAGAAAACTATCTTCTGTTGTATCTTTGGAGTTTCTGGGTCCTCCTCCACCCAGGCATGTGGCATGAATCTCCAGTCACAGGTCCATTATGAACACAGCTGTGTAGTGGAACCTGCGACTTAACAGGTCTATGCCCATCTCATCCCAACAAAACAGGTCTTTTGCACATCAGGCTCGGGACCTCCCTTTCCACTCCTGGAGGGCAGCTTCATCTCCCTGGCCTCCCTGAAACCATGCTGTCCTGAGAGCCCTCTCAAGGGGCAGCTGCCTTACAGTACACCGCAAGGGCTGCCAACGGTCGCATCTTTCAAACCAGCATCCTCACACAGCCTTATTTAAAAACAAAAGCAACACTCTGCCCCATTAAGGTTTCTGTGATCAGGAATGCCCTGGATGCCCCGTCTCCACACCATCATCTACTGATTTTCCAGGGCCCAGAGGCAGTCATCACACGGTAGCCTGCGCCTCGGCCTTCTCTCCGTCCCAGGCTCAGCTGTGTGACTTAAATAACATCTGGTGCACGCCCCCCCCACACACGGATTCAGTTCCATTCTCCAACAGCCTCCAGTTCCAAGCACCTTTCCTCCTCTCTGATGAGGTTTCCTTTCTGATCCTGGTATTTACCAGAACCGCCCCAAACCCAGTTCAAATGTTCTGATGCTAAAACCTTCTCTTCTTGCTGCAGTCTGCTTGCCCAGCTCCCCCACTACACTGCTCCCCTCACTTCATCAGGAGCTCTGGCGCCCTGGCTCCTCCTCTTCTTCAGACTCACTCCTCTCTTCCTCGGTCCCGTCCTCCTCACGCAGTGCTCCTGTCGGCACAGCTGTGTCCCTGCCACCCCCCCACACCCTGCCACCCCTCAATGCCTCTTCATGTGCCTGTCACAACCCCAGAGCGAGACAAGCCCAGCGCCCTTCCCCATGTCCACTGTCCTCCAGAAGCCGAGGTCTCTACGAGCCACACCACAGGGAGGGGCCGCTCTTCTACAGTCACATCCGCCAAGCACAGAGCACACGTTCCTGGTGATACCTGAACCTCTGCTCAGCCCATTCGCCTTCTCTCTACAAACACAAGTTTGAAATTTCTCCATTTTCCTCACATGGCTAAAATGTACCACAACCCATTCTCACAGGTGATGTCACCTCTTTTCATAAAAAAAAAAAAAAAAAAAAAACTCTGTTATTAGATATAAAAGCTCTCATCATCCTGAGATAAATAACATGAACATACATACTGTTAAATTACCATTCTTCCCTTTTTAACAGCAGAGGAACTGGGCTTCCTGCTAAGCCCAACAGTTGTGTTTTGAGACCCATTTCCTTGTGGAACCCAAGGAACCTTGCACTCTCAGTATTCCCTTTCCTTTCATGTACATGAGATTTTTTTTTTTTTTTTTTTCCATTTCTTTCATTCAACAAAATCAATCCCAAAGGCTTTCAAATGGTTTCGGGTATCTTCAATTTAAAAAACTCACTGGACCCATCATCTCCAGTACTCACCTGGCTGCACGAACTGGATACCCAGCAACCTCTCTCTATACCCGCTCCATACCCAACCCATCCCTGAGTCCTGCCAACTTCGAGGGATTCAACCCCTGAGCCTTTCCCTAAATCTATGTTTTTCCTCTGTAACCCAGGGACTAGCGTGCACACCACTAGACGAGACCCTGAGTGGTCTTTCTCCAGGCTCGCAGGACAGGATACGCTGCAGACAACACGACGGTCTCTGCACACCACACGTCTTGTATCCTCCTCGGGGCATGAGCTCAGGGTGTCCTCCTTGGGGCCACACCCCGCGGCCCTCCAGCCTGCTCACACCCCGAGATGCCACAGCTCTAATTCATCGCTGTATGAGCCCTCTGCGTAGAAAGGAGGGCGGGATGGTGCACTAAATGACACGCCTGCCTCTCTGAAGGCCACAGTCTCCTTCCTTCTTGACGAAACACTGGTTTTCTTTGGGTTCCACCAGTTCTCAAGTTATGCCCCTGCACTACTTCATCTAGAACACTCTGGGACACAACTTTTAAAATCACTGATAATTTCTAGTCCTTCATCTGTGGGATTACAGCGATGAACTAAGGGACATGATGACTCATACAGAAAACTAGAAGCAAAGTCAAAACTAACTCCCAGCACTGCTAAGGTCCTCTAACCAGCTGAGAGTCTCGGGACTTCCCTGAACCCAGGCTGTCGACCTCTCCCAGGCACACGAGGCGCTGCAGGTGGATGACCTGAACGGCACATCTCACCTGCCCAGTGCGCACCCTTCCTGCCTCAGTGAACATCCCATAAAAGATGCGGCGAGTGCCTTTGTGAGGTCATCAAATACAGTTTGGAAAGCAAGGCACTTTTTGTCTTTTTAAACTTCTGGTTTAATTACTCACAGAGACAATAACTAATTTGCTTGCTGTTTTATCATAACTATTCAATGACAGGCTTTTCTGACACAAGGCATATATACAGTATTTCAAAACATAGCCACATTTCATATATTTTCTGTATTCTCCCAAACAATAAAAAAAAGTCACTTTATAGTCAAAATTATTTCTCGCAAGATGCCAGATGTAGTAAGTCCTCCCCAGCCATACCCTTTCTTTTCTCCTTCTACTAGAGGCTGAAAAACTGAATCCTTGAGGCCCAGCCTCCCCTAGAGAGAGGGAGCCACCCAGCAGGTCTCGTCAGGAGGATGTAGGGGACTTCTGCTGACTGGGGCTTCCAGGGGAGGTTTTGCTCTTCTGGACCTAGCTGACAAGGAGACTTGTCCCTCTGCCCCCTTCTCATCTCTTCCAGCCTAGAAAGTGAGGGTGGTGTGTCTGGAGGTGCTGCAGCCATCCTGAGGCAGGATACAGGGAGATGTCAAGCGAGGGTGATGGCTCTCCAAAAACAATATGACGACAAGCCTTGCTATCTTCTCTACTGTTTCATCAACCTGCCACGTCACGTAACCATCTGTGCACCTACTCAAGCGGCGCTAACACGGGTTTACTATATACTAACACTCCACCAAACACTACGGAAGGCAGAAGAACCCCAGTCACAGCCCCTGGCTTGTGCAGCTTTCAGCCTAAACCGGGGAAACCCGAGGACAGAGGAGCAGAGCATCACTAAGTATTAGACAGTTACGATCAGAACCACCAGAGGAGTTCAGAGAAGAAGTGCACAGATGCACACTCGGGGTGAAAACTGTCAGTTAACACTCGAAAGTAAATCTTCAATGGAAGGATGAGGAGGAGAGGAGACACTCAGAGCAGGAAGGAATAACAGGAACACAAGCAGAGAGCTTAGAAGAGCCAGGAGAAGACACACAAGTCAGACATCGCCCGCACCCCCCGGCCC
Organism: Bubalus bubalis; assembly: GCF_019923935.1. Classification (NCBI taxonomy): domain Eukaryota; kingdom Metazoa; phylum Chordata; class Mammalia; order Artiodactyla; family Bovidae; genus Bubalus; species Bubalus bubalis. The sequence goes on from NC_059166.1 coordinate 7,379,467, forward strand.
CGTCCTGACCATCAGCATTTTGTGCAGGTCCTCCTCGAAGGCGTCGATGTTGCAGTCGGTCTTCTCCAGCTGGTCTAGGACCTCGTGCAGCATGAACTGGTAGTACTGCTTCATCAGGAGGCCACCCTTCAGCACCTCCTTACACTCTCTCACCAGCTGCAAGACAGCAGGCACAGTTCCACCGTCACACACGTGCTACCAGACGACCGGCTGGTTCTCACACAGTTCCCGCGCAGATCCTCAAAAAATTCAGGAGAAGTGAGCGGTGCCTCTGAGAACCCTAAAATACTTTCCAGATTCTTTATCCGTTCGTTCACAGTGAAAATAAAAGTATTTAATATCACAGCGAGAGTACACAAAGAAAATATATATGCAGGAAACTGATATGCTAAAATATATTCTTCTAGAAATAAAAGTTCTACAGAAAATAAATTCTACAGAAAAAGATTTATTTTTCTTCTAGCTCACATTATAAGACAAGGAATATAAGACAAAAAAAAGTTCCTCATGAGACTGGTCCTTTTTAACAACAACAACAAAACATTAATAAAGATTCAAATGTACTCACATACCACAGAGCCCGGGGGCCTTTGTAATAATTTAGCACAGTTAACTACTGTGATTTGTGGCTTTTACCATCAAAAAAACTGTATCATCATAAAAACAAACAAAAAAAAACCACCTAAGATAAATCTGATGGAATTAAATAGAAGTGGGGAGGGGTGCGGTGGGGAATTTTAAAGAAAACAAAAGGATGAGTAAAACCCACCGCCGCAGCTGTGTACAGGCCCCGGGAGGCACTGTGAGAACAGAGGTGAGACGGAATGACAGGACCTGTACAGTCCTTCCGTTAATAACACGCTGGGCACGTTCCCTCAAATTCTAACCAGCAGGGGGCTGTGGGACTAGATCACAGTTAACATTAGCCTTAAGATGCATTAATCAAGACACAAAAGGAACCACAGCGATGCTACAGGGAAAGTAAACTGGTGCAAACTTACCAGAATCCAAAAATGTGTGACTCACTAGTTAGTTTTCACAGTTTATACTCAAACAGTAATCAGAGATCCAGGCTAAAACTGGTCCACAAATATATTTATCACAATATCATTCAGAACAATGAAGACCAGGTAAACTGTGATGCTCTGATGCAGTAAAGCACCAGTGCGGTCATTTAGAGCCTTATTTCTGAAAAACATTTACGGTGAAAACTCATATGCTTTTCTTTTTAAAATCATTACATGTGTAGAAAGCATGTACATATAGAAAAACAAATGGAGAGAAATATACCAAAATGTTATAGCAGTTACCTCTGAATAGCAGAATAAGAGGATAGCTTTCATTTTTCTCTGTACTTTCGAAATTTTCTGTACTTTTCAGATTTTCTAAAATAAACATGGATTGCTTTATAAAGCAAGATCCCCTTAAAAATGTTTTTAAAATAATTACTCACAATAGGGGAGAAACGGTTAGAATTAAATCTATTAAAAAGTATTAACGTAAATTTCTGTTAAGGATGTCACTTAGGTGCTTACAACTCAATCTGAATACATTATAGTCAAAATTTCTATTTTATTTTTACTCTAATAATGCTACACTGGGCTTCCCAGGTGGTTCAGCAGTAAAGAACCCGTCTGCCAGTGCAGGAGACACAGGTTTGATCCAGGGATTGGGAAGATCCCCTGGAGGAGGAAAGGGCAACCCACTCCAGTATTCTTGCCTGGGAAATCTCAGGGACAGAGAGCCTGGCTGGCTACAGTCCATGGGGTTGCAAAAGATCTGACATGACCTAGCAACTAAGTAGCAACAACAAAGCTACATCAATCCAAGTATTGGTTTTTTATTTTCCAAAATGTTTTAACATAAATGACTGTTTAATCCTCACAACAGCCCCATTAGTAAAAGGTCAACTCCCCCCCACACCCGTCTCACCTGGTTACATTCCCTAAGTATGTATTTGTTCCGTGGGGAGGGGAGGTAAGGTATTTTTACCAAATATCCTAAGTAACTGCTGTGATATGGAGGACAAGTGAAAAGAACGGCCCATGTGGACCGTAGCCAGTGACCAGAACCAAGACGGTGAGAAGGAAATAGCGCGAAGGTGGACACAGAGCTCTGGCCGGTGCTGGGCGGGAAGAGAGGTGATGAGGTGCAGGGCCAGCCTCCAGTCCTATCAGCCACCGGGAACGGACCACGCCAGGGCCTGTTCTGTACGTCTCGTCCCGCCTGTCCTTCAATCGGCACTCGTCCCCGCTGCCCATCTGACATTCAGGGCCAGTGAGCTCCCAGACCTAACTCCTGGGGATGGACCATCGCAGGCCACACACACACAAAATCAAAATCCAATGTGGCTATTTCATATAATGAATGTCAATATGGGAACATCGTGAGGCATCAATATAAACGCTCAGTCTGGTAGATACAACTGCTTCCAGCCATTCCTCTATTACCTGTGGAGCAGCAAACTCCCTGCAAACCCCACCCACATTAATAGTAACTGAGAAAGCAGAAGCTGCCATTACTGCTTAAACTGTACCAGTGCCTAAGCAAGCAAAATGTCCACACTCCCCCTCCCTGCATACCTCACACCTTCACCTGTCTACACAAAGCTTCAAAAAGAACAAAATGATAAATTAAAGAATTGAAAGTCTCTCTTATGAATGAATTTTAAGTTTCCAGTCTTCAAAGACTGATGGGAACAGGACACAGAGGGTCATACCAGCGTGGGCACCCCTTTTAGAATGAGGAAGTGGAAGACAGAAAGGGTGGAACCACCACCTCATTTTTAAAGGCTGCATGGAAAAAGAACATTTTAAATTACCCAACAGAGAGCAGCTTAGAAACACTAACATCCCCCCATGCAAATTTTCACTATTTGCAACAATTAGAGGGGGAAAATCCTAAAAAGAAAAATTTGAGTCTATAGAAAAAATATAGTAAAGAACTCGGCATTTTCTGAAAGTCCTTGAGACAAACCTGCTTAATACTCAAGAGGGATGGCTCTCCAGCGGGCCTCTGTTCCAGCCTTAACTTGAGACATTCGTGAATGACGTTCAGAAGGACTCGACAGAGGACTAGGAAGGCAGGCTCGAAGGAGGGTAAATCCATGGACCTCAGCTCCTCCCAGGACACGGTGCTGCACTTCTGCTCCGAGGAAGGCGGCGTTCTGGACAACTGTACATAATCTGAACCCCACATGGGATCTGGAAATCCAGAAAACTGCAACACAAATGCAACAAAGCGTGAAACAGCATCCAGGAGAACTTCCTAACGCTGCACTTACAAACTACTGCTCTCTAAAATTCGCTGACAAACCAATAAAAATCATAATTTTACAGGAGAAATAATCTTTAGAATAATTCACCATTTTCAACACAGAGCTAAAAAGCTCTAGGAGTATTAGAAAACGGTAACAAGAACTAATGCAGGAGACCTAAGAGGCACAAGTTCGACCCCTGGATCCCTGGAGGAGGGCAGGGCAATCCACTCCAGTATTCTTGCCTGGAGAATCCCATGGACGAGGAGCCTGGTGAGCTGCGGTCCGTAGGGTCGCAAAGAGTCAGACACAACTGAAGAAATTTAGCATACACACACACAAGAACTAAAAATAAAATTGTGTAACACCTTTATCAAAAAAGCATAGTAGAAAAACAATCAAGCTCATCTTTTTCATCATACATTTTTTATCATACTTAACTGGAGCATTTAGTTCTGAGGTTATACACAGTATTATTTACAACTATCTCTAGACTGAGAAAACCAGAGAATTGTTAAATTTGAGAGAAGATTACAAAACCAGATAGCCATTTGTGAAACATAAAAACTGTGGGTTTGATCAAGTCTTCTGTCCATCTGTTCTCCTGGGTTACATCAAAGGCTAAAAAAAAAAGCATAAAATGAACCTGGTCGGTCCCACTCAGAATCTGTCTGTCTGATGTTTCCTAGGAATCCTGCTGTTGCTCACCGTTCATACAGTTACCCATCAGATTCCTCACGCTCTCCCCCTGAAACTGCAGATCTGAAGCTCTCCCAGTGTTTTTAAACCTCTGGCAACACCATCCTGACCAATCACTCCAAGACCTTGCCTTCTCCTTTTATTGAGAAAACTGAAGCCATCAAAATTCGAAAATCTCAACTTTTCTTCAACTTATAATATCACTAATTACAGCTACTCCTCTTAACTGGTCTCCCAACTCACATTCTTTTATTGTCCACACATATTTTTGCACTTAAATTAATACATACTTTTAGTTTCCCGTAACAGGCAACAATTTCTAAAATAGCTGCATAATTTAAAAAAATGATAACTTGTGATAAATGTGGTCAGGGTTAAGACATGTCTGTGTGAACGCTTTTGGTGGTATAAATGCTCGTTTCTTCTGGTGTGGACAATGACATCAGATAAAATGTTTATTTAGAGCTCTACAAAACTCGGCAAACTTTCTAGGATAAAATTCTGAAGAACAGTTTTGGCGTTCTCTGTAGTTCCAGCCTGCTGATTCATCTGCTTCAGGCTCACTGGGAAGGGACAATCCCTCCTTCTCAACAACTGTAAGACAGCCCGGAGATCCAGCGGCCAGGCCCACCCAGCTCGAGGAGACGCATTCCTACTGGCGCTGCCTGCTGCACCCACCCATCCAGAGAGGAAGAGACGTTACAAAGCTCCTGATCATGGAAGAGGGAACGGCAGTTTTAACGAGGGAGACCTAGGTGAAGAATCAGAAAAGCTGACACTGATTTCATAATGCAGGACACAGGAGAGAAGGGCAAAAATACTCCTAATGCAAATCTCACTAAACTTCTCTGGGGGGAAAAAAAAAACCCAACCAACCAAGATTCCTTAAATAAAATCCTCGAAGGCAGTGAAAATAGAAGGAATGATGTTAAAATCTGAATATACAAATTAGAAATAATTTAGAAATTAACTGCAGAAATGACCACTACAACCTAGGGCAAAAGAAGAAGGAACAGAAATTTTGAGTGACAAGTAAGACACCTGGAGGGCAGACCTAGAAGCTGTAACACAAGAAAAATGGGAGTTCCAGAAAGAACGAAAGGAAGAGGTGGATGAGAGATTTCTGCAGAGTCAAGCTATCCCTGATTTGTGAGGAAAAAGGAAAACACCCTCTGAATAGGGAAGAACTCAAGTATAACTCACTTACCTTCTCTAAAAAACTACCCGAGGACGACTAGGAGATTGGAGTCAAATCAAAATTGGTAAGAATGGATGCCCAAGGAAGTGAGAAGCCGTGAATCTAAAAGAAAGAAGGTATAGAGGCAGATACAACTCCATGAAGGTAACTTGGCTAAGGACTCCAATTCAAGTATTAGCAAGGAATATTGGAAACTGCAAAAAAATTTAAAAGCATATATATATATATATATATATGAAAACTTGGATCTTAAATTCCCAATTGTAATAAAACACGGGGAGGGGAAAGGGCAGCGAGGTGCAAGAACAGCCTAAACCCTCTCCTATTTCTCTGTTTCCCGAAAGTTCTGAAAACAAACATTATGTTTAAAAATGAACAACAGAAAAGGATCATGTTGGAATCCAATGCACAGTTACTGTAAGCTGAGAGAGGAGGGGCAGAAGAACTCTACAGGCCATGACAGGAGGCCAGAGAGACAAGCCCACCAAACATGTGAGACAGGCCCGACTCCCAAACGACGGGCGTGTGCAAAGCGGGGACGAGCACGCCACGTGGACAGGGCCAGTGCTGACAGACCTCCCGGGATTTCAAGGAAAACAAAGAATCCAGATTTTCACGTGACATTTTTTTTTTTTTTTTTAAAACACTGGCCACTAAGTCAAAAAAACATTTAAAGGGACTTCCCTGGTGGTTCAGGAGTTAAGAATCTGCCTTGCAATCCAAGGGATGCAGGTTCGATTCCTGGTCGGGGAACTAATCCCACATCCCGCGGGGCAACTAAGCCTGAGTACTGCAACCTTGGGCCAGTGCGCTCTGGAGCCTGCAGGCCGCGGCCAGAGGGCCCGTGCACCACAGGGACGGGTCCCATAGGGAACAGCAGACACTCCCCACGCAGCAGCTAAGACCCGAATCCGCCAGATACACAGGCGTCAGGAAAAACATTTAAGGCGCTGTGTGGGACCAAGCGTAACTTGGGGAGGCAGTACACAGTAACGTGAAGAGCAGGGAGTTCTGGTTTCACACCTCGACTCTACCGCTTACTGGTCTTGCAACCTTGACCAAGTTACTTGACCAACCCCCCTTCATAAAACGAGTATTCGAGACCAGCTACTAGTCTAGTCACTGCCAGCACAGATTCAGTTCTCTACTGCAAGCTGATGAGTTCTGTTCTTTCATCTTACATCGAGTTTGATTCAGCTGGCTCATGGCAGTCAAAAATAATACATCTCAACTTCCTATTCTATCTCATGTAAGTGTGCTTCCTTTAAGAAAACAAAACAAAAAAACCTATAGGCAAATAAGCAAGCATGTGCTTATTATCTTTCCAGTTATTCAATTAGAAAATTCATGTATGTGGGTGGAAATTGGTACAGCCACCATGGAAAACAGTATGGAGGTTTCTCAAAAAACTAAAACAGAACCACCTTACAACCCAGAAATTCCACTCCTGGGTATACATCCAGAAACAAAAACACTAATTTGAAAAGATGTTTCTTTTCTGTTCTTTAGTCGCTAAGTCGTGTTTGACTCTTGCTACCCCATGGACAGTAGCTCGCCAGATTCCTCTGCCCATGGGATTTTTCAAGCAAGAATTACTGGAGTGGGTTGCCACTTCCTTCTCCAGGGTATCTTCCTGACTCAGAGATCTAACCCACATCTCCTATACTGGCAGGTGGATTCTTTACTGCTAAGCTACCAGGGAAGCAATTTGAAAAGACATACACGCTCCTATGTTCATAGCAGCATTATTTACAATTGCCGAGACACAGAAGCAATCTAAGTGTCCATCAACAGGTGAATGGATAAAGAAGATGTGCTACATATATACAAGAGAATACTTGTTGCTGTTGTTCAGTCACTAAGTCATGTCTGATTCTGCGACCCCATGGACTGCAGCCCACCAGGCTCCCCTGTCCTCCCAGAATAGCATCCAGCCATAAAAAGAGAATGAAATCTTGCCATTTGCAGCAACATGAATGGACATGGCGGGTATTATTCTAAGTGAAATAGTCACACAGAGAAAGACACATACTGTATGATGTCACATAAAAGAATCTAAAGCATACAAGAAACTAGTGAATGTAACAAAAAAAGCAGACCTGCAGATACAGAAAACCACCTACATGGTGGTTACCAGTGGGGAGGATGAGGCGGGAGGGGCGACGTGGGGGAAGGGATGGAGAGATATAAATTACTCTGTATAAAATAAATAAGCTACAAGGCTACGTTGTACAACACAGGGAATACAGACAGTATTTTATAAATGGAGTATAACCTTCAAACACTGAAAACCACTACACTGTATCTGCACAACAGATAATATATACATCAGCTATTCTTCAATAAAAAACAATCTCCTCCACATACTGTAAAAAAATAAATAAAAGTCAGAAAAAATAAGAATAAAAAACTTTTTTTCAAAGCAAGTATACTCCAATAAAAATTATTTTAAAAATGGGTTAGGGCAGCTTTTCTTCAAAAGTTCCTGTAACTTTACTAACAAAGTCAGACAGGTGATGATTACAACAAATAAAAAATTAGCTATGACAACAGTTTTACTGAACACTGACCTTGGAGATGGGGTACGGGAGTACTGTAGTCTACTTAGGGTGTTTCCAAAGGGCTGACTCTCAGCTGCACTGGGGCTGGTCTGGATTCATATAAAGTTCACTCGAGGTTAAGAATATCAGTGCGTATGTCCTACCAGGAGAGAGTCTGACCTGCCCTCTAGCCCAGAAGGGCAAAGGCAAGTGTTTTTAAAAGCTCCTGAGGTAATGCTGCTGTGTAGCCAGGCTTAGAAACCATTGGCACAGTTTAAAGTCTGGTATCCCCAAATCCTGGGTGTGAAGCCCTCCCACAATCTACAGCTTCTGTGCTTTGGGGCAACTTAGCCCCCCCCTCCTTCTCTGAAAAATAACAACGCCATTTCATTTGGTGGTTGTATCTAGCACATGGTAAGACTCAATAAATGATAATAGCTTATATACATCCTAGTTTCTAGTTAAAGAGTTGGACTTCCCTACTGGCTCAGTCGGTAAAGAATCTGCCTGCAATGCAGAAGACCCAGCTCCGATCCTTGGGTCGGGAAGATCCCCTGGAGGAGGAAACGGCAACCCATTCCAGTATTCTTGCCTGCAGTATTCTTGCCTGCAGAATCCCATGGACAGAGAAGCCTGGAGGGCTACAGACCACCGGGTTGCAAAGAGTTGAACACGACTGAGTGACTAACACTTCCCTAGTTTCTACAGTCTTCTGCCCATTCTGAATATAAAAGAAAACCTCTTCAGGGTTTCTTGTGCTTATGGGGAAAAAAGAGCATAATTATAGCCAGATCCAAAGATAAACAGTATTTCATTGGTCACTAAGCTTATAATAATTACATGATCCATTCCTAATACAAAAAAGTAATAAAGTAACCAAAAATCTTCCTGGAATTTGGAGTAATATGCATGGTTATACATAGTCAAAGTCAGCTAATTTTTTTTGTACATTACATTAAAATATAGTTTTTCATTTTATCTTTGTTTCATAAGGTAGAACAAAAACAGAGGAGCATAAAATAACTGTATCACAGTCTAGAGCTTAGACATTTTATAGGTGTTCAACAAATTAAATGCACAGAACCCAGAGAGTTACATAAGAGAGAGTTACATAACACAAAGAATGAACTTTATAGTAAACATCAGCTAGGACACCAGGGGACCCCAGGACAGACTGAGATCACTGTATTACAAATGCATGCTATAACCGCACTGGAGAATGTGAAGGGAAAGGTGCTCACCCAACTGTAGAAAACTACGTTCCACCTACATGCTCTGAAGCTAAAGACACAGAGAACTGTGCGTACAGTTAAACACTACTCTAGTTGGTAAATGTAGTCCTCGGAGGGGTCCTGGTTAGCAATTCTAAGACTACCTTACATGTCAACTAGGCTTGCACAAACATAATAAATCCACTGCAGTAATGGGAGCCAGGCTTCTCACTGCAAGAGAAGTTACAAGGCAAGGGTAGAAGCAGAGGAGCTGGATCAGCACCTGAGACATCAGTATGAACTCATGTTCACTTTTAACAGACAGACAGGCAGAAAGACACATATGGAAGTAACTACAGATCTGTGTGTGTATACATGGATAAGAAGACAGATCTATATTTTTTAACTCTATCACTGAGAGCGCCTAGAAGCAATGATACCCCAGTAGTAATGAACACATCTGGGGCCCAGGGCTCCATTCCTAAATCCCATTCGCCAATAAAAGGAACAAGAGCTCCTTAGAGAAAAGGCTGATTTCAGGACTGGAACAGGGAAAATATAAGATGATGCCAAAAAGCAAGAAACTGCTCAAAAGCAAAACCACACACACAAAAAGGAGGAGCGCGTATGACAAGGATACAGAAGCCGCCTGAAGGAGCTCCAATGGCCAAAGCAGGAACAACTTGAGCAAGAAGGTAAGCAGCAATACCACTGAACTACAACCCAAAGTAGAAAACAAAGATTTATGAGTCCATAAATTTATTTATGAGATAAATAAATAACTGAAAAGATGGGACAGGAGAGGCAAACCCGCTTTACAGAAGAATTCCAAGTATGCGTGCCCACACGCCCCACTCCTGGAGGCGGGGCTCAGTTCCCGTCCCCTTGAGTGTGGCTTGCACTTAGTGACTTACTTCCAAAGAACAGAGCATGGAGAGGGAAAACTGGTCATTTGTGGCAGAACCTTGCAGACATCACGTGAACCGAGCGGTCAAGGTCGACATCAGCACGAGGGCACTTCACCTTTGTGATGCTCATACAGAAGCCCGTTACACACAGAAGCTCATCCAGTCTAATCATGAGAAAACATCAGACAGACCCAAATTCGAGAGTATCCTACAAGTCATCCAGGTCATGAAAAATAAGGAACGTCGAGAAACTGCCACAGATCAGAAGAGACTAAGAAGACACATTGACTAAATGCGGTGGGGTGGCCTTGACTGGATCCTGGAACAAGCAAGGGACATTAGCAGAAGAACAAAAACACGAATAATGTCTGTTACTTAGTTAACGGTATTTTGCACCAATGTTAGTATATTAATTTTGAGAAGTGGACCAGAGTTGATGACGATGTCAATATCAGAGGAAACTGGATGAAGAGCATATGAAAATTGTGTACTATCTTTATAAGTTCCCTAAAAATCTGAAAGTATTCATGATTACAAGTGTACTAAAAAAAAAAAAAATGCAATTGCACGTGGGTAGTTTTGAAATGAAGGATCAATCTTTTATGTATGTTTACATAGTTTCTTGTTTTACTCTGTAAGCTAAAACTGAATTATAAACAACATAACAAAACCTACAGCTGGAGTAGCTGTAGGAAAGGCTACCTAGGAACTACTGGACTGAGACGATGCCTATTAATTTTTAAGGAAAGCTGGGAGGGATACTCTACAAACAGCATCTGATGGAGAAGGAGCAGAAATCGGAGGCTAAAAAATCTCTATCGTGAAAGGACAGCAGCACACACTGCTATGAAGCGGCCATCAGGACGTGTATTCCTAAGACTCGAGATCAACCACACTTAGATTAGAGGAGCTTCCACTGCAGCAAAGTGGGGGAATTAAGTAGGACTGCAATCCTGGGATGGGCTAAATATCAAGAAAAAAGGAAAACCAGGACACAAATGCCTAAGCGTGAAAAAGAACCAGGCTCACCTCTAGGTCCACAAACAAAGTGGGGGGGCGGGGACGTTTTCTCTCATTTTTGACTCTGACGTTATGTTGTCCTTGCTGCCAGGAATAAAATTTTAGCTGGCCTTGTTAGTTCAGTTACTTAGATTTTCCTAAGTTTTATTTGAAGGCCTGAAGCTCATTTACGGCACTTTCTCTGAATAATTATTTTCGAGATTGAAACAACTGTCTTAAAAACTGAACTTCAGAAATGAACTCATTTGTTAACCAGAGACTGCATATATAGTTAGAAACATGTCCTGAGAAAATGAATTTATGAAACGGGGGAGCTACAGGGGCTTCCCAGGTGGCTCAGCGATAAAGAATCTGTCTGACAATGCAGGAGATGCAAGAGATGCGGGTTCAATCTCTGGGTGGGGAAGGGCCCCTGGAGTAGGAAACGGCAACCCACTCCAGTATTCTTGCCTGGGAAATCTCGTGGACAGAGGGGCCTGGTGGACTACAGTCCCTGGGATCGCCAAAGAGTCAGACAGGACTGAGCAACTGAGCCCCAACAGCACAACAACAGGGAGCTGCAATGTTACTTGATTTTTAACAAACCATTAAGGCTATTTATGATATCCGTTTTATTAAAACAATTTGCAAATAGATTTTTTAGTATCACTAGTTACATTTTTTAAACTTAAGGATACTTAAGTATGTTTCTTTTTAGGGAAAGCTGTTTTATAAATAAAGCATGAGAATTAAATATTAGATGCTATTTACAAACACAAGTTGCAAATAACTTAATCATGAGAAATAAAAATACAGTCATATACGAGAACAATCGAATATCGTAATTCTTCTCTTCTACAAAATCCTTCAGCTGTATTCATCGCTATTATCACATAAGCCACAGAAACCGTGAACAGAAGACACGTACTGGGCGCAGTCCGCAGTGCCAGTCAGGCAAGACGTTTCTAACAGTTAGGAATGAAAACAAAACTGTCCTCAAACCTAAAAGGTTATCCATTGCTTAAAACGTATGCCCTTAAAAATGTATGATTATTTGAAAGAGATTAAAAGCTAAAATTAAAAAATGCTTACTCCTTGGAAGGAAAGTTATGACCAACCTAGACAGCATATTAAAAAGCAGAGACATTACTTTGCCAACAAAGGCCTGTCTAGTCAAGGCTATGGTTTTTCCAGTGGTCATGTATGGATATGAGAGTTGGACTGTGAAGAAAGCTGAGCGCCAAAGAATTGATGCTTTTGAACTGTGGTGTTGGAGAAGACTCTTGAGAGTCCCTTGGACTGCAAGGAAATCCAACCAGTCCATCCTAAAGGAGATCAGTCCTGGGTGTTCATTGGAAGGAATGATGTTGAAGCTGAAACTCCAATACTTTGGCCACTTGATGTGAAGAGCTGACTCATTTGAAAAGACTCTGATGCTGGGAAAGACTGAGGGCAGGAGGAGAAGGGGATGACGAAGAATGAGATGGTTAGATGGCATCACCAACTCAATGGACATGAGTTTGGGTAAACTCCGGGAGTTGGTGATGGACAGGGAGGCCTGGCGTGCTGAGATTCATGGGGTCGCAAAGAGTGGGACACGACTGAGCAACTGAACTGAACAGAACTGAAAAGCTAAAAATACACTTAAAAAGTAAAAATATAGACTTGTCTAGCCCCCACTACCATACAGTCAGCTTCAAGAGGGAAAAATGTTAACAAAACTAAAAAACAATAGTTTATATTGAATTTCTATAGCATTTTACTATTTACACAAATATCTTTTTAAGCCTCACAACAACCCTGTGAGGTAGGAAAGTATTATTATACCCATTTTACAGATGTGAAGACTTGGGATCAGGAAGATTAAGTCATTTACGAAGTTGTGTAGCGAGAAAGTGTTGCATCAAGAAATGGAATCCAGTTATTTGATTTTAAAACTGTGGCTCTTTCCCAGACATACTTAGTAAAAAAACTAAAACAAACCCAGAAGGGGAGTGTACATATTCATATATATACATAAATGTACACTTCCTTCATGGAAATCATGTCCCTGAAATAGGAATAAAAATAAAGTTTTACTTTCCCATTGAGTTAATTATCATTTTGGAGACTTATCTTTTATCAGTTTGGATTAATCTCCAACACAGAATTTTAGCTCTTGGTTATTTCCTCTTTCATTATTTGACAAACACAACATTTTATAAACCAAAATTTAAAACAAGAGGTGTTTCTGTACTTCATTTCTTTTTGAAAAGCAAACGATTCCAAATATTTCTAATAAACATCTTTAATTCATACACTTTGATTTTGTATGTATCTCTTTTCTGTAATAAAGATAACCTTTTCATTCAGTTAAGTCTCAACTGGTCACACCAAAGGCATACAACTTAGAACTCAAAACTATGAGCTACCCACTACTGTCTTTTTTCAATAAGTGTTCTAACAGAAAATGCACTCATTCACAATCTTTTTCTTGTTCCAACGCATCTAAGTGATGCAAAGCTGTGCCAGAAGCAGCAGGGATTCAATGCCACAGAGGTTCCAGGGCAGGGAGGAAGACAGTCTGCGGGTGGGAACGCAAAGCAGTTTTAAGAAGCCCCAACAAGCCGCTCTGAGCCCCCCACCATGAACTCTTCTCTCCTATGAGCGCTAATGAATTAAAGGTGAGGTAATAATGCCAGGACTTTTTCACTGATATCACTTCAAAAATAGTGCTTCATGAAAAAAAGATTAATCGGGTTTCCCTGGTGGCTCAGTGGTGAGGAAATTGCTTGCCAACGCAGAAGACACAGGTTTCATCCATGGTCTGGGAAGACCGCACAGGCTGCAGGGCAACTAACCCCATGTGCCACAGTTGCTGAGCCTGTGCTCCAGAGCCTGGGACCACAACTAGCTGAGCCAACGTGCTGCAGCTGCCGAAGCCCGTGGGCCCCGGAGTCTGCGCTCTGCAACAGGAGGAGCCACCGCGATGAGAAACCCACTCACCACACTAGAGAGGACCTTACTTGCCGCAACTAAAGAAAAGCCCACAGAGCCAAAAAAAAAAACAAACAAAATACCAAACAAATTAATCAACCCCATCCCACAGGTGTCCTTGCTGGAACTGAACTCCAGCCGAAAACCCAAACCAAAATAAGCTGCTCACTAGTTGAAGCACATGCCAAATCTTTATTATGGATCTAGTTTTGCTCTACTGACTTTGAAACTTCTACTATAATAAATTATTATTATAAAACAGTTATTCATGGACTAAAAGGGAAAAACATCATTTGCCCTAATAAAAAGATATACATAAAAAGTCATTCACAGAGTCAAAATACTGCTCAAAGAAAATTCATTTTTGAGATTTCTAATCAAAATAATCCCTGGAGAAGGAAATGGCAACCCACTCCAGTATTCTTGCCTGGGAAATCCCATGGACGGAGGAGTCTGACAGACTACAGTCCATGGGGTGGCAAAGAGTCGGACACGACTGAGCGACTTCACTTAATCAAAATAATACTCAAAGTAAACTAACCTCTTATAGCTACAAAACTGATTCATTCTGCAAACATCTTGCTATATTATGTGACTGCCTGAGCCCCTCTCCTAAGGGCTCATAATGTGGCCATCAGATTAAAACTTAGAATTTTGCAAACTGGAGTTCTCTTCCAATACTTCCCATCTTAACGAATAAAGAATATCTTCTGTTTTATCATCTCTGACTCCAAAGCAAGCCAGATGGTGTAATTAAGCTTTTTAAAAAAGTAGATGTATACACACACACACACACACACATATATATGTATATAGCTATTAAAATTCAGAATCATAGCCTAACTCTGGTAATTAGGGATCTCAAAGAGCTGGGTGCTTTTGCTTTTAGCCAGACGAACATGCAAACTCACCACAACAGAAGAATTCCTTATACTCTTTCACTGTCAAGAACAATCTACAACAATATACCCTCTGCTAGTTTTGCCACTTTTTAACTGTAAAGAATTTCTAAGATATCAAGCTAATAAAACCAAATCTGTACCATTTTCAAGCCACTTCCTCTAGTAGACATTTTCCTCTCTCAAAAATCTTCACATGCCAAAACATATTTGATAATACTTTCAATAAACTTCTACCATCTATGCTAACCATCTATGCTTAAGCTTACCCAACAGCGTATACTGTTTCCCTATGACCATTCTTAGCCTTCTCTATAATTCATGTCTCTTTATAATCCAGTGATCAAAATGGGACATGCAACTCAAAAGAAGTAAGCTATTGCAAAGAATAGACAAGGAACTACATCTGTGACCTTGGATGCCATACTCATTTAAAAATATTTCAACATCATGTTGACTACTTTACTGACTCATATTCAGCCTGTGGTCACCCATGATTGTGGCTTTCTTCCCTCTTTATTTATACCTAGTCTGTCCTTCTCCATCCTATATTTAAATCGTTGAATTTTTTTTTTCCCCTCCACACACTTAATTTCACCCAATTTCATACAGTTTTCATAGATCCATTTTCCGATTCATCACAACACTTTATAGAAATGTTTACATCTGCAGTTTATAATAACTACTGTTTTATGCCTTAAAAATATCAAGACTGTGAACACAATACTGTAAATCCACTATACTTCAATTAACAACAACAAAAAATCCAGGCTATGAAAGTACATATATAATACAACATACACTGTAATTTACAAGTAACAGCGGAACAAAGGCTAAGCTCACTGCCTTCTGGAAACCTACCTCCACTGGACCGTCGCTCTTAACTAGTGCTATACGTGCCCGCTGCAAGGAACCGTCCATCAGCTTGTGAAGCCTTAAAATCAACTTCCTTAACCCCATCTGCTTCAGTGCTTTGTCTACAAAGGGTCTATAAATAGAAGTCAGACAGTGTCTACTAAAGCCTGCCTCGGTGCTGCAGTCTGGGGCTCCCCAGCCGATAGACTCGTCCTCGGACTCCAGCCTCTCGAGCTTCTTCGGGACGCAATCCGGGGGCGACTGGACGTGGCGGCTGTGGTCGGCGGGCGGCCTGGGCTCCGGTGCCCGCGGGCCGCAGCTCTGCTCTTCCTCACTCTCCTCCGTGCTGCTGTCCAGCTCCTTCAGCTCTCCTTCTGTGTCCTCCGCCTCATCCTCGGGCTCGTTGCCCCTGGATGATCGTGGGGAGGGGATTTCAAACACCGGCCAGCCAATGTCTGATAAATTCTTGATGCCCAACACGGTGCCCATAATCCTTAATTTCTGATTTAAGTCCTTTGTGATGTTTAACCACAAACAGAGC
Organism: Bubalus bubalis; assembly: GCF_019923935.1. Taxonomy (NCBI): domain Eukaryota; kingdom Metazoa; phylum Chordata; class Mammalia; order Artiodactyla; family Bovidae; genus Bubalus; species Bubalus bubalis. Next base: position 7,395,549 of record NC_059166.1, read on the forward strand.
GCCTGCACCCTGTCCTGGAAGTCCTTTGCAGCATACTTCTCATAATCCTTTTGAAGAGCCTGCAGTGATGGATAAAGTGCCTCTATGTACTCCAGCAGCTCCATTATCCGTTTGACCTGCTCGAAGGACACCCTCTGGCGTTGGAGGTGCTCGTGATAGGTTGAGTAACCCGCAGGCTGCGTCCCGTGAGGGGCTCCAAACTGCCCTTCTACTGAAGTACCGTTAAGACTAGCTCCGTTTCTAACGAAGGCGAAGCTCCCATAGTTAACTTTGAAGGTAAGGATTTCGTTGATAATGTCTGGGATGGCCTGGCGGGCTGTGTATAAAAAGAGGTCCTGGTCGTTAATGGTCCGGCCGGCATGCCAGGCTTGCAGCTCTAACCAGATCAGTTCGTTAGATCGGTTAAACCAGAATGCGGATGTGCTTTCCTGTCCTCTTTGCTCCCTGTCCTTCTTCTTTGAGACTGAGGTAAGCTTTAGCAGAAGTCGGAGAGTTTCAAAAAATTTTAAGCGATCTGCGGGACAGTCAGTCCTGGAAGTCTGGCGGGCGGTTCTGGCTATCGGCATGGGCACAGAGACCGGAAGCTTAGCATTGCTGCAGCCGAGACTGAGGTAAGGCTTATTGAGATCCACATCCGGGATGGACTTTTTGGGCAGAGAGCCCCCCACTGAGTCCAGCATGAACGAGCACTGCACGTTCTTCTTATGATCCCGCTCCGTGGACCTGAGAGCCGCTCGAATCTTTTTCTCCTGCTTATAGCTGTATTCTTCCACGTTCTCCACAGTTTTTCCAGTGTCTTTGTGTGGAGGTTGGTTTGATGCATTCATTTTTTCTATTAAAAAAAAAAGAAGAACATTAATGTTACCCTAAAAGATCAAGCTGTTCTCAATATTTTCAATAAGACTGATATCCACATGTATTTATAGTTGCAGGCTGCCACTGGAGAAAATAATCATACCGTGTGCTGAAAATTAAGAGAATACAACACACAAAACATTTCTCTGTAAACTTTTAAAAAGGTTTTAACCCATTTTTCCTGTTACATAATACTTGTTATATTCTCTAATGTCCTCCACGACTAACCCAAAAGCAGCTGTTTACTTGTCTACTACAAAGTTCAGTCATCCAGGTAAACCAAACCTTCATGAGTTATCACCTTGGACTTAGAACGGAGAAACAGCACGGCAGACCCGAGAGCACCCGGCTGAGAGAACACATCCGTCTCCTGCCTTGGCCACGAACCGAAGCATCACCTTAGAGCAAATTGGTTAAGTTTTCTGGGTTACTCCTGTCATTTGTAAAATCAAGCAGATGGAGGAAAGAACCCTTAAGGCACCTTAAGATTATTCTCATGAAACACTGAAAGACACGTAAGCAAAAATGCTTACCTTAATTTCTGTTCCTTGATTTCTTCTTTGCCACAAACAAGTGAGCAGTAACATTTCTTAATTTAACATTAAGGAAACTGAAGACATACAGCCTAATTTAGTAAAATTTGCCTAGTCTATTATACTGGCACATAAAAATCATTCAGAATTAATGCAAAGAAAGCAAACATCACACTTCTCCTTCAAAGAACTGTGAAAAGTTCTATTACTGAGTTCCCAAGCTTTGAAACGAACACACGTCTTCTTTCCTATTGGGCATCTCTGACCCTCTGAACCATCTCTACCTCACAGAAACCCCTGCATTCTCTCATCTTCTAGACGCAGCAGTCTCAGGGCTGTCTTCTGCTTCTGAAGTCACCCCTTTCCAAAGTCCCTGCTGGGACCTCAGCTGGCTCCATGAAAAGTGCGTGTTTCTCCAAGTCCTCCTGAGTCTCTCCTGCCTCACCTGCCTTCTCCCTGGGTGACCTTCACGTGCCCTTCACACACTGATGACGCCCAAGCCTACAGCACCACCCCCGTGTCCCCTCTCCTCTCAAGGTACAGTTTGTCTCTTTGAATCTAGGACACACATTTTGTATTTCAACTTCTTTGAAATTAGAATATGCTTTATAATTAATGGTAATATAAACAACTTTTAGGAAAATATTCACTAATATATTTCATTTACATTTTCCTTTATATACATATACACAAAAGTAATAAATGGCTTTTAAAAATTTGTATCTAAATATCAAAGTATAAAAGAGTTCTTTAGATAAATAATTAAAAATTCTAAGTGTAAGAATATACTGTGAATCACTTATAAGCATTTTTTCTTAGTATATAATAGCACAGTATGCCTTTAGATTTTATGAAATAGGGTGTATTTATATGATTACAGACTAACATACCCAAAATCAATTTACCGACTAATATACCCAGACTAACATAACTTTGTTAAAGTTAATTTAACAAAGAAAATTTGTTCAAAATCAGTATATCTCCAAATCAATTTAACTTAGTTTTAAAGTAAGGATTTTTCAAACAAGTATTTCTAAAAGCACTTCCAATTTGATTCACTTATATTCAATTTATTTTACAATCCATCAAAAAGGATTTTATCTGTCTATAAGGATTTGTTATATTTTAACATAAAACTATTATTACTATATTTTAAATTAGCAATACTTTTAAACAATGGAAATTTTATCTGTTATTTTAATCTACTTTACTCTACATGTCTTAAAACTTTTTATACACTCCATTCAAGAAATTTCTTCACTCAGAATGGCTATCATCAAAAACAACACAAATAACGAACGTCGGCAAGGTCGTGGCGAAAAGGGATCCTCGCACCCTGCCAGTGGGAATCTGAGCTCTTGCAGTCACTGCCGACATTTTCTCAAAAGACCAAAATCAGAACTGCCACTCGGCTCAGCAGTTCCACAGAAGTATAGATGTTCTTCTAATCCATGATTTAAGGATTCTAAGGGAAACAAAGAGTTAACTGGGAGTTGCTGCTGTGTAATTGCCAAGTCCTCTGTCCATGAGATTCCCCAGGTAAGAATCCTGGAGCAGGTTGCCATTCCCTTCTCCAGGGGACCTTCCCAACCACAGGTATGAACCCATGGCTCCTACACTGCAGGCGGGTTTACCACTGAGTCACCCGGTAGTGCAATAATCTAACAACACAGAAGACTGCATTATGCACTTTAAGCCCAAATTTGTGCTAAACTTACCACAGAGCTAACAATCAAAGAGTGAAAATACCAAGAGATGAAGCTTCTCAGCCTTGATCTTTATTCTAACAATTAAAAGGACTTAAGAAGAGAAATGCTATAATCCCACTTTTCTGTAAATACAGAATCAAATTTTAGCAAGCCCAGAGACCTAAGTTTTGCAGATCATATACACATCTTGTGAAGCCTATCTTATAGCATACAAATGGCATATTAAACTTTTTTTTTTAATTTTGTACTTACAAAAGCAATGAATGGTTCAGTATTTGGATCTACAATGTGTATAAAGGAAAGTAAATTGGGAAAAGAGGAAGATAAGACAAAGAAGCTATATTTTTTTTCCAAAATAAAAAGCCAAATTGGTTTAAAAAAAAACACAAATGGAAACTGATATACCATTAAAATGACATAATTTAAACTGAAAACAGATTCAAGCTCTAGTCTAGCTACCGTGCAAAAAGAAAATACCAATCTTTGCTTGTTTAGTTTTATGCCCATGCTAAATCCCTCTGCAATGAACAGAAAGTCAAACAGAGTTTCTGGAAAGGAGAATGGATCAGAAGTATACAGAATGCTTTTTACAAGTTCTAATTACAGTACTACAGAACTAATTCATAATGACTTAAATAAGACTAATAAATAGCGATCTCCCAAGTGGCTATAAATTAAGTGGTATGATTCTGCAGTACCGTTAAAACAAACCTTCCAAGAAGTTTCTGCTTCCTTTGGCCAATTACCAATAACTCCTGCCAAATCAGAAAAACATGAAAGGAAAAGAACAAAAAAAATTGTATAGTAAAACCGAACGCAAACAAATGACAATCAATATGAATCACTGGTTTCAACAGATCTAAGACAATCAACTGAATTCCTTGCAATTCACACCTAAAAATGACTCTTAAGAATATGTATACAATGTTAAGTTTTATCAAGCCCCTGCAATTCTTATGTTCTTTCATCTGTATATGTCAAATTCAAAACACTGGCCCTCTGCAATCTCTCAAATGAGAACACAGAAACAGATGCCTCCTCTTTAACTGAGAGATGATATTTATGGCAATGATGTGCTAGACTGTCAATATCAGCAATCCGAAGGGACTTAACAGACCCCCTAATCCAAGGTTCTCAAACTTCAGTCAACATTAAAGAATCACTCAGATTCCAGCTACAACGCAGATTCCCGGGCCCATTGCCAGGGACTCTGATTAAGCCTGGCTAGAACGACACCACATTTGGGAAAACACTGCTTTATTCAATCTCCCCATTTCCAAGGTAAGAGCTCTATAGAAATCGTCATCATCTTCACAACAACACGTGCTGGAGAGGACCGCATCACACAGATGATCACACAGATGCGAACGTCCCGATGGGGATCCTACTATAACTCATGTTTGTGCCGTCAACCACCTTTACACCTGTCAGAGCTGCTCCCAGGGCAGGACCGTGTGACCAAGCAAAGGCTAAGATGCTGACTGCCATAAAAGACAGACTGCAGAGGGCTACAGGACTCATCTGTAGAAGAGTTAAGCAAGACCAGGTACTTACCTGGCTGACGGCCTTAAAGAATGGGGTCACCTTAAATAAGGGCAGAAAGGAAGGCAAGAGAATATTTTAAGCCAGACAACAAACATGCAAAATGACAAGAAGGCAGAGAAGAAGAGACTGTGGCTACAACAGTGAGCCTCCAAGTGCAGGGCAGACTGTAAAATTAAACCAGAACTTTCAAAGTTGGGCTAGATTTGGATTAAAGAGCTGAAATACAGATGCAAATCAACTCTGGTTCACAGTGAACATTCCTCTAACTATAGCGGCCAAATCTGACTTATAACCATTTTAGCAGATCAATTTTAGAGCAGTATGATTTTTTTTTAAAAACTTGCTAATTTCACCATGTTAGCAAAAAATCACACATACACAGACACACACACCCTGAGATACTTGCTAATGGCAAGGAGATCAATGTGTGTACATGTATGTGCACACGTGTGTACAGTATGTACAAATTCTGGTACACGGGTCTCTGTAACCTGGCTCTCACAGTGTTACATCACTGCCGCAAAATGGAGCCCATGACGGTCAGAGGGCAGGCTCGCCCTGAAAAGCACTCTGACCTGGTGTCTTCATTCTCACCGAGCCCACTTACACTACGGGACCAACTCGACTTACTTCCCTTGCTGTACTGAGAGATGTAGTAAACAGTGGGTATGACTCAGGCCTGGGACGGAATTTCTAGTTATAAAAAAATCAGTCTGTAACGGCAGTAGTTATTCTGAGCAGACGATAAGAATATTTAAACAATCAAATCCATATAATCAGCACCTGACAACAGTTACTGTCTAAAGAAAACGGTGTCAGTGGTTCCTCTCACCTGCTTCCAGCACACAGGGGCCTCAGTCACCTCTGGGTGACCTTACGTTCCTCCGAGGATGCTCCGGACAGCACTTCCATTTATAAGGGAGGGGGGACGGAAGATGCAAAGACAGCGGGACTGAGCAGACAGTAAGGCCCAAAGCCTCACACGCAGTGGGGAGCGGGTCTCTCAGGACAGCCACGGAACCACAGCTCCGGGCGCGGCCCCACCCGCTCTGGGTGTTGGCTGGCCCCATGGGGCAAAAGGCAGCAGCCATGATGCTCTGGGGCCTCCCAGGCCTTTCAGATTCCACCTGGACCTCTTGAACTAGCTGAAGGAAGCTAGCTGTCACTTAAGAAGTCCAATTATCTGGGACCAGGGTGCTGTGAAGAAGACCAGGCCAGCCAGATGGAAGGTCACATGGAAAAAAGGACAGTGCCAACCAGCTCTCTGTCCAGGTGGCAGAGTCATCCCGGACATCAGAGACCCTGCAGACACGACGTGGAGAAGACGCGGGCTATGACGGCACCTCCAGCCATCTGCACTGTGCCAGCTCAAGCCCGAGACGTCAGCCAGTAGAGGAGCTGCACGCTGCCCGGACACCTGCCCACAGGGCCGTGGGCACAAGAAAACGGGGGCTCCTTCGGGACACCATGCTTTGGCGCGGTCTGTCACACAGCGACAGATGACTGGAAACGTGAAAGGACCATTGGTGACGTTCTTTAAAGAGATGAGCTCCACTTTCACGCGGTTCTAAAGTGAAGGGTATGGTTCAGGCAGCCTTTGCTAGTCACAGAGAGAAACAAAGAAGGCATCCGTTCCTATTTCCTTGGGAAGCTTTGAAAATAAGTCTGGCCAATCTAATTAACTCTAAAAAGCCCTTGAAAACACTGAGAGACCAATATACTCTGATGAATGACAAATGCGTCTGAAATCCTGGTCTCCCGAGCTCAGCCTTCAGGTCACAGCAGGAATGCCGCTTGTTCCTGAAGCCTTCCCAGGCCCAGGTCTGCTCGGTCCCTCCTGTGGGGGCCCGCAGGAGCCCCCTCACTCGCCTGCACCCCAGCTCGACCACACAAGGTGGGGCAGCCTGCTCATCTCCGTGGCTGCGACTAGAGATCAGCAAGGGCTTATCCATCGTCCAGCACAGCACCTGCCTACGCAGTCACCGAAGTTCTGAGTCAAAGAAAGGAGGAGGGAGAAATAAGGGGGGACAGAAGTGGGGTCGGGGAGAGAAGGGGGCTGGGAGAAAGGAGAGAGAGGCAAAGGCACAAAGAAAGGGAGGGAAGGGAGGAGAGAAGGACCGGAGAAAACCTATGACGGCAACATACACAGTCAGAAAAGGCAAGGGGGCTGGGAGGAGCCACGGGAGACGGGCAATCCAGACAGAGGCCCAGCTCTACGCCACAGCAGCGGTGACTCGAGACTTGTCTTGAAAGTGGGAGCACCGGCTAACAAGGAAACGCTCAGTGTTATAATTATTCAATTCTACCTTAAAGTTTTAAGGCAAACAGTGAGAAGGAAATCTTCAGCTCCCAGTAATAATGACAGCCAGTGTTTACTGAACAGACAATCTTCACCACACTGGAAGGCATTTATTTCTCAGATGAAACATGGAGGTTGGAAGCTGAGAGAGCTAGGATGAGAATCCAGGCAATCTGGGAACTGAGTCTGTGCTCCCGTCCACCACGCTCTGCTGCCCCAAGTTCGCAAAGCAGCCGAGGTCTCAAAGCAGCCGAGGTCTCAAAGCAGCCGAGGTCTCGAAGCAAGCAAGCTCTTAAGTGCTGTTCTACTGCTCAATATAAACACCTCATCACCATAAGGTAACACAGCCCACCCGCCCAACATGGGTGCTTCCTATCCATTTTTCTTTGGTTTTCATGACCAAAACAGCTCACCAGATGGCAAACTAACTACTTTCTAACATACGCATGACAGGACAGTCAAAACTACACACCCTAGAAACGGTGTCATTTCCTCAACCGTAAGCTGCATAGTAATATAGAGAACCTACATCTCGTTGGGTTATTATGATATTTAAAAGGTAACTCCTTTGAGGAGCCAAGCACAGTGCTGAGAACCGTCAGTGATAACTGGGCAGATGCTTCCACAGATGATTCAGCAGCCATTTAACTGGGTTACTCAGCACGGGTTACTCTATGACACAGAAAGTTCACAACATAGGAAATGAAAACAGAAGCCAGCTATAAAACAATACAGTACAACAACACAGATATTACTATATGTAAGCAAAGAGACTGTGTTATACATGGAGAAACAGTGGAAACAGTGACAGACTTTCTTTTCTTGGGCTCCAAAATCACTGCAGATGGTGACTTGCAGCCATGAAATTAAAAGACACTTGCTCCTTGGAAGAAAAGCTATGACCAACCTAGACAGCATATTAAAAAGCAGAGACACTACTTTGCTGACAAAGGTCCACCTAGTCAAGGCTGTGGTTTTTCCAGGAGTCATGTATGGATGTGAGAGCTGGACCATAAAGAAAGCTGAGCGTCAAAGAATTTATGCTTTTGAACTGTGGTGTTGGAGAAGACTCTTGAGAGTCCCTTGGACTGCAAGGAGATCCAACCAGTCTGTCCTAAAGGAAATCAGTCCTGAATATTCATTGGAAGGACTAACGAAGGACTGCAATCCTTTGGCCACCTGATGCGAAGAACTGACTCCTGGGAAAAGACCCTGATGCTGGGAAAGATTGAAGGCGGAAGGAGAAGGGGATGATAGAAGATGAGATGGTTGGATGACATCACTGACTCAATGGACATGAGTTTGAACAAGCTCCAGGAGTTGGTGATGGACAGGGAGGCCTGGTGTGCTGCAGTCCATGAGGGTGTAGAATCAGACACAACTGAGTGACTGAACTGAACTGAAGCAAAAAGAGACTACAGGGCAAAGATGGCAAAAGTTATGTTTACATGTTGGGTTTACGGTTATTTTTATTTTCTTTTTGTCAGCATTTTCTAAGCTCCCTAAACATGTCATCTTTTGCAACAAGAAAAAACATGAAGTTGATGCCTGAGGTCTGCTTTCAGGTAGCTACAAGTCAAAGGTTAATGAGCATTCCCTCTTCACCTGCAAAATGGCAGGAATTAAAGTGGTCTCTGACATCTTCCAGACCTAAAATTCTGTCATTTCATGAAATAAACAATTGAAAGAAGCTGAGGAGGAAGACAGACAATCTCTCCTCTACCTTCTATCTCTGGCACAGCCCAGAACAACAGCAGGAGCTCAACAAGTATCCAGTGACTGGTTTTCTGACTGATAAGGGACGATGCGCAGTCATCTCAATGGGCTTCCCAGGTGACTGCATGGTCAAGAATCTGCCTGCCCAGGCAAGAGATGCAAAAGACGTGGGTTCAATCCCTGCGTCGGGAAGAGCCCCTGGAAGAGGAAATGGCAACCCACTCCAATATTCTTGCCTGGAGAATCCCGTGGACAGAGGAGCCTGGTGGACCACAGTCCGTGGGGTGGCAAGGAGCTGGACACGACTGAGTGACTGAGCACACAGAGCCATCTCAAGCAGCACATTCAGAGCTTAGCCCCTGCTGCTCGAACTGGGAATAAAGTCCAAACTGAGGCCCAGGAGAACTAGCGCTGAAATCAGTCCTGGAAAGTCCTTGGCGCCAGTGGGTTATCACTGCCGAAGACTTGGGTTCAATACCTCGTTAGGGAACGAAGATCCCACAAGCTACACAGAGTGGTCAAAAAAAAAAGCACCTAAAATCAGTCCTGCCGCTATCTCAAGCCTTCTGGCCGTTCAGTCCTGCCGCTATCTCAAGCCTTCTGGTGGCTAAGAAGTTGCTTTAAAACCCTGGGCCCCACTTTCTTAATCTGTACAGGGGGGAACTGTGTTCTCAACTCCTGTTCCAAAACTGTTGCTGTTGTTTAGTCACTCAATCATGTCCAACTCTTTTGAGACCCTACCGATCCATGAGATTCTCCAGGCAAGAACACTGGAGGGGGTTGCCATTTTCTCCTCCAGGGGAATCGTCACCGCTCAGGGATAGAACTCATATATCCTGCACTGCAGGCGGATTCTTTACTGCTGAGCCACCAGGGCAATGCCTCCAGAACTGTATGAACCAACCAGTAAAGAAAAAGCAGATGTCCTGCTGGCATCGTCACGTTTCAGCACCACAGAGCAAGTAAGTCACTAACAATACTGATCAGGAGACGCTCCTTCACTGATACTACTTTAGATAAGGCACTTCTGTAGGCATCTGAGAAATTCTTTTGAGAAAATGGATAAGGACTGATTTTAAAGATACTACACTGAAATAGAAAGCTACTACTTTCCAAACGGGGTAAATACAGGCCATAGGTTAATATCCTACTACAAATAAAGTTTTAAAACAAAGTAAAAAAAAAACAACTTCTTCCTCATAGGAAAGAATCCTATGCTTGGAGAATCCCAGGGACGGCGGAGCCTGGTGGGCTGCCGTCTCTGGGGTCGCACAGAGTCGGACACGACTGAAGCGACCTAGCAGCAGCAGCAGCATAGGAAAGAAAGGGTACTTACTACCTAGGAATTCCTCCTTGGATAGGAAGTCATTCAAGCACACAAATACAATAAAGCCCACCTCTCCTGCCTCTCTCCTTTCTGGGAGCAGTTATATACGACAGGGACCCAGAATGGACTTGCTGACATCAACCATGAGAGATCAGTGTACGGAAGAAAGGTGTGGGACAGGGAAGCTGACCAAAAAGAGCAGAAGAACACAGGCTACAGAAAAAGAGAACCGGAAATGAGGCTTTCCAGTAAGGAGAACATGTGACAAGCGGAAATTTCTCAGAGGAGACAAGGAATGAAATCTCCACCTTGCAAAGTAATAGGTGGATGAATTCTAGGAAGCTAAGAGATCAGCTTTAGGACCAGTGGTTTTCTGAAATAAAGACAGTTTCTAAAACCGTAAGGCCTTGGTGACCTGAGGTTCCGCGTTAGAAAGTATGTACAAGGCAGCCAGGTCTGCCCGCTTCAATTCTTCCACCTCAGAAATGAACAGCGGTGACGTACTCCGAGGAAGGAAGAAATGAAAGCAGAGAACAGTCTCCGTCTCCAGGAGCAGGACACTATCTGGGCTTTGGGGTTCCAAACATAGAGAAAGGCGAGACAAGGTTCTGAGCCTGGTGACAAGGCGCCATCTGGCGCTGTGCTTAGGGTGCAGGAGGGCCCCACACACAAGGGGGGAGCACACGGGGCTCGGGCCGCCCAGAGAACCCTGGAGCAGACGGCCGGGCCCTGCCTCTCCCCGCCTGCCCAGGACGTCACGCCCGGGAGACAGAATCTAGGCCGTCTCGCCAGAGATACGAATCCCCCAAGAGATACGAAGAAGGAAAGAAGGCCACAGATCCGCACACCCGCAGCCAGCCGTCCGGGACGCGCACGCCGACAGCATCCCCACGGCCTCCTCCACATCCTAGAAGGAACGCGGATGCCTCACACGCTGACCTGAACGAACACTCAGGACAAGCCTTTCCACCTCTGGAGAGTCAGTTTCTCCTTTACTGACAACGTTGCTAATGATAATAACTCAAAAGTGTCAAAACAAAACTTTCAGGCAGCGTAAGATCAAACTTCAAGGAAGGGGAGTAACGACCGGTACTGTAGAAGGCGCGGATCACAGCGCCCTGCGGCACAGAGACGCTGAGCTGCGCCACGCCCGCGCACGTGCGTCTTCTCCAGGGCAAGACTGACCTTTCAGATTGGCGCGGCCGGCAGGCCTCCCGACACTATTCCTCTGGTGCTTGGAGGACATGCGTTTCATCTGCCGAGGCGTGCTGGGAGGAGAGGTGCCATAAAGGTTCTCTGTGTTGGCTTCATCTGAAAAGTCCTCAGGATCGGATTCGGAATTCTTGCAAGCTGAGTCTCCCAATGCGTACTCTTGCCTGATAAAGACAACAAGCGAAGAAAACACTCAGTGACAGAGGAAGCGAATTGAAACTTAAACCACTCCAAGCTCCTTTTAAGAACTCTCTGTAACACTTTTTCATGGCTCTGTCACCTCCTTAGCCTGGTGTACTGGTGTACGTTGCTCCTCTATTGTAGCTGTGGAAACTCACAAGGAGAACGCAGCCACTGTGTTCCTGCTCTCAGCACGCACAGAAACTGATTGGCAGTTTCTGTTGTTTGGAGAATTCTTTCCAGCATAAATGAAGTTTAAAACTAAATACTTGAGGATTGGGGGGAAAAAAAGAGCATAGAACTGAAAGTTACAAATCCGACTGAACTGAGCATTGCTCACGTGCTAGGTGCGGACAAGCTAAATCTGAGTGGACAAGTCCTGCCCGGACGTCAGAGGCCCGCTCCTTCCTTTGTGAAGCACACACAGACAGAACAGAGAGCAGGAGCTGAGCAGAGAGCTCTGATGACATGTGGTAGGGACCGCAATGCAGCGCCGGGGAGGGGCGTGCGGGGAAGATGCTGTGCAGGAGAGAAGGGAACGACTTTCTCCTGACCTCCAAACGGCAGTTCCTCCTTAACCTGGTCTCTGGAAACTTCCTGCCAATTCTCTGTCCCCAGGAGACTTCCTCAACAATACCACTACTTGGATAAAGTTCTATTTTTTGCAATGCTAACGAAAATAAAATTTAATATATGAACTGAGAACAGATACAGTTCCCAAACAGCAAACTGGAAAGATGCAATCATGAAGTTCCTTTCAAATAGGGACCCTTACAATCTAACCTATTCTGAATCTTCCTTATAAAATATACTTCATACTTTAAAAATAGAACTCTAAATTCAAGATACAACCAGTTTTCTCCCTGGAGATTTACACATCCTGTTAGAAAATCAAAGCTATTTCAAAATCATGAGGGGGGAAAAAATCCCACCCTAAAATGTATGATAACATCATTATTGAATGGACTGACAAAAGATCCTTATCTTTCAAAAATAAAAATGCTGCAGAATTATTCAAATTTACAGCACTGAAATATTTAAAGAATCCCTGGGACAGGTCAAAAACTGATTTTTAAACCAGACAAGACCACTCTAGATACTGTGAGCGCACACGCCCTCCACACACACAGGCCCACACAATCAGACACACAAGCAGAATATTCCAAAAGCTAACTGAATCAAATTAAACCCATAAGCAAATTTAGACATGTTTTAAATGTACCTATTCCCTCAGGCTAGCTACCTTTATTATTTAAGACTCACAAAGTCACACAGCAAATAACAATGTGGGCTTCCCAGGCGGCACTAGGGGTAAAGAATCTGCCTGCCAGTGGAGGAAACATAAGAGACGTGAGATCCATCCCTGGGTCAGGAAGATCCCCCGGAGGAGGGCATGGCAACCCACCCCAGGATTCATGCCTGGAGAATCCCATGGACAGAGGAGCCTGGCGGGCTAGTTCATAGGGTCGCAAAGAGTCGGATACAACTGAAGTGATTCACATAGACATAAATTATTTTGAAATTTCCTATATACATTTCTTCCACACTCACTGCAAACTAGTTGATTCAACTGATAAAAACAAACACGGCTATCAATGACAAGGTTGCTGATTTCATTCCCATCTGGTGTGGTTACTAGCACAAGCTTTCGAATGAATAACACAGGCTTCCTCACACAAGGGACTTAGGTTCAAATCCTGACTCTGCCAGTTACTAGATGTGTGGGCCTCAGCCAAATTATTTAAAATCTCCTCAATGCACATATATAAAATAAGGATGATAAGTATTTGAACTCCATACCTGTAAGGGCTAAACCCCATAAAGCACGCTCAACAGGAGCAGTGTGAGCAGTATCACTAAATGATTTACATCACTCAGCATGCATCTGCCCGACTTGGAAAGATCTGCCTTTGACTTCAGCATAAACACGACCAGAAACAACTTTAACATTTTAACATCTTCTGAAAGCTCAGCCATGTCCAAATCTTTGCAACTTCATGGACTGTGGCTCTCCAGGCTCCTCTGTCCATGGGATTCTCCAGGCAAGAATACTAGAGTGAGTTGCCATTTCCTTCTCCAGGGGATCTTCCCGACCCAGGGATCGAATCCAGGCCTCCCGCATTACAGGTACCGCTTTAAACTCTGAGTCATCAGGGAAGCCCCTTTAACATCTTCTAACGCCTTTCAAATTTAATATTACAACTCTGTTTTCCCTCATTAAGATAAAGTCAGTGGTAAGGAAGGACTTTGTATTTTACTACTTTTGTATCTCCAATAGTTTTCAGGAGAATGTTCAAAACCATTCTTTGTTCTTCCACGATAATACATCTCATATATTACTGAACAGAGTCAGGTATGAAAGAGCAAATCAGACCAGGCTCAGAACACCCTCTCTGTGGTGGAGAGCATGAACCTGGGAGGCAGAAGACCCAAGGCTGAGTCCCAGCCTTACTGGATGGGTGACTGCACATAACTTAATCTCAGACTAAGAAGAAACAGTAATTCAGAATTTGTAAAGTCAATATTCTAAAATATTTCAGGAAATTCAGTTGTGAAGACTCAAAAAACAAAACAAAATAATGGTAATAAAAGGCTATGCAGAAAATACTAAAGCATCAGACAGGCATAAAGAAATGGAATGTTTCACTCGCATCCAGCAGTATTATGTGGATGAATGAACTAACGCAACATAACGTGCAGGTAGAAGAGGAATTTTTGAAGAGGGACTAACAATGTCCACACGTCACTAAGCCAAGTCTCCAACAGCAAGGCCCCAGCCCCGAGGACAGAGTCAAACTCAAGACAGGAGAGGTCATTGTTTTATCTACAAGGTCCAGTGCTTTTAGCAGATAAAAACAATCTAAGAAAGCACTGCTGCTGCTAAGTGTCACTTCAGTCGTGTCTGACTCTGTGCGACCCCATAGACGGCAGCCCACCAGGCTCCTCTGTCCCTGGGATTCTCCAGGCAAGAACACTGGAGAGGGTTGCCATTTCCTTCTCCAATGCATGCATGCATGCTAAGTCGCTTCAGTCGTGTCTGACTCTGTGCAACCCCATGGACAGAAGCCCACCAGGCTCCTCGGTCCACAGGATTCTCTAGGCAAGAACACTGGAGTGGGTTGCCATTTCCTTCTCCACTAAGAAAGTACATATTTTGAAAATATTAACTTTTATGAAAAATTTAATTTGGGGAAACAGAAAAAGGTATCTGTGCTGTACTGTTCTCCAACTGTATTTCTCTACACATGGAAAAATTCATTTGGCTGCACTTTCCAAATTAGAGTAGAAGACTAAGTCCCTGTAATAATTCTACAGAAGCTGAATATCTGTTTTCAAATCTACATCTATTACAAAACAAAAGGTCACAATAAACTACTGATTTCAAAGCATTTCCAAACTTTAATTATTCTAGCAGCAAACATACAGAATGACAAGGAAGTGAAGATGAATACTGTCAAACACTATATTGAAATCATCAAACATAATATAGTTTATCCCTTATTCATTATGCACCATAGAAAATGAGGTAGGAAAAACGCCATGTGCTGCCAGATACTGTATTTATTCATAATTAAAATAAATCTTAGGAGAAGCATTATACAAAGATGAAGATATGCATTTAATACTTTCTTAAGGTTTATTTAACTCTGTTAAGATGGTGGTCACACCTGTCAGAAATGTTATTGGTTTACATTCCATCCAAGTAACTTTGTAATTTAATTAAACGTTAGAACAAAGTCCAACATTACCTAAAAGAATTTTAAGTCTAACACCCAATAAATAAAATTCACAATATCTGCCATCCTATGCAAATTTACAAAGAAACAGGAAGATGCAACCCAAACCAGGAGAAAAATCAATAGAGACAGACCAGAAATGACTCAAGTGGATCTTGCAGAGATAAAACACACGTGAAATGAAAAATACTCTAGAAAAGATAAAAGCAGATTAGCTACAACAGAAAAAAAGATCAATAAACTTGAAGATACAGCACTAGAAATTACCCAAAGTTAATCAGAGTGAAAAAGACTGAGAGAAAAAAAGGGAAGAAAAAGAGAAAGACCAGAGCATCAGTGATCCGCAGGATAAACATCAAGCAGGGTGACACACACGGGCTTCCCTGGGGTTCAGTTGGTGAAGAACCACCTGCAGTGCAGGAGACCCAGCTTGAATCCCTGGGTAGGGAAGATCCCCTGGAGAAGGAAACCACTCCAGCATTCTTGCCCGGAAAATCCCATGGACAGGGGAGCCTGGTGGGCTACAGTCCATGAGGCTGCAGAGTCAGACATGACTGAGTGACTGACCCTTTCACGTTCACTTTAAAATTGATATAAGTACAGTAAAATTAATACTCTAAAACTAGCTAATGTGGTCTAAAACTAGCTAATCAGAAAAAAAATCCAATTTCTAAAAATTCTATTCCATTTAGTAAGAGTTGGACACAACGTAGTGACTGAACCACCACCAGGGTAACATATGTGTTATTGGAGCTCAAAACAAGAAAAGCGAGGAACAAAAAAATTCTCTGAAGAAATAAGGCCTGAAATTTTTCCAAATCTGAGGGGAAAAAATAATAAACGCAGCAGCTCAAAGATATAAGAATATAAGAAAACTACTAGTTTTTGATTATGAGTATCATAATCAAATTGTTAAAAAAAAAACAAAACAGTGATGAAGAGAAAAATCTGAAAAGCAGTCAGAGAAAAACAACTTAGTTTGGAAGTTTTAGCTAAGAATACAATGGGGGGTGGGGTAGGAGGGGAAATTGAGCAAAAGTTCATTCTTTTTTTTCTTTAAAATCAATCATGTAGACACAAAATCTAGGAAAATCAATACTAGTGTAAGTTCAAAAGAACTTGCATCACTTCAAGTAACTGACCAAAAGCATCCAAAACCTCACTTGGTATTAGCTCATGTGAGATGAGCTCATGTGGCCAGTTGACTGGTTTAGAATGTTTCCATGGATACCAATTATTTTGGATAAGGAAAGTAGTACAAGGTCTACATCAGCTGCCCTGAAACATTTTTTTCCCTTGTGTTTAAAACATACAAATGTGTAATGTCTTTCTGGTACTAAACATCTGACAGTCACATAAAACAATGTTTCATTCTTTTAACATGAAACCTTGCTCAAGTACCATTCAGGTTGACCTGGAATCCAGTCTAAGAAAGGCACCACTTAAACTCAACCCAAAAGGGTTTGGTGTAGTTTTTAAATGAAGTATGTGAAAGACAAAAATTCAAATAACCTGGGGTTAAATAGTTCTGCTCTGACATCATAGGTGAAACCACACAGTGCCTGAAATAGCTCATCTATAAAACGAGAGCTGGATTAGATGAGCTTGAAAACATCTGTGGTTTTGCAAAAGCCCTTAAAAAAAAAAATTAACTTCATTGAAAGTTCTTTAGGAAAGTCCTTAAACATAAAATATTTTATTCCATATTAGTACAGTTCTCACCTGTGTGAGTTTCTCTCCACATCTTCACTGACCTATTCTCTATGAAATAATAATTCAAGGAGGGCTTTTACTACTGTTGGCAAAGGGGCTAGATTTTCTAGGTTTCTTTTTTAGATACCTTACATAGTTTGCTTGGCCTGCACTATAAATTAAAAGGAGCTAAGTTTGAGGTGGCATGGTTGGCTTGTACTGTAAGCGCCAATTAAAAGTTAGCTGACCAATCAATCGGCTTATAGTTGAATGTCTATCATCAGCTTACATACAGGTAAGCTGTTATCAAATCTCAAGTTTCTCCAACATTCATGACTTTACTTTTGCATTGACTCAGAGTGTAGCTCTGTGCAAAACCAGCAAGCCTTCATTATTTTTCAATATAGATATTCAAATTCTTTTTAACTATAATTCATTTTTTAAACACAAGCAGACATTCTAAAACAAGATTTCCTATGGAAATGAGTAAGAAACTATCCCCCCAACTAGACTCAAAGCTTCATGAGGGCAGGGACCTCATCTGTCCACTGTTTGTCCAGGGTGGAGAACAGTGCCCAGGGCAGATTACGTGGCTACTATTATCTGCCGAATAAATGGATTTGTGAGGTTAATAATTTTATCTTTTGATACTTTAGACTTAATTATCTAAATTCTATTTTAATAAAATCACATTTAATAATCTGAAGAATGCAAATTTTTAAAGGCTGTAAGAATTAAAGATTGCTGACTTCTGACAATGTTGTTTAAGTGATAATGTTACCCTAGGTGCCAAGATGACTATCTACTGACCAAAACAATGGCAATGGAGTATGGGATAAGGAATAATGGTTCTGGAGTCAGAATACCATGGGCTGAAATCTCTATGTCCCCACACTTATTAGTAAGAATACAAGTTTTAAACAAATTATTATGCTTGCTTACACTTTCACTTATTTGAAGTCTTCTATCCAATATCACTGGGTAAGTGATACTGGTGAGTCAGTTAGTTTTTAAATATATATTAAAAGCATTAAAAATGAGATCTGCAGGTAAAAAACCTGCCACGCCTGTGGTGGCTGTTGCTCCTGTTGCTCTGTGGCCTCCCAGTATCACATCCTTGAATAATCATCTCCTCTTGATGAAGGTCAGAGGAGAGTGAAAAAGCTGGCTTAAAATTCAACATGCAAAAAACTAAGATCATGGCCTCCAGTCCCATCACTTCATGGCAAATAGATGGGGAAACAGTGGCAGATTTTATTTCCTTGGGCTCCAAAAATCACTGCGGACAGTGACTGCAGCCATGAAATTAAAAGATTCTTGCTCCTTGGAAGCATAGCCATGACAAACCTAGACAGCATATTAAAAAGCAGAGATAGCACTTTGCTCACAAAGGTCCACAGTCAAAGCTATGGTTTTTTTTCCAGTAGTCATGTCTGGATGTGAGAGCTGGACTATAAAGAAGGCTGAGCGCTGAAGAATTGATGCATTGAACTGTGGTGCTACAGAAGACTCTTGAGAGTCCCTTGGACTGCAAGGAAATCAAACCAGTCCATCCTAAAGGAAATCAACCCCGAATATTCACTGGAAGGACTGATGCTGAAGCTGAAGCTCCACCACTTTGACCACTTGATATGAAGGGCCAATTCATTGTAAAAGACCCTGATGCTGGGAAAGATTGAAGGCAAGAGGAAAAGGGGGTGACAGAGGATGAGATGGTTGGATGGTATCACTGGCTCAATGGACGTGAGTTTGAGCAAGCTCCAGGAGACAGTGAAGGACACAGAAGCCTGGCGTGCTGCAGTCCATGGGGTCACAAAGAGCGGACATGACTTAGCAAACTCAACAACGACAACTTGAATGTGGGCTGACCCCGTGATCTTTTTAGTCATCGAAATGTAGTGGAAGTGATTCTGGGCCAGTTCCAGGCCTCAGCCTTACGGGCACCACCCTTGTATCCAGGGCACGCTGGCCACCAGGTAAGAAGTCCAGCCACCCTGAGACTGCAAGGGTCTTCAAAGCCTCATAAGCCAGATGGAAAGGCTGCATGAAGGAGAAGCCAGCCAGGCCAGAGGCCTCTGACGTCCCACCCCAGCTGACGGCCGGTGCCAACTTACCAGCCTGTATGTGAGGCTATTTCAGACCTTCCAGCTGTCCCTGAGACCAAGCCAACACCATGAAAAGCAGAAGAAACATTCAATACCACAACAGATAATAAATGGTTTTAAGTCTCTGAGCTTTGGTATGGTTTGTTAAGTTACAATAGAGAATTGATACACATACAATACTTAAAACACTTTATTTTTGCTTGAAGCCCAATAATGGGTTTAAATTAGTTAAGACTTTGATGAGGCCACAGCCTTGTCTTTAGTGTGGGTCCCCGAGAGAAGCCAGGAGTCCACTTCATCAAATACACCACAACCAAAGGACAGCATCTGCCATCTCCACTCTCTGGTTCTTTAAAATGCAACAAAATTTAAAGGTTTTCATAGGGTAATTTTTCTAGATTATCTAAACCTCAACAGTGCTTTCCTATCCCTAACTTAATGCTAATTTTCTTTTGGTGACCTATCTTCAGACTTTCCCAGGCAGTCCAAATTAGTTTATACAGAAACTGCAATTCCCTTTTGCAGTCACATCTCATATATTTATATAATTGTTTACTAAATTCTGCAATTACAATTAAAATGTACAAGAGACCTAAAAAAATTTAGGAACAGATGAGGAACTCTTGATAAATATATAGGTACAACTGGTGGAACAGAAAACCACAGGCATTTTAGAGAGCAGTCTATCAGTCACAATCATTCATGATGCTGTGAGCATCAGCTGATTACAGAAGAAATGGGGAGGGAGAGGTCTTGGGAAGGGTTAGGCAGATGAGTGTGCAGGTTTAGCTGGCTTAGATCTTCTAGAAGTCTTACTTCACTCATGAAAAAAGTAAAGTGTTAGTTGCTCAGTTGTGTCTGACTCTTTGCAAGTCCAGGGACTGTCCCCCACCAGGCTCCTCTGTCCATGCAATTCTCCAGGCAAGAATGTTGGAGTGGGCAGTCATTCCCTTCTCCAGGGGATCTTCCCGACCCAGGGATTGAACCCAGGTCTCTTGCACTGCAAGCAGATTCTTCACTGTGTGAGCCACCAGGGAATTAGATTTTTGCAAAGTATACTTTATCAGTCCTGAAGTACATAGAATAAAAAAGAACACAAAGATAGAAAACAAATATACGAAGAAAAATTACCCCATATGGATAAAGTTTATTCATCACTAGAAATAAACATAATTATAAGCTATTTTAAAAATACTGTCATATGAAGGCTTTCAGAAAAAAATCATACAATCATATAACAAAATGCTTTAAAGAGTTCACGTTATTATTCTTCACTTCTGGTTAACCAGAAGACTATCCAAAAAGAACCAGACCCCCCAAAAAGGAGAGGTTTTAGGTAGTTAAAATATATGAGTTGTGATACAGATAAAAGATAAATGTGATTATTTCTATAATTTCGGCAATTTTACGGCAAACAGGTGAGTACTTTAAAACAATGGGACAAAGAATAAGACATTTTCAAGTGTGCTTTCTTATTTTTGCCAGTTCTAATGCCTCCAAAAAAATGTGAGCATATCTATATCTTTATCCCAAGCTTTGCAAATCGATCCCTGACTGTATGTGTACAGATTAACAAGCAAACAATCAGGAGGGAAGAAAACCTTTCCTGAGGTGCACCCGCTTGTGCGGGGGTGGTGGTGTCAGTAGGGAGCACATCTGTAAACACAAGAGGTGAGGATAAGCAGCCTGTGCTTCTCATCACAGGTGCAATTTACCATGAATGCCGACCACGGATGTCTCTAAAGAAAAGCAACATAAAACCGATGATTCCTGCAAAGGCTGCTTCAGGCTTAAGTAAAGAGAACTCTGGGGCTAAGGCAGGGAAATTGGAAAGAAGAAAGCTGTGCCAAAGCTGGGAGGAAAAGCCAAGTGGTCCACACCATACCAAGAGCACACAACACATTTAAGAGTTTAAAAAGAAACAAGACCAATGTTTAAAACTTTAAAGACAACAACAAAGAACTGTGACCTTCTTCTACTTACTCTCTTCCTTACAAGTGAGAACATTTTCAAAATCCCCTTATTCTAATCCAAATTTATATGTGTAAAAAGTGTTGTATATCATGAATTACTTCCCATGTAATTCTCAGAAATCAAGTAACTAAAGAGCTGCTTTCTGTAGCAAACAGATGAGCTGTCTCAATCGCCTAAACTCAAGTTATCATTTTTCTAAGTTAAATTTTAAAAACTGTTAACTATAAATATGCTCTATGACACACATATACTTTCAAAAGATGAACTCCAACTGTTGAGGGGATGAATTGAGGAAATACAAACATATGAGATGCTCTCCCCGAGTTTTCAGTGAAGAAAAATGGAAAGACAAGTGGGAAATGGAATAAGGACAATTTGGACATTAAACCTCTGACCTCGGCTTTGACATTAGCACAGAGAGAGCTCATTGACTTGGAGACCAGATCTTGGTTTCCAACACCACACTCCAACAGAAGAACCAGGACTTCTTGGTAAAACAGCCAATTCCTGGACTGACTGGAGTGAGGAAGACATAATATGAGCTGGGCGTATCTTGTACATGCAGCACGCTGAGGAAGTGTTGAAAAAACAAAAAACCAACAGGAGCATCTTAAAATGACCACAGGAGCAACTGAAAGAATCCCCACTGGCCAAAGCTGGAACAATCTGAGCAACAAAATAAATGACAAAGCACTGGATTTTACTGATGTAAATAATTACTATATAAATAAACAAGAGAAGGGACAAACCTTTATGGAAAAAAAATCGAAGTAATTTACATAGACAAATGATCAAATAAATCAACATTATCAGTAATAAGTCAGGTTGAGAACATGAGCTTTCAAACGACAAGGCCACTTCACCTCTGTGGTCACAGTCCCAGACTCCAGTCAAAACATGAAAGAAAAAGTCCAGACAAACCCAAACTGAGGGACAGTATACAGAATACCTGACTGGCCCTCCTTAACACTGTGACAATCATCAAAAACAGAGTCTGAGGAACAGTAATAGCCAAGACACGGATGAGGAGACATGGTAACTAAATATAACGGGGTGTCCTGGCTGGGATCTGGGACATGACGTGCCATGACAACGCTTAAGAAATTTACTATACAGGTATAAAAGACTACAAGCCAGGACGAAATGAAAAATGTTAACATTAATTATAAAATTAAGCCGTTCTGTATCACTATAATTGATGATTGTAGTTATAGAGCAATTTTTAAACGGCAGATGAGGAAATTCCACTTAAAACAGTGACTTCTAAAACTGGGACATGCATCAGATTTGTATGTTTTGCATCAGCTACAGAATGCATCACACAGTAACAAACAACTCGCACTGTGACAGTGTAACTACTGCCTTACAGACTGAACACCAAGATCCGTCAGGTGCCATGGTAAACACCCCACAGGAGCTCATTTAATCCTCCACAGAGCCTTCTGGAGCCATTTTCGGAAAGGATACCTTGCCCACAAGGCCCATTCTTGTTGATTATGGAAATTGTCACACTCTCGTTATCAAATACCTATCACATAGCAGGGAACTCAGTTGGGCAATCGACAGATGCTGTGCCATCTCGTCCTCCCAACACCCCTCTCCCAATCCCTATTCTGCAGAAGAGGAAAAGCAGATGTAAAGGTAACTGGCCTGCTCCCTGGAATGTGGGCAGAACTGGAGCCCTGGTCCAACCTCAAAGCCGAGGACTCTCCCACCTTGGGCCCACCTCTCTATCCCAGGTCCCTGGGGTGTCCACCTCCTCCCAAAGGCAGACACAGAGCCCTGCACCCCCTGGGGAAGGAGGTCCCTGTCGGCTGGAGAAAGCGCCTGCGGGGAGAGTTCAGGGACCGAGCTCTCTGGCCAGCGCTGGGGTTCCCTCCTTTGGTGAAGCCTCTTAGCTATTCTAGGTCTACATTCCTCACCTACTGGCATGGGTAAGAGTCTGAACTCCGCCCTGGGGAGACACAGTGTGGCTACGATATAGATGAGGGGGGAAACATGAGAATTTCATCTTATTTCTGCATGTCAAAAACAAGGTGTAACTCAACTCCACTCTCTTTCAGGTAGCTGCCTACCTCCTTGAGTATTATTAACTCCACCCTGGGTAGACACTGTGTGGCTACAATATAAAAGGAAGGCGGAGGGGGGTACGGGGAGATGAGAATTTCATCTTATTTCTGCAAGTCAAATATAAGGTGTAACTCAACTCCACTCTCCTTCAGGTAGCTGCCTACCTCCCCTACCAAGTACATGAGTCACACCCCGTCTTCTCGGAACACGGTTAGGGGAACCGACAGCACTCAACAGATCAGGCTGGGGTTTCACTTTCATGTAAATCTGTGTGTTTATGTCTAAAAAAGAGCGTAAAACCACCCCCTGGAGGGACAGGAAATACAGGCCTTTTAAATTAGAGACCAGTTATTTGAAATCAACAATTAACTTCGAGAATGGGATTCTGTGTAAGAGCTGAGACAGAAGAAGAAATAAAATTTTAAATGTATGTTATTTCATTCCCTTTAGGTTTTTTGTTTCTTAGGTCTCCATTTCAATGATTTCCTTATTTACAGTTGAAAACTGCACAGAAACTGCTTCATACTGTAGTGTTAACTACACCATCAGACCCTCAGTTCTCTCAGCATCGGCTCAACCAGACAAGGGCCGCGCTAGCAGTTGAGGAAACACACATTACTGAACAAGAGACTCACCCTGCCTGCCCTCCTAAACTTTTCGATCTACACAGAGAACTAGGTATTTAGCAGGTCAGTTCAGTTGCTCAGTCATGTCCGACTCTTTGCAACCCCATGGACTGCAGCACACCAGGCTTCTCTGCTTCACCAACTCCCGGAGCTTGCTCAAACTCATGTTCATCCAACCATCTCATCCTTTGTCGTCCCCTTCTCCTGCCTTCAATCTTTCCCAGTGTCAGGGTCTTTTCCAATGAGTCAGTTCTTCTCATCAGGCGGCCAAAGTATTAGAGCTTCAGTTTCAGCATCAGTCCTTCCAATGAATTTTCAGGACTGATTTCCTTCAGGATTGACTGGATTGAACTCCTTGCAGTCCAAGCAACTCTCAAGACTCTTCAGCACCACAGTTCAAAAGTATCAATTCTTCAGCACTCAGCTTTCTTTACAGTCCAACTCTCACATCCATACATGACTACTGGAAAAACCATAGCTTTGACTAGACGGACCTTTGTTGGCAAGGCAATGTCTCTGCTTTTGAATATGCTGTCTAGGTTGGTCATAACTTTCTTTCCAAGGCGTAAGCATCTTTTAATTTCATGGCAGCAGTCACCATCTGCAGTGATTTTGGAGCCCAAGAAAATAAAGTTTCTCACAGGTTCCATCATTTCCCCATCTATTTGCCAAGAAGTGATGGGACCGGATGCCATGATCTTCATTTTCTGAATGTTGAGTTTTAAGGCAGTTTTTTCATTCTTCTCTTTCACTTTCATCAACAGGCTCTTTAGTTCCTCTTTGCTTTCTGCCATTAGGGTGGTGTCATCTGCATATCTGAGGTTACTGATATTTCTCCTGGCAATCCTGATTCCAGCTTGTGCTTCATCCAGCCCACCGTTTCTCATGATGGACTCTGCATAGAAGTTAAATAAGCAAGGTGACAGTATACAGCCTTGACGTACTCCTTTCCCAATTTGGAACCAGTCTGTTGCTCCATGTCCAGTTCTAACTGTTGCTTCTTGACCTGCATACAGATTTCTCAGGAGGCAGATAAGGTAATCTGGTATTCCCATTTCTTTAAGAATTTTCCAGTTTGTTGTGATCCACACAGTCAAAGGCTTTGGTGTAGTCAATAAAGCAGAAGTAGATGTTTTTCTGGAAGTCTCCTGCTTTTTCAATGATCCAATGGATGTTGGCAATTTGATCACTGGTTCCTCTGCCTTTTCTAAATCCATCTTGAACATGTGGAAGTTCTCAGTTCATGTACTGTTGAAGCCTTGCTTGGAGAATTTTGAGCATTATTTGATAGCGTGTGAGATGAGTGCAATTGTGCAGCAGTTTGAATATTCTTTGGTATTACCTTTCTTAGGGATTGGAATGAAAACTGATCTTTTCCAGCCCTGTGGCCACTGCTGAGTTTTCCAAATTTGCTGGCATATTGAATGCAGCACTTTCACAGCATCACCATCTTCCAGGATTTGAAACAGCTCAAGTGGGATTCCATCACCTCCACTAGCTCTGTTTGTAGTGATGCTTCTTAAGGCCCACTTGACTTTGCATTCCAGGATGTCTGGCTCTAGATGAATGATCACACCATCGTGGTTATCTGGGTTATGAAGATCTTTTTTGTATAGCTCTGTGTATTCTTGCCACCTCTTCTTAATATCTTCTGCTTCTGTTAGGTCCATCCCATTTCTGTCCTTTACTGTGCTCCTCTTTGCATGAAATGTTCCCTTGGATTCTCTTAATTTCTTGAAGAGATCTCTAGTCTTTCCCTTTCTACTGTTTTCCTCTATTTCTTTGCATTGATCACTGAGGAAGGCTTTTTTATCTCTCCTTGCTATTCTTCGGAACTCTGCATTCAGATAGGTGTATCTTTCCTTTTCTCCTTTGCCTTTAGCTTAACTACACACAAAGTCCTTCAAGCACAGTTCCTCATTATGTAGTGAAGGAAAACTACAAAGCATACCAGCGGACAGGATCTAGCCTGGAGATCCCTTAGGGTGGTAACAAGGAAGACATCTCCAAAGAAGGACAGCTGAAGGCACTGACCAGGAGAGGGAGGCGGAAGGTGGCCGAGACAGAAGAGCCCACAGCTCCTCCGAGAACCACAGGCCATGCGAGCCTGGGCTCAGGACACAGCAAAGCAGAGCACACGAAGGCGCCGGCGGGCATCAGACCTAACTGAAAGGTGCAGCTGCGGAGGGCGCTAAGCAGAGGCGAGGCAGGGCTGAACCTACCTTTTTCTTCAAAATATTTCCCACGTCTCCTTACATAAGCAGACCGGTACAAAGATACACCCATTTTTCTAAGACTACTTTGACTTTTTCACACATAAAGCTCAACTATTCAGTCTTAAAAATCAACCTAAACAGCTATTCTGTCTACACTAGGCCAACAAACAAGACCAGTTCACCTGCAAGGAGTCAGCAGAGAAAAAAATAATTGTTCACTTGAGAGGCACGATGCCTATAGTTGTTGTGAAATTCTTAAAAATGGCAAGTTAACATCTAAGAAATAAAACGCTATGCAACATCAAAGATGCACTTAGAGATAAACAAAAAGTCTGTCTTGTGAAAAATATAACTATCTTCTAATTAAGAACGATGTAAACTGGGAGAAAACTTTTATTGGATCTAAAAACTTTTAGAAAAAAGCTATTTCTAATTTTATAGCTCTCTTTACTAAGGAGAACATAATTGGTAACTGTGGTTGAATACGTAGGCTAATGTGAAATTTGCTGGAAATGTGAGGCCTGAAGTCCAGTGTATTCCAAAGATAAACACCACTCACAGTTTCAGAAAGGAAACCGATCTCACAGTATGTAATTACATGCAACATGTACAAAATATACGGAATGTAAAAAATAAAGTATCAGAACTATGTTATTATACTTTGTGTCTCAGTCTTGGGGACTACGAGTCCCCTGAAACTGAATGTAGATTTTAATTTACACACATTTTTGGAGTCAAGAGTCCATAGTTTTATCAGATTGTCAGATGGAGTCTCTTACCCAAAAGGGTGAAGATGCACTGACCTAGACAATATTTACCCAACATTTAGCAGGGTTCTTCTTTCAAAATGTCTCATTCCGACATTAGACAGACACTCAAAAGATAAAGGTATCAGATGCATAACAAATTCAAATCAGTATTTGAGCTACAAGGTTGCTTCCACATTAGGTAAGAACAATGCCTTCCCGACCACACAAGCTGGCTTTGCACAAAGCTGACTTTTAAATCACATACATGTCAAGAAGTTAACCAAATAAGGCAGCGGTGTTCAATCTTTTGTGATGCTCTGTTGTTTTCCGTTTAGAAGGACACTATTCTCCATACTCCTTACAAAAGTGGTCAATTAAAATAAATTAACATTTAATTGAATAGCACAGTTAATTTAGGAATAATTAGAGAAATCCTTAAACGGTTCATAATCAAGGCTACAATTAAATACAATAAAGGCAAAGCCTTTGGAGGGTAAAATTAAGCAAATATGGAACACCATGGTTTGGTGAATGAGATAAAAGGAGAATGTTCCACATAATACAGTAACAGAAATGTGAAAACAGAAGAAAAAAGTATTACAAGAATAAAGTTATTTATAAGACTGACACACAAGGGTAGAAACCATGGAAGAACAAGGGATTTAATAAGTGATTTTCCAGTGATAATTTTGTGTTTATCTTTCTTGGGGTTCAATGAACTGTTTGAATCTATAGGCTTACCGTGTCTGTTCATTTTAAGCCATATGTCTTAAAATCTTTTTTCTGGTTTTCCTCTTCCAAGAACTGCGATCGCAGACATGCTGAGTGCTGGGCAGGACCTCGCCTGTCCCCGCTGCTCTGCGCGCTTTTTCTGGCCCGTGTGCTCCCTGTACCGCTCTGTGCACGCTTGCTGTTGCTATGCTCACAAGGCCAGTTTTTTTTTTTTCTCAATGCCTGTGTGTAATGTGATCAGTCACTCAGCCGTGTCCTACTCTTTGCGACCCCATGGACTATAGCCTGCCAGGCTCCTCTGTCCATGGGATTTTCCAGGCAAGAATACTGGAGTGCGTTGTCATTTCCTTCTCCAGGGGATCTTCCCAACCCAGGGACTGAACTCGCATCTCTGGCATCCTTTGCACTGGCAGGCTGTTTCTTTACAGCCACATTTTTCTTGTGTCTACTCTGTTGATAATCCTACCCAATATATTTGTCATTTCAGACACTGTATTTTTCATCTTCAGACAGTCCATTTGAGTTTTTTTTTTTTAATGTCTTCTATTTTTTCTTCAGTGGTCATGTTCTCATTTAAATACCTGAACATAATTCAATAATAAAAAGACAAACCAATTAAAAATGGAGAAAGGATCTGAATACACATTTCTCCAAAGAAGACATACAAAGGGCCAACAAGCATCTGAAAAGATGCTTACCATCACTAGGAAAACACAAATCCAAACCATGAGACAGGACTTTCCATCCATAAGCATGACCGTCCTCAAAAGGTCAGAGAATAAGAAGCATGGGCAAGAAATCAGAACTCTCATACACAGCTGGTAGGAATGTCAAATGGTACAGCCAAGTTGAAAAATCTATGATCCAGCAATTAGACTAAGTATATATGCAAGAAAAATGAACACATATGTCCAAACACCTCTATACATATTTGAACACTTACAACATCACTACTTATAATAGTCAAAAGGTGGAAACAGGCCGATGTCTATCAAGTAACAAGTGGATAAAGCAGAGCACAGTACTGATACATGCATTTAGTGGATCGCTATTCAGCCAAAGAAAGGAATGAAGGACTGATACATCATACAAGAGGACTGAAACTTGCTAACATTAGGTTATATGAAAGAAGTCAGTCCTAACAGACCACATATCACATGATCCGATTTGTATAACATGCTCAGAACAGAGACAAAAGTAGATTAATGATCACTTAGGACTGGGAGGGATGAGGCTGGCAGACAGCAGCAGCGAACGGGCACAGGGAGCCTTCCTGAGGTGATCACAGTGTTCTAAAATTGACCTGGTGATGGCTACATGTGTCTTTGAGCACACTAAAACAACTGATTTGGATACTTTAAATGGGTGAATTGTATGATACATGAATTGTATCTCAATAAGGGGAAAAATGGGCTTCCCTGGTGGCTCAGCTGGTAAAGAATCCGCCTGCAATGTGGGAGACCTGGGTTCGATTCCTGAGTTGGGAAGATCCTCTGGAGAAGGGAAAGGCTACCCACTCCAGTATTCTGGCCTGGAGAATTCCATGGACTGTAGAGTCCATGGGGTCGCAAAGAGTCGAACACAACTGAGAGACTTTCACTTTCAAGGGGAGAAATATCAATAACCTCAGATATGCAGGTGATACCACACTAGTGGCAGAGAGAAACTAAAGAGCCTCTTGATGAAGGTGAAAGAGCAGAGTGAAAAAGCTGGCTTAACACTCAACATACAAAAAAGGAAGATCATGGCATCCAGCTCCATCACTTCATTGGCAAAAAATAGGGAAACAATGGAAACAGTGACAGACTTTATTTCCTTGGGCTCCAAAATCACTACAGATGGTGACTGCAGCCATGAAATTAAAAGACGCTTGCCCCTTGGAAGAAAATCTATGACAATCCTAGACATCATACTAAAAAGCAGAAACATCAATTTGCCGACAAAGGTCCACAGGGTCAAAGCTATGCTTTTTCCAGTAGTCACGTACAATTGTGAGAGATGGACCATAAAGAAGGCAGAGCACCTAAGAAGTGATGCTTTCGAACTGTGGTGCTAGAGAAGACTCTTGACAGTCCCCTGGACTACCAGGAGATCAAACCAGTCAATCCTAAAGGAAATCAGTCCTGAACATTCATTGGAAGGACTGAGGCTGAAGCTGAAGCTCCACTACTTTGACCACCTGATATGAAGAGCCGACTCACTGGAAAAGACCCTGATGCTGGGCGAGATTTGACGGCAGGAGGTGAAGGGGGCAACAGAGGATGAGATGGATGGATGGCACCACCGATTCGATGGACATGAGTTTGAGCAAACTCAGGGAGATGGTGAAGCACAGCAAAGTCTGATGTGCTGCAGTCTACGGGCGTTGCAAAGAGTCAGATACGACTGAGCGACTGAACCACAAAGGTTATTTTACTTTTTTTTCCAAAGGGACACCTCAATATGAACCAGGGATAAGCAGGAGTTGAACAGAATGCAAGCTTACTTTTACTAAAACAAGGGAATGGGGATCTTATGATAGGTTCTAGGTCAGCTCTCACTCAAAGAGCAATTCCAAGAGGAGAGCTCTTACCAGGCATGTAAGATGCAGAACACAGTGATGCAGAAAGGACTTGACATCTTGCATAAGGAGTCTTAAAAGAAAGGACAGGCCTTTGTCTTTTATTCACAAGTTCTCAGGAAACAAGAACACAAAGAGTACAAAGGAAGAGGCGCCGAGAATCAGTAAAATTATTAAAGTCTTGCCAGTTATAATTCATTGAATTAACTCTTATTTATTCCATCAACAGATACTTATTCAGTATCTACTAGGTGCATGGCTATTAGAAAAAGATTTACAGAGATGTAAAAATACAGAAATCAATACTATAAGCTCTTTTATAGCTTACATTTCATGTAAGCTATGGTATTTTTTTCCCACAAAATATCACAGAAAATGGTACTTATTGCATTTTTCCAGAAAAATGGGTCTGAAATTATTTTCCCTTAATTACATGTGTTGGTCTTCCTAGCTTTAAAGAAATGGAAGGAAACTTAAAAGAAAATATTTAACTATGTGAACATTTAAAAATATAAAAAATAGTAACACTCATTTTAAAAGCTAAACTGGAGGAGAAAACACTGTCCTTAATTTACAAAAGATTCATTAAAACTGGAAAGAAAAATCCTGATACCAACAGGAAAATAATAACTGAAAAATAAAAAAAAAAGATAATTCACAAAATAAACTTAAATACCAATAAAACATGAGAGTAGTTCCACCTATTATTAGTCACCAGACACTCTAAACAAGATAGCTCTTTCTGGGCTATTAAATTAGCAAAGGCTTTAAAAAATCCTCAAAACTAGAAAGCTCATAAGGTAAGCACTATTTGTGGCCTGTACGTTTCCAGAAGAAAATGTTTACCGATAGATATTACAACTTTTAAATGTGTTCAAACTCCTTTCTATTTCTGCATTCAGAAAATGATTTCACAAAAGCCCCCAGAAGAGCCAACAGAGCTGTGTTATCAGGGGGTTCACTGTAGTGCTATCTGGAACAGAAAGAAACTGGTAATAACTTAAATGGTTTATGGCAGAACCATAAAATGGAATGACAGAGCCAGTTTTAAATGATGGTTTAATTCTGTTACTAAGATGGCAAATGCTCACAGTATGTTTGGACAATGTATCATGCCCACCTCTGTCGAGAGGGACCTCCTATCACCCCTGTATAATTTACTTGGGAATTATTCATTTTTGTGAGATCTCTTATTGCTACAGCAAACCATTATTTAAATCATTCATCACATTTTTTCACATTTATGACTAAAGAGACAGTATATAAAACAAAGGACCACAGACTCTAAAGTATAACCAAGCTGAATGAGCCCTGAGTCCAGGTATTCTGGACTAACATTGGTACGTCTCTTAAAGACTCACTTTCTCCATCTGAAAAATATGTATCCAGTTTGCAGGCTCATTACAGAAAACATGTGATACTATTTGAATGATGGCACACGGGTGACAGATGCAAATTTATTACCATTTCCACAGCAGATCACAAATTATAAAGTTTCCATTTACCTTATCTCTTCTCAACTAGATTATAAATTCCCTGAAGACAGGGGATGTTTTAAGTTATACTCCTACATAATACAAGTATTACCGGCCTAGGGGAGTGAGAGAATATTCAGAAGGTAAGTGCTGTCTGAAACACTGCAGGAGAAAAGAAAGGAAAAGGGCAGCTGATGCCCAGAAACCAATCCACTCGCAGGCAAGAGGCTCCCAGAAACCAATCCACTCACAGGCAAGAAGCTGAGAACATCACGTTCGGGAATGGGAAAATGTTCATTGTGAGTGGAGACTAAATTCTACAATGCAAGTGTCTTCCGGGTCTATTCGGCCTGGTAGTAGTTGTTCAGTCACTAAGTCGTCTCTGACTCTTTGCGACCCCATGGACTATAGCCCACCAGGCTCCTCTGACCATGGGATTCTGCAGGCAAGAATACTGGAGTGGGTTGCCATTTCCTTCTCCAGGGGATCTTCCCGACCCAAGGATTGAACTCCAGTCTCCTCCATTAGCAGACAGGTTCTTTACCACTGACCCACCAGGGAAGCCTGCACCTTAGGCTGAAAGGAGTCTCAAATTTAGCTACCCCTGAGTGGCAACTTCACTTTCCGCCATAAGGGTGGTGTCATCTGCATATCTGAGGTTATTGATATTTCTCCCGGCAATCTTGATTCCAGCTTGCGTTTCTTCCAGTCCAGCGTTTCTCATGATGTACTCTGCATATAAGTTAAATGAGCAGGGTGACAACATACTGCCTTGACGTACTCCTTTTCCTATTTGGAACCAGTCTGTTGTTCCATGTCCTGGTCTAACTGTTGCTTCCTGACCTGCATACAAATTTCTCAAGAGGCAGATCAGGTGGTCTGGTATTCCAATCTCTCAGAATTTTCCAGTTTATTGTGATCCACACAGTCAAAGGCTTTGGCATAGTCAATAAAGCAGAAACAGATCTTTTTCTGGAACTCTCTTGCTTTTTCCATGATCCAGCGGATGTTGGCAATTTGATCTCTGGTTCCTCTGCCTTTTCTAAAACCAGCTTGAACATCAGGAAGTTCACGGTTCACATATTGCTTAAGCCTGGCTTGGAGAATTTTGAGCATTACTTTACTAGCGTGTGAGATGAGTGCAATTGTGCGGTAGTCTGAGCATTCTTTGGCATTGCCTTTCTTCGGGATTGGAATGAAAACTGACCTTTTCCAGTCCTGTGGCCACTGCTGAGTTTTCCAAATTTGCTGGCATATTGAGTGCAGCACTTTCACAGCATCATCTTTCAGGATTTGGAATAGCTCAACTGGAATGCCATCACCTCCACTAGCTTTGTTCATAGTGATGCTTTCTAAGGCCCACTTGACTTCACATTCCAGGATGTCTGGCTCTAGGTCAGTAATCACACAATTGTGATTATCTGGGTCGTGAAGCTCTTGTTTGTACAGTTCTTCTATGTATTCTTGCCATCTCTTCTTAATATCTTCTGCTTCTGTTAGGTCTATACCATTTCTGTCCTTTATCGAACCCATCTTTGCATGAAATGTTCCTTTGGTATCTCTGATTTTCTTGAAGAGATCTCTAGTCTTTCCCATTCTATTGTTTTCCTCTATTTCTTTGCATTGGTCGCTGAAGAAGGCTTTCTTATCTCTTCTTGATATTCTTTGGAACTCTGCATTCAGATGTTTATATCTTTCCTTTTCTCCTTTGCTTTTCACTTCTCTTCTTTTCACAGCTATTTGTAAGGCCTCCCCTGACAGCCATTTTGCTTGTTTGCATTTCTTTTCCATGGGGATGGTCTTGATC
This sequence comes from Bubalus bubalis, assembly GCF_019923935.1. Lineage (NCBI taxonomy): Eukaryota > Metazoa > Chordata > Mammalia > Artiodactyla > Bovidae > Bubalus > Bubalus bubalis. The sequence goes on from NC_059166.1 coordinate 7,428,668, forward strand.
CCTGTCTCCTGTACAATGTCACGAACCTCATTCCATAGTTCATCAGGCACTCTATCTATCAGATCTAGGCCCTTAAATCTATTTCTCACTTCCACTGTATAATCATAAGGGATTTGATTTAGGTCATACCTGAATGGTCTAGTGGTTTTCCCTACTTTCTTCAACTTAAGTCTGAATTTGGCAATAAGGAGTTCATGGTCTGAGCCACAGTCAGCTCCTGGTCTTGTTTTTGCTGACTGTATAGAGCTTCTCCATCTTTGGCTGCAAAGAATATAATCAATCTGATTTCGGTGTTGACCATCTGGTGATGTCCATGTATAGAGTCTTCTCTTGTGTTGTTGGAAGAGGGTGTTTGTTATGACCAGTGCATTTTCTTGGCAAAACTCTATTAGTCTTTGCCCCGCTTCATTCCATATTCCAAGGCCAAATTTGCCTGTTACTCCAGGTGTTTCTTGACTTCCTACTTTTGCATTCCAGTCCGGGAGAAATATCAATAACCTCAGATATGCAGATGACACCACCCTTATGGCAGAAAGTGAAGAGGAACTAAAAAGCCTCTTGATGAAAGTGAAAGTGGAGAGTGAAAAGTCGGCTTAAAGCTCAACATTCAGAAAACAAAGATCATGGCATCCGGTCCCATCACTTCATGGGAAATAGATGGGGAAACAGTTGAAACAGTGTCAGACTTTATTTTGGGGGGCTCCAAAATCACTGCAGATGGTGACTGCAGCCATGAAATTAAAAGACGCTTACTCCTTGGAAGGAAAGTTATGACCAACCTAGATACCACATTCAAAAGCAGAGACATTACTTTGCCAACAAAGGTCGGTCTAGTCAAGGCTATGGTTTTTCCTGTGGTCATGTATGGATGTGAGAGTTGGACCATGAAGAAGGCTGAGCGCCGAAGAATTGATGCTTTTGAACTGTGGTGCTGGAGAAGACTCTTGATCCCCTTCAAGGGATCTTGAAGTCCAAGATCCCTTGGACTTCAAGGAGATCCAACCAGTCCATTCTGAAGGAGATCAGCCCTGGGATTTCTTTGGAAGGAATGATGCTAAAGCTGCAACTCCAGTACTTTGGCCACCTCATGCAAAGAGTTGACTCATTGGAAAAGACTCTGATGCTGGGAGGGATTGGGGGCAAGAGGAGAAGGGGACGACAGAGGATGAGATGGCTGGATGGCATCACTGAATCGATGGACGTGAGTCTCAGTGAACTCTAAGAGTTGGTGATGGACAGGGAGGCCTGGCGTGCTGCGATTCATGGGGTCGCAAAGAGTCGGACACGACTGAGCGACTGATCTGACCTGAGTGGCAACTTTGTGCAGGGATATATTGACAGGTCTTCTCACAAAGTGACTTGCACTGAAATTCAGGGCCTCCGTCATTGTAGCCAAATCTGAGTCTGGGGAGTTCGCCACCTCAGAAACCTTCCTGCATCAGGGCTTGGGGTAGAGGAGATGGGAGTTGTTAATTACTGGGCACAGAGTCTCCTTTCGCAAGATGAAGAGTTCTAGAGACTTGCCACACAGCAGCCTGAATGAATATACCTAAACACTACTGAGCTGAACACTTAAAAATGATTACAATGGTGAAAAAAAAAGCAAAATCAAGAACAACCCTCCCCAAAACCCTGAGTGAATAAAATACACTGTGACACATTTACACAATGAAATACTTTAAAGCAACAAAAATACAGTAGCTCAGAATCCACCTGCAATGCAGGAGACCCCAGTTCCATTCCTGTGTCGGGAAGATCCCCTGGAGAAGCGATAGGCTACCCAATCCAGTATTCTTGGGCTTCCCTGATGGCTCAGACAGTAAAGAATCTGTCTGCAATGTGGGAGACCTGGGTTCAATCCCTGGGTTGGAAAGATCCCCTGGGGAAGGAAATGGCAACCCATTCAGGTATTCTTGCCTGGAGGATCCCATAGACAGAGGAGCTGGCAGGTTACAGTCAGACACGACGTCGCAAAGTCAGACATGACTGAGCAACTGAGCACAGCACATCACTCAGAAAACAGATGAATCTCATGAACACCACGTCTCATAAAAGATGTAAAATGAAGGATGTAAAACGTCGCTAGGTGTCAGGGCGCCGAGGACAGGAGGGGCAGTGGCTGGGCAGAAGGGATCTGTAGGGCGGTGCTCTCTTCACAAAGCTCATCTCCTCAAGAGCACATTCGCTTCTAGATGCCAAATCCTGCTTCATGTGTCATGTGTGTCAAACGTCCGCCTTACACAATATAAAAGCAAACACTGCCCCAAAATCTAAAACTAGAAAAAAAAAAACCTGAAGGAATCTACCAGGTCCCACCTAATTGGTCACTAGCCTCCCTTTCTCTTTTCTTTTATCTTTGTATTATCAAATTCTGCCAACAGCCTATATAGTTGCCTCTATTTTATATATAATTCAATATGTAAAATTCTGTACTTAGAGAGGAACAGATTATACCTAACATAAATATATGCATACTCTTTAATAATGCGATTCCATTTCCAGGATTTTATTCTAATAAAATATCTTGGGTATACACAAAGACTGAGCCAAAAAGAGCGCTCATAATATTGCTGCTTATAACAGCAAAAGAAATGGAAACACCTCAAAAAGCCGGACAAAAGACTGGTTAGATTAACTGAGATCAGAAGCACTTCTGGGAACAGAACCCTGACGGAACCCTCGAGGGGAGTTAGGAAGCAGCAACAGGGGTTGCCCCTGGCAGACCAAGACCACGCCAAGCGCCCTGTAGGAAGGATCGCTGTGTCCTTCTCTTACATTTTCCATCACCCACAGAGGGGCCTCTTTCCCTGAGCTGCTTCCTCGAGAGCACAGGGCATCAGCTCCAGGCCAGGCTGCCTGTCTCCAGCAAAGAAGGGCCACCTCTGGGCCTGAGGAGAAGGACATGGGAGTGTACTTTCAGGGACAGGCTCCCGATGGCCTGTTTAAACCACTCTGAGATCATACCAGTGGGTTGAGTCAGGACTGACAGAACTGCTGTGAAAGTAATTCAAAAGCAATTAAATTACAGCATACTGATAATGAGGAATAGTGATTGTCATTAAATATGGTTATAACATGGGAAAGTGTTCATGATATGCTAGCTACTAATGGGGCTCAGACGGTAAAGAATCTACCTGCAATCCAGGAGACCTGGGTTCAATCCCTGGGTTGGGAAGATCCCCTGGAAAAGGGAAGGGCAACCCACTCTAGTATTCTTGCCTGGAGAATCCCATGGACAGAGGAGCCTGGTGGGCCACATACAGTCCGCAGGGTCGCAGAGAGTCATACACACCTAAGCAAGTAAGCACACCAAGCTAAACTGTATGGAGGAAGGCCTTACACATATGAACTTACATATGTAAATCTCTCTCTCACACACACACAGATAAGAGATGAAGCCCAGGAAAGAAATATGCCAAAATGTTAGCGGTAACTATTTCTAGACAGTAGGATTATGACTATTTTCTTCTTTATACTTCTCAGACTTTTCTACAATTGACATGTGTTGCTTTTATAATCAGAGATTTCTAACTGATTAAGAAAAGCAATCTCATTCACTTTTCTAAGGCAATAATAGCTAGATCAATTTGGAAAGCAATACTTTTAAACATAATGCATAACATTTTAAAAAATGAAAACGGTACTAAGTTGTAAAGACATGTCAAGTTAAACCAAAAACCTAAAAAGAAGTTCTAGAGAAAAAAGACTGAGCTATACATAATGACCTCAAGGAGTCATTCAACCTATAGTATTACACTTCTGATTTTAGTAGCGTGATTTATGATCCTTGGGTCAGAATTCCAAGTACCTTTAGGAGTAATACGCAAAATTATTATAGCTGAAGCAAAAGAGGGAATCTGGAAAAGCCGGGTCCCCAAATCCTCATTTATGACTTCCACAGACACAGAAAAACAAATGTTTCCTGGATAAAGATTATTGCAACTGTTTTAAAATATATGTAGCCTCAAAGCATACTTGATGGCCTTTTATGAAAATTAATTACGATGGACTTCCCCCCTTATCACTTTAAAAGAAAAAAATTAAAAGAAGAAAAAAAATGTAATAATGATAGCTAAAATTTACTGGGTACTTTTTGTAAAAGGTGATTGGCTCATCTAATTTAGTAACAATCTAGGAAGTAGGTGCTATTATTATTTGCTTTTCAAATAAGGAAACTGAATCGCAAAGAAGTTAAATAATTCCCCACTATTTAACAGGCTGGTAATCAGAAGGTAAGGCTCAAAGCCTGTCTGTCTAGACTAATACACACTCACTCTAGTACCAATACCCATGTGCTCTCCCCACTACATCCACTGCCTCCTCCACCCGACAAGAGGGCCAACTGATCATCACGACACTACGCCAGGAGCTGGGACCCGAGAGTGAGCCAAACAACCATGCCTCTGCCCTTCTGGAGTCTGATGTCTACTGAGGCCAACAGACAATAAAAAAAACATTCACACAAATGGATAATCACAAATGCTGAGACACTAGAACGTGGCGGAAAACCATGGGGACCAGGAAGACTTTTAACAGAAGGACTTAATCTAACCAATGCCTCAAGAGGTCAAGAATCCTGTCTACAATGCAGGAGACACAGGAGACCTGGGTTCGATCCCTGGGTTGGGAAGATCCCCTGGAAAAAGAAATGGCAACCCACTCCGGTGTTCTTGCCTGGAAAATCTCAAAGAGACAGAGGAGCCCGGCGGGCTACACTTCAAAGGGTCACAAAGAGTCGGACAGGCCTGGGCAGGCACGCAGGCATGGGTGAAAGGGTACAAGGTCAAGGAAAGGCTGACCCTATGGTGAGCAATGCCTCAGAGAAGACCAGGGACAGGAGGAAGAGGTGACCGGGTAGAGATAACACCCCAGGTCACCGTTTTCTTAAAAATACACTTCACTGCAGTGAAAGCTGCTGTACCCTAACACTCACACACACACACAGAGCAGGAGACAATGAGTTTCTTTTTTACGTTTTCTTGAGGACAACTCCATTGGGGGAAAAAAAAATAAATATGTATTAGTGTTTCAGAGAAAAATGAACAAATTATCTAAAGTATTCATATATTCCAATCCCAATATTACTCCAAAATTTATACTAAATTTTAAACTCATCTTTACAAGTCTTATGTTTAAGGATAAGCAACCAACAGAACGACCTTGGGAGACAAAGATTAAGATGCATTCTTATTCTTGCCTGTGGGAAACAACGCTGTTTTCAAGGAAGAAAACAGCCAGATCCTAACATGCCTGGCTTCTTCAAAATGCCTTTAGATCACTTCGTGGCAAACACTGCTGCTCTCCCGACTCAGTCTCAAGGGACAAGGTCTAATAGCAGCTTCCCTTCATTTCGGTGGAGCCATGCTTTTCAAAGTGAGGGTCACAACCCACTTGTGGATGATAACATCAATTTAATGAGTCATGATGAACAATCTTTTTAATAGAAGAGAACAAAAATGAGAATTACTCGAGTATATTGTATAAGGTCAAGCGCTGTTCCATAAATTTTTATTTCAGTCACACAGCATCCACACGCTGTTGTGAAATACATTTCCTCCCACAGGTCACAACTGCAGCCAGAATCACCACCCCAGGACAGAAATTACAATCTTACTGCCGCCTTGGCCTAAAGACCAAGTACTGGAAAGAAGAATGAGATCTCTAAAAAGGTCTGAGCACTGGCTCCTCTTTATTCTGGGAGCCTGAAAGACTGAAGTAAAGTTTCATGGGGGGAAAAAAGTTGTGTACAATGAGTTTGGGGGAGATTCCAAGGGTAGGGTTTGTTTCTTTTTTTTTTGCTTTTTTACCCCCTAAAAATCCTTCATCACTGTTCCATCCTATAAAGTCCAATTAATCCAGAAAACACAGTACTTCGCTGTGTTTGGTGTGCAGGTCTGAGGTGAACAGCACCTTGAGCTTTGGACCTTAAAGGGAGCACAGTCTGACAGAAGCAAAGGGGAGCAAGAGCAGGGAGACCTCGGGGAAGCCACAGCCTCTCCGGGCTGGCCTTCTCACCTCTAAACAAAAGGCACCGCCCAGATGATCCCCAAGCTCCCTTTGGGCTCTAACCTCCTGGAAGTCTACAAGCAATGCAAAGCAGGACTAAATGCACACCAAGAGTCCCTCCATCTGTAAGACTTGCAACAAACAGTAAGAGCTCGATTCTGTACTGGAGTAAGAACTAAATACTTAAACATTTAAAACACTAACTGTAACCACTTAGTGAGAAAATCAAGTTATACCTACATTTTTATGTTCCCACATAAAGACTTCAGAATGTTTAATGGTACAATAAAAATAACGCATGTATTCAATTTTCTTCCAAAATATTTCTGAAAGACTAAAAAGGTTGACAATTTGTTAATTTTACATCTCTAAACTAGCTGTCCTCTAATAAGCCCTGTTCAGAACATTCTACAGTTCAGCAGTATCCTCAAATAGCCTGCTCATGTACAAAAAGGAAAAAAAAAAAAAAGTTCCACTGAAAACAAAGCTTAGTATCCACTTTTTTCCACAGAAGGCTTATTTCTTCTGAAATTACGCTGAAATGAACTCCACTTATAAAATGCTTTTAAAAGAATACCTAATATATTCTTAATAGCTTTCCCTGCTACCTTATAAACATTTGGCATCCACATGATCCATGAGACTAGTAAGTCTATCAATGTCTGCAAAATACAACAAATGATCTTAGAGGTCAAAAACAAATTTTCATACTGCCTATGCCATGAGTACTTAAAGAAAATCAACTGGATACAGTCCTCTCAGATAATTCATATATTCAAAATTCTTAAAAATAAAATTTAAATTAATTTAAAATTTGGCCACAGCACTCCCTTTGTATAGCATATAGAATCTCATCAATTTCAATTTTAGGAACAATGCAAAGTAGAGAGACTTAAACTTATAAATGTACAATAAGTTAGGTTCTCTTTTTATTGTGAACTAAAAGCATGCAACATTCCTTATGAAAAATTTTAGGAAAAAAGTAGCATGTATCCCTTTGACCTATTTTCTAAACACATATACACTTTTTGTTTTAATAGGATCACACTAAGTATAAGGGTTTTAATTCAAATTTATATTAACAGTTTAAACAAAAATAAAGGGATTTATTAATTCACGTTGAATTCTCAAGAGAAAATGGGAATGAATGTAGCAGAAGAGGACAGCGGCCGACGACTTCTCTTGGTTCCTCTGAAACCAGACTACTTCTCTCTGAGACGGTGACTAGAGTTCCAGGGAGCTACCTCCAGGCTCATGACTGCGCAGGATATGTTTCAGTTACTATAAAGAGCTTTTCTGTCCTCCAGCTCCCATCTGAAAGATCCTAGTAAAGAGCTCCAGGGGCCTAGCTCTCATCAAGTGCCATCCCTACAGCCAGGCAGTGGAGGACAAGGGCAGCTCCGTCTCTGCCACAGGGTCACGAGAGGGGCGGCCACGTGGGGTGGCGAGACGGGGCGGACAGGCCGAGCTGGTGGGGAAACGCGTGTGACCTGAGCAGACACCTCACAGGCTGGCTGCCACACCCCACTCGTGCTGCTGTGTGCCCTGCCCTCTACTGAGCACAGCGGTGGCTATGCATAAACCAGAAGTGCCCAGGGAATCTTTTTAACAACGGTAACAGGTCCCACTGGTGTGAAGACGTAGAGGAATTAGATCACGAGCATTTCCCCATGTCACTGAATACACCTTAAAAACATGGTTTTTTAGTAATAGCTGCACAGAATTTTTTTATGTGGGTCTAAGGTTTTTACACTTAATTTTATGACTTCAATCCAGAAAAACCACATGCCATCATGATCTTTTTTGAACACAACACTCACAAGAGACAAAAAGCATTTTAGGAAAGCACCAACAATCACCGACATCTTTGCCACACCTTTTCCAGAAACTAGCCACGGGGCTCTTTGTGTGTGTGTGGGGGGGGGGGGGGGGGGGAGGGCGGGGTCAGAGGAATGGATTATGGGGAGGGTGGAGAAGGTAGGTGATCCTCTGAGGCTTACCATTAGCAAAAATCTACCACTGACGGTTTTTAAAAACCCTTGTCTTTAAGGGACAAGGATACAATATACCTCAAAGTAAAGCAGGAAAAGCAAGGTTTGTCATAATCTAATTAAAGGAAGACTAAAAGTTAAAACCTCAGATATGCAGATGACACCACCCTTATGTCAGAAAGTGAAGAGGAACTAAAAAGCCTCTTGATGAAGGTGAAAGTGGAGAGTGAAAAAGTTGGCTTAAAACTCAACATTCAGAAAACGAAGATCATGGCATCCGGTCCCATCACTTCATGGGAAATAGATGAGGAACAGTGGAAACAGTGTCAGACTTTATTTTGGGGGGCTCCAAAATCACTGCAGATGGTGACTGCAGCCATGAAATTAAAAGACGCTTATTCCTTGGAAGGAAAGTTATGACCAACCTAGATACCATATTCAAAAGCAGAGACATTACTTTGCCAACAAAGGTCCGTCTTGTCAAGGCTATGGTTTTTCCTGTGGTCATGTATGGATGTGAGAGTTGGACTGTGAAGAAGGCTGAGCGCCGAAGAATTGATGCTTCTGAACTGTGGTGTTGGAGAAGACTCTTGAGAGTCCCTTGGACTGCAAGGAGATCCAACCAGTCCATTCTGAAGGAGATCAGCCCTGGGATTTCTTTGGAAGGAATGATGCTGAAGCTGAAACTCCAGTACTTTGGCCACCTCATGCGAAGAGTTGACTCACTGGCAAAGACTCTGATGCTGGAAGGGATTGGGGGCAGGAGGAGAAGGGGACAACAGAGGATGAGATGGCTGGATGGCATCACTGACTTGATGGATGTGAGTCTGAGTGAACTCTGGGAGCTGGTGATGGACAGGGAGGCCTGGCGTGCTGCGATTCATGGGGTCGCAAAGAGTTGGACACGATTGAGCAACTGAACTGAACTGAAAAGTTAAAAACAAACACACTATAACTTAACCAACTGAGGGAAGTTAGTGATCAATGAGTCCCCTGGACTGCAATGAGATCAAACCAGTCAATTCTAAAGGAAATCAACCCTGAATATTCATTGGAAGGACTGATGCTGATGCTGAAGCTCCAATACTTTGGCCACCTGATGTGAAGAGCCGACTCACTGGAAAAGACCCTGATGCTGGGAAAAACTGAAGGCAGGAGGAGAAGGGGACGACAGAGGATGAGATGGTCGGATAACATCACCGACTCAATGGACATGAGTTTAGCAAACTCCAGGAGACAGTGGAGCACAGAGGAGCCCTGCGTGCTGCAGTCCATAGTGTCACAGAGTCGGACACAACTTAGTGACTGAATAACAAGTGATCAATGGGGGGAAAAAGCAGCGTGTGTGAAGTCTAGGGCAATGAAAGCCTAAGAATAAGACTCTTGTCACATGCCTCTCATCCTGGGAGCAGGGGGTATGCCCAACAGGGGTGCAAGCCAACCTGGTGTGGTAACATCAGTCGCTAAGATCATTCCACTAATTTCCCTTGCTGACATCATGCTGACCAATCTCTTAATTATACTTTGGCAAGAGGGTACACTGAGCCACCACGCACAGATGAAGCCAGGTGGGAGCTGAAGCTACATGCCTGGACCTTGCTCACCTTATCCTGCCCAGGGAATGCCAGCTTTTAAAGACCCACTGCAAAAAAAAATAAAAATAAAAAAATAAAGACCCACCGCAGTCCCTGGCCAAACTCCCTTTCTAACATCTCCTCCACTCCTTAAAGAAACCATTTCCAATGGCCTACCCACTGGTGGCATCAAAGTGTCTTTAAAAAGAATACAAACCACTTGGTCAAACGAGAAGGCTGAAACAACAGACTGCTATGAGTGAAAAACGATAATCTCTGAGGAATGAGGAATTATGACGTAACAGGAAGTTATTAAGGCAAACACATGCAGTAAGCAATCAAGCCTTTCTATCCCCGTATTTCAGCAGGGTTCAGAACCAGATCTACAAGACACCCAGAGAACACAGACGGAGGAAGCAGAAGAGGATTCTGACGACATGACAATCAAAGGGAACCACAAAGTCCTTCCCGAGAGACAGATGTCCCCATTTCAGAATATGAAGGGGGAGCTTCTGCATCGCTGGAGCCCTTTGTTAACGGCTTCTCTGCCCAAAGCCACCCCGGTCAGTGGTTAGCGCCCCCTGTAAGGGTCTCACGCCACGCCCATCACTGATGTGGCCAGGAGAGCCTGCCGCTAAACAAGGTGGGTTCCACTGGGGAGAACACATAGGGAGGGACAGCCCATGTCAGGGCTGAGACAAGCAGGCTCCAAGGGCGCACTGAGGTGGAGAGACAGGGTCAAATCACCTAGGAGTGACGGGACAGCCAAGTACTTCTTTTTTAGCAGCGAGACCTATTTTCTTCGAATAAACTTATGAGAACTATATTACAGTAAATAATAAAGTCACTGGTTTCAAAAAGTTATTCAAGTAACCTGCACTTTACACAGTCAATAAACAAGAGTAATGGGGCTATTTTTAACGTAAATATTTTTATGAAAGCTTACAGAATATAGAAGCAGTCTCCAATCAGCTTTTAGTAGCTAAGATCGGTGCTTTTTAAAGTGCTGATTCAAGAAATCACAAAAGTAAACCGTTCCAGATCAGTTTTAATAGCTCTCCTGATAATTTCGGGATCCTCCTACAACTGACCCAGAAGCTTAAAAAAGAAATTGTTAAGAAATGCTTATTTACTCCTAAGTTTAATCACTAACAATAACAACTGCTGTATCCTTATCATGAATTATTTATCAAAAACAAGGACAAGAGGTATCCACGAATGACAACAGGCAGTAACACCGTAAGCGCACGATCACCTCTCAACCTGCCTGTGTTCCCCGGCCATTGCATAACTCTCACGTCAGCAGGCGCTGAGCAGATGTGCTGGGCTGGCACCTGCCACCCTGCAGCCCTGGCCAAACGTGTGCAGGCCTGCTTTCCACCAAAGACCTGTGCATTAGATCAGCCTTCCTGATCAATGACACACCGCCATGAAGGACGTGAACAAAGATGGCAGATGGGGAGCTTCACTCTGGTCTGTCCCCAGACCAGATAACCTAGTAGCACAAGGCACGATACTGGTCCCCAGTGTGGCCAAGTGTGGCATCCAGCATTATTTGAAAATGCACACCAAGCTTCTCTGAAATGGCTAAAAACACAAACAGCAGAGATTCAAACAACTGCAGAAGCCCTGAAACATCAGCTACTAATGATCTACAGTAAACTGGTCAGAGGTCAGCTCTGCACACTCAGGAGGTGGTGGTAACAATGAGGATGTACAGAAGAGAAAATAACAGCTCTGTCAAGTAATGCTTTACAGATTTGCTATTGTAAAATTAACTGCAATGTTGCTAAGAAAAATATTTCTAAGATCTGCTTGTTCCGTACACTGCTACTCACTTGAAGTTGGATGAAGCCCATTATCCTGACCTACTTCTACTATAACAAAGACAGAGACCTGGCTGAAAACTCAAGGTTTCTTTTCATCATTAGAGAAAGTCATTTTTAACAGCATATTTTCAATTCTCTCTGTTCCTTTTACTTTTACCTAAGAATGCTCACATCCATTTTTTCCCAGAGTACAGCTGCACAGACTTACAACTTCTGATCTGCTCATTTGTATCATGACATCACATCTCCTTTTTATGGGGATCAGACACAGGGAAAGTGCAGCCAGACCTGAGCTCAGCACTAGCTGTGAAAGCCTGGGCAAAACAATTAACATTGTGCCTCAGTTTCCTCATCTTGAAAAGAGACAGTAACAGTACATACCTCATAAGGCTGTTGGTCAAGATTAAACGGTTAACATAAGCAAAAGAAACGGCATGTTTCAAGGGATAAGGGCTCGCTACTATTATTTTTAAAGAGAACCTTACAGGGGTCAAAATACTCAAGAATGACTCTACTAACAAATGCACAAACTTCCTGACAAAAGCTCTAAAAATGTTAGATACATTCCAAAGGACCAAAACGAATTCTCATTGCACCACGTACCATGACTTAGAGAAGCTGTTCCCTAAAAGTTCACCAGAGTATCTCAGGAGTTTGGAATGAAGGAAAATGAAGAAGGACTTTCTTCACAGCTTATAAAAAAACACATCTGTTTGGGCCGACTGGGTCATAACAGGCACGAATGTGGTTCCTGTATTCGGTTCAAACTACAGCTATGGACTTTTAAAACTTCTTTAAGGAGGAAAAAGAACACTTAACTCCCTTATTCCTGCAACTACACAGCAAGACAGTTAAGATGCAGGAGCAGATGTGGAAGTTATTTTCCTTACGGGGACAGGGGGCAGCAGTCTCCAAGTTTATACGGGGCGATGCAGAGGACAGGGGGTAAGAGGGCATTTGAATGGACAAACAGAGGCACGCAAGAGGAACGGAGTGCTCCTGGATTATGGTGCGTTTCCGTCTCCCAGTCACTAAAACGGCATAATCATTGCGGAACAGTGTCTCTAGGGGAACCGAACGCCACATGCACGCTTTGGGTACCAAAGTTCCATCTTAGAACTTTCCCGCGGGGATGGTGGCGGGGGAGCCAAGTTGTGCACAAATCGGTCCTTTACTTGATATGCACGTGCGAGCAACCGTCTGCACCGGGCTCCTACCGACGGCCGGGAAAGGGGTGGGGGGGGGGTGCCCTCGGAAAAAGAAAGCAACCTGTTTGCAGAGCTTAAATGCAGTTTCTCAGCAGGCATCCTCGGGGATTGGGGGAGGGGGGGGCGGTGGGCAAAAGCGGACGGCAGGAGGAGAACGGACACGACCAGCGTGTATCTGCTTCGCGAGCGTCCACCCTGCCTCGGAGAGGGGCGCAGGGGAGGCAGCGTTTTCGCTGGAGACGAGGGTCGCGGCTGCAGCGCGGGGCAGGGGGTGGGGGGTCTCCCAGCGCGCCCCCCGCGAGTATGGGAAGCCGCAGCGAGGCCGGCGGGATGGGCGCTCCCGCGGACCCCGCGGCGCCCCGGCCGCGCGACTCGACCGCCCTGTCCGCCCGCCCCGGGTACCGCCCCGGGCTGCGCCCCAGCGGCCCCCTGGATGCTCCCGCAGCACCTGGCGGGAAGCGGAGGACCCCCCAAAACACCCCGACACCCCACGCCCCCCTCGGGCCACGGCGCGTCCCGCTCTGGGCGCCGGGCCCGCCGCGCTCACCTCGCCGCCCGGCAGCGCTCGGGCTCGGGCTCTGGCGGCGGAGGCGGCGGCGGCTCCTCCATGGCGGCTGAGGTGACGGCGCAGGCTAGCGGCGGCGGCGGTGGCTTCTCTCATCCGTGCGCGGGGCCCCGCATGGCCGCGGCGTGCAGCGAGCGGCAGGCGGGCGCGGGGGGCCCGGGGCGCCCCGGGGGTGCGGGAGGGGCTCGGCTCCGCCCCCGCCGCGCTAGCCCGCCGCGGGAGCCGCTCGCGCCGCGGCCATCTTGGAGACGGCGGCCGGCCAGCGCCGGGCTACGGCGGTCGGCGAGGGACACGCTTCCGCGGGCGGCGGATGGCGAGGGACAAGCTTCCCCGGGCGGCGGGCGCGGCGGTGGCGGCGGCGAGAGCAGCCCTGCGCAGGAGGGCGGGAAGGCGGGAGCCCGGGGCGGGGCTGCGGGCGCGGGCCGGCCGGTCGGGGTCGCGGCGCCGCCGTCTGGCTTCAAGCAGCTGGGCGGTGTGCGGCGGGAGGTGCGCGCCGGTGCGCCCAGGTGGTCGGTCAGCGTTGGGCGTGCACCCCGCGCAGGGCGGCGCGGCCTCGGCGAGGCGGGGGTTCCAGACGTTCCAGCGCTTTGTAAACTTCAGCAAGGCGATCGTAGCCAAACAGACAGGCCGTCGTCCAGAGACAGAGATGGATGGATGCAACGCTGGTCATTCATGCGCGGGCGCCGGCGCTTTGGGGGTCCTGGGGGTCCTGGGAGGGGTCTAGGGGAGCGCTATGCTTTTGAAAGCGCCGTCTTCAGCACAAGTAAGACTCTGGAAAGGCAGAACCTTCAAGTCGCCCCGCTCTCTACAGGGCGGGAAAGAATGCTTATCTAACCTCCTGACCGCAGCATCACAAGACGGGAGTATGGATCTTGCAGACACTGGGGTTGCAGTGCTCCTACACCGAGGGAGAAAGAGATGTTCCAAAGATTATTTCAGAGTCAAAGAAACAACTGTTGAAATTCCACCGCATCTTTTACTCACAGAGCATGTCAGGGTTCACGGTTTTAAGTTGCAAGGCTTGACAAAATAAATGTCCCTAAAGGTGAAGTTTAGACTTAAAAAAAGCATCATTGAAAATTAAGTACATGTCTATTCATTCAGATGCGCTGGTGTTCAGAAGCTCATTCGGTGGAGCTTGACTATGTAAGATACACTTATTGATTAAATGTTGGTAAGAAGAGTGGCCAAGATGAAAAATTTTAGATACAATTAAAGGCCAGTTAGCTGTATCACATTCAAAAGTTCATTATATTATATATACATATTTGTGAATTTCGCATGTATATGTGACATTAGCTATTGTGCACTCAGTACTTTACAGAAATTTCTCTGTAGTTTAACAACTTTTTCAGTCAATATCCTCTGTTTTGTTGTTGTTCAGTCACTCAGTTGTGTCTGACTCTGTGACCCCATGGACTGCAGCACGCCAGGCTCCTTTGTCCTTCACCATCTCCCAGAGTTTGCTCAAACCTATGTCCATTGAGTCGGTGATGCCATCCAACCATCTCATCCTCTGTAGTCCCCTTCTCCTCCTGCCCTCAGTCTTTCCCAACATCAGGGTCTTTTCCAGGGAGTTGGCTCTTTGCATCAGGTGGCCAAATTATCGGAGCTTCAGCTTCAGCCTCAGGCCTTACAATGAATATTCAGGGTTGATTTCCTTTAGGACTGACTGGTTTGATCTCGCAGTCCAAGGGATTCTCAAGAGTCTTCTCTAAACCACAGTTCAAAAGCATCAGTTCTTCAGCACTCAGCCTTCTTTATGGTCCAACTCTCACATTCATGAGAGTTGGACCATAGCTTTGGAAAAACCATAGTTTTGACTATACGGACTTTTGTGGGCAAAGTGATGTCTCTGCTTTTTAATAATTTTAATTTTAAAATTATTAATGTTCTCTATTAAGATAGTCTATTATTCTATGACTTGATAGTGCTGAATTTCCAAATTGAAATTCATTGTATTTATTCAACACCATTCATTCAACAAGTACTTACTAAATGCATGTGTGCCAGGAACTGAGCTAGATGCTAGCGGTATAGGGGTAAGCAAAACAAAGTCTTTTCCTGGTAGAGTTTACTTCCTAGTTGAGTAAGGGGATGGGAACAAGAGACAGAAAAAAAAAAAAAAAACAAGTAAATACTTAACATATCAGTGACAACTGGCATGGAGAAAAGTAAACTGGGAGGAGTTTGAAGGGGACGATGTTGTTTTACACAGATGAGTCTGAATAAAATGACTTGGTCATACCACTATTTCAAAAGAAAACTGTGATACATTCTTACTGAATTTCAGATTTTCTTTTGAAATAGTGATATGACCAAATCACTGCACTTTATTCTCACTAATGAACCTTTTAAGTATTTTAATATTTTGAGGGGCTTCCCTGTTGGTCCAGTGGGTAAGACTCTGTGCTCCCAATGCAGGGGATTCAGGTTCGATCCTGGTCAGAGAAATAGAGCCCACGTGCTGCAACTAAAGATCCTGCATGCTGCAGGCTACAACTGTTTATTTGGTGCAGCCAAATAATAAATATTTTTAAAGGTATTTTAATATTTTGCATCAGTCATGGTTCACAAATAATTCCTGAAGACAGTCAGCCTGAGGCCTGTCCTCGGGTCTCCCAGCTTGTAAATCTATAATATTCAATATACAGCCCAGCACTTGAGAGATGTGTGCTTTATTGTTTTAATTTCCACTTGAGGGTACTCTTTTAGCAGACATCAAACAAATTTACACTTATCATGGAAGGTATGTAGAAACCTAAGTGAACTAATATACTACGTGTTCAATTTAAGTGCTGTGTATTTTTTCTTCAAGTTCATTTTGTATCCTGTATCAGCCCTTGAGATGGTTGGATGGCATCACCGACTCCATGGACATGAGTTTGAGTAAACTCCATGAGTTGGTGATGGACAGGGAGGCCTGGCGTGCTGCAGTCCATGGGGTCGCAAAGAGTCAGACACGACTGAACTGATCAGCCCTTGGTGTTACTCGTGTTCTCTTCCCATCCTGTGTCACTTCATTTCTGCAGTTCAGGGTTCCAGATTTCAGGATCTGAGTTCATCTCCTTCTTCCCCACCCCAGCCTCACCCCGACTCCTTGTCTAGGCTCTCTGACTTGATAATCTGCAGCACCTTTCTCCTGGTCAGCATCTGAACCACCACCCACGAAGCCCCTGACTCATGGGTCCAGTCCCATCACACCCCCCCTCCCTCTGGAATCCATTCACTTATCTCCAGCCTCACTATCTCAGACCACGGCGGCATCTCCCCTAGATAACCATGGCAGCCCTCCCGGTGTCAGCGTGCTCACTCCCCAACCCACCTGTTCTCACGCTGCAGCCACCAAAACCTTTCTGAATCTCCATCGAAGCACATCACTCTTTGTTGTTGTTTAATCACTAAGTCACATCCGACTCTTGGCAACCCCATGAACTGTGGCCCGCCAGGCTCCTCTGTCCATGGGATTTCCTAGGCAAGGATACAGGGGCAGGTTGCCATTTCCTTCTCCAGGGGATCCTCCCGACCAGGGGTTGAACCCGAGTCTCCTGCATTTGCAGGCAAGTTCTTTGCCATCTGAGCCACCAGGGAAGCCCTATCACTCTTATCAGATTCATTTTATTGACATTTAGTTGCTGTACCAATAAAGTCCTTGCCAGACCCTTTTGAGTTCTTCAAATGCTCGAGACGTGGTCCTGCTACTCAGATTGTGCAAACAGATATCCCGTTCCATCACCCTTTCACCTGCCCGGCCCTTTCCAGTCGTCCCCTTCCAGCATTTCTTCTTAGGAGGCCACCTCTCCCCCCGGTGACATGCTCTCCCTAGGGTAGGAATGAGACGAGGGCCTTCCTACAGGCTGAGAATCAGCATCCAGCCAAATGGTGATTTTAAAATATTTGTTCCAAGGGGGTAAACTGACTTTATCTTCATAAAAGCTAGTATTTTCACACTAATTCAAGGCCAGTGTGGAGAAGGAAGCTTGGAAAAGTATTGCCCAGTTTTCTGTAATTCTAGTTTTCCTAATTTTCCTTTACAATCTTCCAAGCCAGAATCTTTCTTGGAAGACAAAAGTTTTACATATTATATAGTCAAACAGACCCTCTCCTTTTCTCTATTGATTTCTTTTTTTCTTTTTTTTTTTAATTTTATTTTATTTTTAAACTTTACATAACTGTATTAGTTTTGCCAAATATCAAAATGAATCCACCACAGGTATACATGTGTTCCCCATCCTGAACCCCCCTCCCTCCTCCCTCCCCATTCCATCCCTCTGGGTCGTCCTAGTGCACCAGCCCCTAGCATCCAGTATCGTGCATCGAACCTGGACTGGCAACTCATTTCATACATGATATTTTACATGTTTCAATGCCATTTTTTTTTCTTTTTTTTTCCTTTGCCACTGGAGCCTGAGGGTACTATTTCAGCAGGAACCAAACAAATTTACATTTAGCTGATTAGGTTAAGGCTTCACTTGTGTGAGCCTTACTTAACTTGTACTACATGTTCAATTAAAGTGCATGATTTTCTGTCCATACCCATACCCTCACAGCCCTCCTTTCCTGCTGGGGTGTCCACTCCTTCAGGACAGACCCCTTCTGTCATCCACCACTGACCCCTGACCCCCACTGGAACAGTCCTGGAGGGAGGGCACTGAGGCTTTGTTTGGTGCCCCAAACATTGGAGAAACTCAGGAAATATTGTTGCCTTCGGGAAGTAGGGTTTCTTTAACATTAATGAACTGTGATCATCGTTAGATTTTTGTTTCTAAATTGTTTAGCACATGGCTAATCTCATGCCTTTAACCATGTTCTTAAAAACAATGACAATAAAATCTTCAGAGAATTGTGTCTCACTCTGTCCTCAAGACTAAATTCACAGAACCCTTATAAGTTTCTTTACTTTAAAGTGAGCCACAAAAGCCCAGATTAAAGCTCTACCAAAGGTCCAATTTAGGTTAAGCTACAGAACACTGTGAACTTTGCTCACCGCTAGTTTCAGGCCCTGCTCTGACACATGCTACCACTACGACGAACTCTGAACCAACATCAATTCAGTTCAGTCGCTCAGTCTTGTCCAACTCTTTGCGATCCCATGGACTGCAGCACACCAGGCTTCCCTGTCCATCACCAACTCCCAGAGCTTGCCCAAACTCATGTCCATCAAGTCAGTGATGCCATCCAACCATCTCATCCTCTGTCATCCCCATCAACATAGGGATAGGTATCTATCTGTCTGTGTATCTAGTATGTATCAGTGTTAAGGGCATCATTATAATGCCTTAGCATCTTATCTGGAGAAGACAGTGGCACCTCACTCCAGTACTCTTGCCTGGAGAATCCCATGGATGGAGGAGCCTGGTGGGCTACAGTCCATGGGGTCACTAAGAGTTGGACACGACTGAGCGACTTCCCTTTCACTTTTCACTTTCATGCATTGGAGAAGGAAATGGCAACCCACTCCAGTGTTCTTGCCTGGAGAATCCCAGGGATGGGGGAGCCTGGTGGGCTGCCGTCTATGGGGTCACACAGAGTCGGACACGACTGAAGTGACTTAGCAGCAGTACCAGCAGCATCTTATCAAGGCTAACGTATTAGCAGAAAGTAAATTTTATGGTTTTGTGGCAAGATAATAAAAAATAATGTTTATGCCAAGCTATACTGTAAATGTACAGATGTGAAAGTTAGACCATAAAGAAGGCTGAACACCGAAGAACTGTTGCTTTTGAACTATGGTGCTGAGAGTCCCTTGGACTGCAAGGAGATCAAACCAGTCAATCCTAAAGGAAATCAACCCTGAATATTCATTGGAAGGACCGATGCTAAAGCTGAAGCTCCAATAGTTTGACCACCTGATACAAAGTACTGACTCATTTGAAAAGACCCTGATGCTGGGAAAGATGGAAGGCAGGAGGAGAAGGGGAGGACAGAGGATGAGATGGTTGGATGGCATCACCGATTCAATGGACATGAGTCCGCGCAAACTCTGGGAGATGGTGAAGGACAGGGAGGCCTGTCGTGCTGCAGCCCGTGGGGTGGCAAAGAATCAGACACAACTGAGCAACTGAAAAACAACAACAAATGCTATAAATAGGGTTACATCTTTCTTTTAAAAACAACAACAGCAAAACCTCTAAGACTATTGTTTTTTAATTATTATGAGCATGGGAGCACATTTTACTTGGAGTAAGCTTCTCCCGTCCCTATGGTTTTTGTGAGTTTTCCACCTGAATTCTTCACCACCCCTGCCCTCACCTCTCCAGTGGCTCGCTGGTAGCTCTGCGGAGGCAGGAAGACCAGAGTACAAGCCTCCTGATCTTCTCATGACCAGAGGGGTAGATTCCTGTTCACTCTGGCACACAGGGAGAAAGGCTGACTCAGTGACAGGGTGAAAAGAACCTCACGCCTAGCAAGGAAAAACTAAACTAGGCCTTTCATACGTGGATTTTTTTCCCCAAAAGATACTCTGACCTCTGTTTCTACTGACTAGTAAAGCATTGCTGCTGCTGCTGCTGCTAAGTCACTTCAGTCGTGTCCGACTCTGTGCGACCCCATAGACGGCTGCCTACCAGGCTCCACCGCCCCTGGGATTCTCCAGGCAAGAACACTGGAGTGGGTTGCCATTTCCTTCTCCAATGCATGAAAGTGAAAAGTGAAAGGGAAGTCGCTCAGTCATGTCCGACTCTTCGCGACCCCATGGACTGCAGCCCACCAGGCTCCTCCGTCCATGGGATTTTCCAGGCAAGAGTACTGGAGTGGGGTGCCATTGCCTTCTCCGAGTAAAGCACTAGTAAAGCATTAGTAAATGCTGAAGCTGAAGCTCCAATACTTTGGCCACGTGATGTGAAGTGCTGACTCACTGCAAAAGCCCCTGATGCTGGGAAGGATTGAAGGCAGGAGGAGAAGGGGGAGACAGAGGGTGAGAAGGTTGGATGGCATCACCGACTCCATGGACATGAGTCTGAGAAAGCTCAGGGAGATGATGATGGACAGAGAAGCCTATTGTGCTGCAGTCCATGGGATCACAAAGGGTCGGACAGAACAACTGAACAGCAACAGTAAAGCACACAAGAATTGAATGTGTACAAAAGATAATCAGTTGCCACACCTTTTAAGCAGTCCTTGTAACATTTACCTTTGGTCTTTGTGTTTTGAATATTGGCAAGTTAGATAAAATCTCCCTCAGTTTTTTTTTTTTTCCCCCTGAGAGGTAATTTGACTGTTTTTCTTATTTCTCCACCAGGATCCAAATCATCCCTTATTTCAGAGATGCTGCTTTGTGCAAACAAGGGATATAAAGAGAGTCCCCCGCCCCCGCCCGCAGGCTCTGAATCATTAAACAAAGGACAAAAAATTACTCTCGCTCTTCTTTTCAATGGTTGGATTGTTACTATTGAAACTAATAAAGGAAAAGGAAGAGGGCGCCAACCTAGAACAAGCTGGACTCCAGAGGGTGGGAGATGTGTTAGTGGAAACCCGCAGTGAAGAGCCTCCTCCAGAAACACAAGCAGCGAACCTCAGAGGAGCCCACGCCCCGTCTCTGACTCCTTCACCCCCTTCAGGATCCTGTGGATGCGAGGAATGGGGGGCGTGGCAGGGGGAACTTTGAAAAATGAAATCTCTGAGACAGCTTGCTTTTTCTTGCTGGCCAAAAATTTCAGTCATTTCCCCACCAAAAGGGCCACAGAACTTGCCTGATCCTCATCCTTTCGCTTCTCGTTCAGACATCCAGGTGGGACTTTTAGAGAACTGTGAAACTGAAGTTTCTAAATCAGTTTCAGGTCCCTTCAAACCAAAAAGCGTAGACTGTGCACAGCCCGGAACCAGGCACGGAGAACCAGTGAGGAGCCAACGCCGGGCCCCCATGCCCTCTGCCGGGGGCTTCTGCCCCCCTTTCCCACGTGACAGTGTCACCCCTCCTTCCACATGCGGTTTCGGGGGCTCCCACGTCCTCTGGGAAGACTTCATACACCTGCCCCACCCTGACAGTGAGGTGCTCCCCCTAAGGCCCCCATAACATCTCAGGCAAACTCTTCAGTTCAGTTCAGTCGCTCAGTCGTGTCTGACTCTTTGGGACCCCATGAACCGCAGCACGCCAGGCCTCCCTGTCCATCACCAACTCCCAGAGTCCACTCAAACCCATGTCCATTGAGTTGGTGATGCCATCCTACCATCTCATCCTCTGTCGACCCCTTCTCCTCCTGCCCTCAGTCTTTCCCAGCATCAGGGTCTCTTCCAATGAGTCAGCTCTTCGCATCAGGTGGCCAAAGTACTGGAGCTGCAGCTTCAGCATCAGTCCTTCCAATGAACATTCAGGTCTGATCTCCTGTAGGATGGACTGGTTGGATCTCCTTGCAGTCCATGGGACTCTCAAGAGTCTTCTCCAACACCACAGTTCAAAAGCATCAGTTCTTTGGCACTCAGCAAACTCTTAGTTTAGCACTATCTACATCTCTTAGCTGGTTGATGACAGGCATATTTCTTACCCTGTGACCTTCTCAAGAGCAGGCAATATTTTTTCCTATCACTATCTTAACACCTAGGATAAGATCCAATACATAATACATGTTGAAAAAATAAACTCATGGATGAATGGATGGATCTAGCTAGGGAAATAACCCTAAGGTAACAATTGTTTATTGTTGCTGTTTAGGTGCTAAGATGTATCTGACTCTTTTGCGACCCATGGACTGTAACCTGCCAGGCTCCTCTGTCCAGGGGATTTCTCAGGCAACAATACTGGAGTGGGTTGCCATTTCCTCTTCCAGGGGATCTTTCCCGGATCAGTGATTGAACCCACACCTCCTGCATTGGCAGGAGGATTCTTCACCACTGAGCCACCTGGGAAGCTATAAGGTAATAATCACTGTGGTATAAGTAGACCCTAAAAAGCATCAAAAGGCAGATTTTCTAAAAGATGTTCTAGAGAGAGACGACCAAAGTGGACACAAGTAAGGAAAAAAAAACTATATAAAATAGACATTCACTATGAGACATAAGGACTTCCCTAGTGGTTCAGTGGTGAAGAATCCGCCTGCAATGCAGGAGCCGCAGAAGACATGGGTTCAATCCCTCCATCGATAAGATGCCCTAGAGGAAGGCATGGCAACCCACTCCAGTATTCTTGCCTGGAGAATCCCATGGATAGAGAAGCCTCACAGGCTACAGTTCATAAGGTTGCAGAGAATCAGATAGCACTGCAGTGACTTGGCACGCACAGGTACATGAGGCATAAAAGCAGTGTTAACTCACATCATGTGAGGCTAGAAGGGATGAAAAGTATTAGACAGAAAAGAAATAACCTGGATTCTAACACTGACAGTAGAGAATCCTAATGGCTCTTTGGGCGGTCTGTGTCTATATACTTACATACTAGCAAATAAAAGGCTCTTTATTTGCATCCCAGCCAAGTTAACACATAAAATTAACCATCATACAGGGTGTCCAGCGCTGAGTGAGAGCTCAATAAGAGGGGAACGGGAGGAAGGAGGGAAGTCACAGTAGCTCAGCCCCGCCTAGGTTTGTATTCCTCCAAACAGAATTCTCAGACCACAGGCATTGCAAGCTCTATATGGAAATGCAGATCACTAGGCCCCACCCAGAAATCAGTGAATCAGAACCCCTGGGTTAGGACTCAGGCATGTTTCAGACAAATTCCTGGGTTATATTTGTTAATAAATATAAGTACTAGAAGTATATTATAAATATTATAAAATATACTGTATATCTATTATACATCAGAGAATTAACATTTACATATAAATGTGATATAAACCTATTATGTAAATATTATATAACATCTTTATTAGGAATCATATATATCGGTGTGAGACCCAGAGCCAGTTGTCACATTAGATCTTTGGTTTTCTTTGTATCTTTGCTCTAATTCTGTACCTGATGCAGCAGAGGAAGTTGAAAACATTGTATTGACCAACTGACCATAGAGCTAGAATCGTCCAAGTGTCCAAAACATGACTGTCATAAAGCGACACATGGGGGCCCTTCTGGAAGGAGGCTGATGAGAGTCAACTTCAGGCAGGAGGTGGCATTTGAGCAGGGCCTTGAGAGACCCTCATAGCTCAGTCAGTAAAGAATCCGCCTGCAATGCAGGAGACCCCGGCTCGATTCCCGGGTTGGGAAGATCCCCTGGAGGAGGGATAGGCTACCCACTCCAGTGTTCTTGGGCTTCCCTGGTGGCTCAGCTGGCAAAGAATTCTGCCTGCAATGCGGGAGACCTGGGTTTGATCCCTGGGTTGGGAAGATCCCCTAGAGAAGGGAAAGGCTCCCCACTCCAGTATTATGGCCTGGAGAATTCGATGGGCTGTATAGTCCGTGGGGTCGCGAAGAATTGGACAGGCCTGAGCGACTCTCACTTGAGAGACCAGTGGGATGTCGCAGGAGGGGGGTCGCTGCGGGAGAGAGGAGAAGAAAGACACACGCAGTTCGTGGGGACAGATGGACAGACGGAGCTCACTGTGGCACGGTGACGAGGGTGGGACGATCTCGGGGATCAGGAAGAGAGGCATTTCAAATGTCATTCTCTTTGTGTGCAAACCACAGAGGCTCCTGGTTGGCCAAGATATTTGTCTCAGTTTAGAGCCTTTTTTTTTTTTTTTCCTTACTGTGATTTTTTAAATTGATTTTGGAATGTTTCCCTTTTTGATGTATTACACTTTATATTTTGTATGTGCTTATTGTTAGCATGGGCTCCCCAAGTGGCAGTAGTGGCAAAGAACCCGCCTGCAATGCAGGAGACGTTAAGAGACACAGGTTCAATCCCTGGGTCGGGAAGATTCCCCTGGAGGAGGGCATGGCAACCCACTCCAGTATCCTTGCCTGGAGAATCCCATGGACAGAGGAGCCTGGCAGGCTATAGTCCATGAGATCACGGAGAGTCCGATATGACTGAGGTGAGTTAGCACACACGCATTCTTAGCATGCTTTAGATTTTACTTTTTGTGCAATTTGGGGGTTTGGGGAGGAGTTGTGGTTTTTAACATTAAAAAAAATTGTTTTTAAGCAATTTTATTTATTTCTTGGCTGTGCTGGGTCTTCACTGCTGCACAGGCTTTTCTCCAGTTGCGTGAGCAGGGAGCTGCTCTTCCTCATGAGCACAGGGCTGCTCTTCCTCGTCGTGCACGGGCTTCTCATCACAGTGGCTTCTCTTGTGAAACACAGGCTCTAGAGTGTGGGATTCAGGGTGCTAGAGCACAGGTGTAGTTGTTCCAAGGCACATAGGATCTTCTTGCATCAGGGATCAAACCTGTGTCTCCTGCATTGGCAGGCGGATTCTTTACCACTGAGCCACCAGGCAGAGAAGGCAATGGTACCCCACTCCAGTACTCTTGCCTGGAAAATCCCATGGATGGAGGAGCCTGGTAGGCTGCAGTACATGGGGTCACTAGGATTTGGACACAACTGAGTGACTTCACTTTTCACTTTCATGCATTGGAGAAGGAAATGGCAACCCACTCCAGTATTCTTGCCTGGAGAATCCCAGGGACAGGGGAGCCTGATGGGCTGCCATCTATGGGGTCGCACAGAGTCGGACATGACTGAAGCGACTTAGCAGCAGCAGCAGAGCCACCAGGGGAGCCCCTTAACTGTTTATACAATTTTTAAAGGTTACTACAAAATTTTAGCTAATTCCCTGTGTTGTATTTTACAGCCTTGAGCCCATCTTACACCCGATAGTTTGTACCTCCCGCTCCCCAACCCCTATATTGCCTCCTCCCCTCTCCCCACTGGTAACTAGTTTGTTCTCTGTGTATCCGTATGGGTTTCCCAGGTGGTGCTAGTGGTAAAGAACCCACCTGCCAATGCAGGAGACCTAAGAGACGTGGATTCAATTCCTGGGTGGGGAAGATCCCCTGGAGGAGGGCACGGCAACCCACTCTAGTATTCTTGCCCGGAGACTCCCACAGACAGAAGAGCCTGGCAGGTCGCAAAGAGTCAGACACAACTGAAGCAACTAAGCACACACACATATCAGCTTAGAGTCTCCATTTTTGATTCTTTGTCTAATACCAGCTGTCACAACAAGAGGGCGAGTTAAAACGTACCTCGGAGTGGCTGTGGTTCCCCAGCAGCAGCACCTTGGCCTGAGCCTGAGGTGCTTGGGCCAGGTTCTGAGAGTTTTAGCCCTGGTCCATGTGTAAACCCACGGAGGACTGAGACCCAGGGACTGGAATGCTTCCTCTCAGTTGGCAGCCTGGTGTGACTCATCCATCCCGGATCCTTGGGCCGTGAGAGCCTCCCCAGGTCCCATTTTGCTGGGCTCTGGGGGCCAGTGTGAAAGCAGAAGCCCTGCAGGTGCTGGGACACATCAGAAGCCAAACTTCTGTGCCCGTGGACGGCCAGCCCTCCCCTTCTGCTAGGAGGGGGCCATCAGGGGCGTGTGCAAAGGGGCCACACACCTCGGCCTCACAAGGGCAGGTGTGTGGGAGGGCACCCTGCTTACTTCATCTGGGTTCTGGGTGTGCTCCCCCTTCCTCTTTGAACGTGAAAAAGCAGCCATCACGCCTGCATATGGAGACAGCCCTTGTCCTCCGGATACAGGCCGGTCCTCCCCCTTGTCTGTCCCCGCACACTCCTCACTTGAATGGACACCGCGTGCCCGGTGCAACCCCATCCTGGGGGGCTTCCTTACATCTGGGGTCCGTAGCGCACTGCCCACAGCTCTCAGATTTCCAAATTCAATAATCTCATCTCCTGATTACTGGGGCTTCCCAGGTGTCACCATGGTAAAGAATCCGCCTGCTGATGCTGGAGACTTGGGAGACTCAAGTCCAATCCCTGGATGGGGAAGATCCCCAGGAGGAGGAAATGGCAATCTACTCCAGTATTCTTGCCTGGAGAATCTCATGGACACAGGAGCCTGGCAGGCTACAGTCCATGGGGTCGCAGAGTCAGACATGACTGAGTGACTGAGCATGCACCAAATTATTAGCATTTAAAAAAGAAAGATTCTTCCTCAGCCAGTTTCTCTTGCAAATCAGCCTCCCTTTCTTAGAAGTGGCTCTTAGGCATTTCAGATTGAGATAAAGGTTGGTTTTTAAAACTCACGCGTGTTGAGTTTAAGAAAGAACACTGTCAATAGTAGAGTGAAAAACAAGTAATCTAAGCCAGGCGTGCGAGACCTCTGGCTCTTTCATGATGATAGGCATTGAAATGTTTAGAGGAGAAAAACAAGAGATCTTAAAAGATGTTTCATTATCAACATTAACAGTTTCAATAATTGCAAATTAAGCCCTCCCTCCCCTTATTTTTCAGCACTTGCAGGACACCCTCATTCCAGGGGAGCTTATTATTCACCGACTGTGTGCAGGCTCTGGGCTGGCCACGGAGGAAAAGGTCAGTTTCGCCCAGGCATGTGGGATCTGGTTGGGAGATTAGATAACACTGAAGTAACCATGTCAGGCTGTGTCTGCCCTGCTCTCTGCCCATCCTTCTGGATCCAGCCCATCACCTCCTCTGTGACAAAGTCCTCAGCCTCTCCAGGTCTCTCCCTGCCTGGGCCTGGCATCCTCAGCCCCTCTGGCCACTGTGGGGAGCCCAAGCCTTCACTTAACGATTGCTTGTCCTGTGTGGGCTGCGTCTGTCCCCAAGCTGGTTGGCAATCTCTGGGGGGGGACAGAGATCTATGTCTCTTCCGCATTCTCCTCAGTAACAAGCACGTGGACAAGGCTCACTAAACAGCCAAGGGATAAAGCAACGGTGCTCAGAATTCATGAGGCACCACTCCCCGCGTCTCAGAGAGAACGACGACGACCAGGAAGTCATCAGGGCTAGTAACTGTCATCAGTTATGAGCTGGAGGTTCCAAAGGCCAAGATCAGTAGATTATCTGTTTTCACATCAAAACCAATCATAACCAGCCTTGCGTGTGTGCTGAACTAATTTACGATAAACAAATAAACAAAAAAAGCATCCTGATGACTCATCTCAGGGCACCCAGACTATCCTGGGGAGCAATGCAGGAAGGAGACGTGAGGGGTGTTTGAAACTTTGTGATTCTCCATGAAACTTTCCAGTGAATATAATTATGACAAGGTCAGGTCTCTAATGCTTACCGTTTTAAAGATGCTATCTTTTAAATTTAAGTAATCTATTTTAATTTTGGCTATGCTGTGTCCTTTGTTGCTGCGTGGACTGTTCTCTAGGTGGGTGGGCTTCTCGTTCTGGCGGCTTCCCTTGTTGCAGAGCACAGGCTTCGGTAGTTGTGGCTCCCAGGCTCCAGAGAACAGGCTCAGTAGTTGTGGCACAAGGGCTTAATTGCTCCTCGGCACGTGGGCTCTTCCCTGACCAGGGATGAAACCTGCATCTCCTGCACTGGCAGGTGGATTCTGCACCACTGAGCCACCACGGAAGTCCTCTAAGGCTTATCTTTAACTGTTATTTGCTCTATGCTCTGATGTTGACAACGTTCTTTCCTTAACTCAACACGTGTGTTTTTTAAAAAAATCAACTTTCATCTCAATTTAAAGCACCAGAGAGCCATGCCTACATCATGAGTTAAAGTGAGTCATGGACATGAGGTGTTAGTAGCAGCTCATTATATCTGCTGGAAATGGATTTCAGATTCTACCAGTCTTTCACGTAAGCAGCTGTTAAACTCCACCAATGTCTGAGTGGCAAGTGCTTCAATTCCTTATCATTTAAAAATTTTGAGCAGAAGTGGCTTCACTGAGATATGGGTAGTGGAATAAGATATTTTAGTTTGCTGAAATGAATCAATTATGGAGATTTGTTTCCTACCTACTAGTAAAGCAGTAGTAAATCTACTAGTAAATGCCAAAGCTGAAGCTCCAATGCTTTGGCCACCTGATGCAAAAAGCCAACTTATTGGAAAAGATCCTGATGCCAGGAAAGACTGAAGGCAAAAGGAGAAGGGGGTGACAGAGGATGAGATGGTTAGATGGCATCACCGACTCAGTGGACATGAATTTGAGCAAACTCCAGGAGGTAACAAAGGATTGGTGTGCTGCAGATCACGCGGTAGCAAAGAGTCGGACACAGCTTAGGAACTGAACAACAACAATGGAAGTATTTAAGCTGCAGAAACTTGTCTCTGTGATCAGAAGCATTCGGGTTCTTATTTGCATTATGGTGTAGGTGGCCCTGAAGACCTTGTGACCCCACACCATGCATTTCTGGACCACCATCAGCTGCTGAAAAGTGGCCACGTGGACCTTTGAAACGCCACCTCATCTCTAAAGGTGCTTTTTATACTTGTTAAGTGCAAGGAGTTTTGAATTAGAATATAAACACCGCAATTCAGAAAGCTTGACATTCAAAACAGAGTCCTGCAATTAGTCTCATGGTCTGAAGGAAAAGCATTGGAGTTAATGTGAGAGGTTTTCTTATGCAACCAAAAGCCAATCTCTGAACTTCCATATCTCATATTTTCAGGGACTGGGCTTTTTTGAGAATGACAAAGCACTGAATGAAGTGTCTGATTTGAGAAAGCTATTGTCTAAATATCTGGTTTTGTTGTTGTTTTAGTTGCTAAATCCTGTCTCTTTGCAACTCCAGGCCCCTCTGTCTATGTGATTCTCCAAGCAAGAATACTGCAGTGGGTTGTCATTTCCTTCTCCAGGGGATCTTTCTGAGCCAGGGATCGAACCTGAGTCTCCCTCTTGCAGGCGGTTCTTTACCATCTGAGCCGTATTTAAATATCTGGGCAGATCACTTTTTCTAGGGACGGCAACTATGTTCTGTCACAATCAGCAAGTCTAGGACACCCCAAACTATCACAGGTAGCCAAGAGATCGGCCTGCTGAGGGACTTCCAGAACGATTCTTTCCTTCCCTGTTGGCCAGACCATTGGCTCACAGATCTGATTGTGAAGAGATGCTAGCTTTAAATTTAAACTGAAATCCACACTCGTGTCATGATGCATCTGGGATCCTGCAGTGAACCGGTGCCTGTACAATGCGGTCCTTGGATTCTGTCACTACCAGCCTCCTCTCTATTCCTCAGAAAAAAATACCACCACCTACTCTATTCTTCGTTTGTTAGACCTATTTTCCAAACCTGTCATCACCTCTGAAACTCTTCTGAATGTTTTCTGTTTCCTGTCTCAGCGGGTTGTGAAACCATAGAGTGTTTTCCCGACCCTTCTTACAATTCTCATGCAGAACTGGGCACATCTTTCTGGTTTTGATTGCAGTTACATTGTAAATCCTAAATTCCAGTTTACTTCTGCTGGTCTCAGTTGGGTATACAGGGCTGGAGATAAGAAATCAGATCCATTGACTCTTTTTTTTTTTTAACACCTTTGCCTGTAGTGAAAACCATATATTCTTTGAAATACTTGTTTGTTTTTTTAACAGACTCAGATTTCAAACAAGCTGAATAAGTTTCTCCAAAATATACAAGCATTTCAGAAAATTTAGAGATGCTTTTTACCTGCCTGCAGAGAAAAGCTAATTCTTTAGTTATTGTAACTCAGTTTATCTCCAGGCCCTGATCAGAGCACAATTGAGTCCGGGAGTCTCTCAACAGACTCACCTCATTTCTGGTGCCAAGTTCTTCCTGCAGACTTCAAGCCACAACATGATTTCGGGTGACAGTTTATTCCCAAGTTTTATAGAGTTTTAAATGTCCTGTTGTTACTGAGATTTAAAAGAACTAGAGCTCATACATGATACAGGAGAGAAGAGGCATCATTTAGTTGTTTATTTACACACCAATTTGTTGAACACCATTTGTTGCCCAGCGCCTGTCTGCAGCTGTGAGCGACACCAAAGAGGAAGGAAAAAAGAGAAGACGGACGTCTTTATAGCTTATACCAGTTTCTAAGGGTTCCTGGTGTAACACAAGAATAATCCTACCACTTATGAATTTTTAAGTGATTGATATCTGGAAAGAAACTAGGACTGTGCCCAGCACGTAAGCAAACATTGAGGAAGCCGCTATTGATATAATTGTTGTTATCTCTCTCCTTCACTAAGATACTTGTCAAACTCTTTTTAAAACTGTTAAGTGAAGATATTACCTATTTGGCAGGGGGTGCAGGCTCGATCCGGTCAGGGAACTAAGATCCCACATGCCACATGGCCAAAAAAATGTTTTTTAGTTTTAATAAAAATAAAAAAAATAATACAACAAACACACAAAATAAGATATTACCTATTTGGACATCAAAAGCCTATTTTATAAATAATATAAAATATATGATAATATATGAATATATAACATATTATTTATATTTCTATTTTATTAATAATTACAGTATATGTAATTGTATATTTATAACACCTTATTACATTTCTTATTTATTGTATTTGGTGTTATATCATAATTGTATAATTACATTATATAATTATATTAATATTTTGGATATAAATTATAAGTACTAAAACTTCCATTTAGAATAATGAGAGTTTTAGAGTCATATCCTCCAGCTAGGGATATAACCATGAGCCACGTATGGAACATTTTTTAGAGGTGGGGGCTGGACCCTGTGGCGCGTGGGGTCTTATTTTGCGTACCAGGTGTTACCCCTGCAATGAAAGTACGGAGTTTTAAGCACTGGACCGCCAGACAGGTCCCATGGAATTTTAAATTTTCTAATAGCCACGCGGAAAAAACAAAAAGAAATAGGTAGAATTAATTTTAACCATATATTTTATTTAATCCTAATAACCAAAATACCATAATTTCGACATGCAGGCAAAACAAAACTTTTTCAATAAGATATTTTACTTTTCCACACTAGGTCTCCAAAACTCAGAGCATCTTCCTCTCACAGCGCATCTCAGCACAGATGAGCAACATTTCAGAGACTCAGGAAGAGCCACGTGTAGCAAGCATACTGGACCCAGTGGCTCTAGCTGACTAATTATAACTGATAATAATAATTATACAAATCGTTGTGTTCTTTGTATTTATTGCTCTGGTTGCCAGGAAACCCGGAGCCAAATCTGGTGCTCAATTATAGAGATTTTCTCATCCAGAGTGCCTCTAAAATTTATTTCTCTCCCTCCTAAATGGATTTGAATCTCTCTGTTTTGTGTGTCCTTTTAGAAGAGTTAATTTAATATTAACACAACCAGACAGATAACTACCTCTTATTGTTAATAATAATGATAATTTATCATTCACATTGTGCCAGGCAGGGGCCATGAAATTTACATGCGTCACAGGGTAAAACAATGCTACCACTGAGACCACAACCCAGGTCTGATTCTAAAGCCTTCCTTCTCGACCGGTTACCTCTCATGGTGCCTACGGCAATGACCATGGCACCCTGTGCCATGAACTGCACACACACTTCTTCTGGTACTCAGAACACACTTGTGGAGCAGTTACGTCGCTCCCATTGTACAGGTGAGGATCCAGGCTCAAAGGTCAGGTGCCCGAAAGCAGGTCCAGCTAATAAATCTCAGAACCAGCATATGACCTCAGGCTCTAAGTCCATTCACTTTCCAACTGCTCTCTATTCTACCTCAAGTATGTCAAACCATAATTTTTAAGGGATCCAGTCCCTTTTGGGGATCAACACATCACAAAGCGATTCACATGAAAGCTATATTCTGAGCTCCTTTCCCGAGCCAGTCACTGTATCCCTCCCCAACCCCAAGGCCGGGGATTCACAAACCGGAACAGACGAAATCTCTGACCTTTTGAAGTTTGTCATGGAAGAAATTCTAACTGAAGACAATGTCACAAAATTATAAATTCTCTACTGAATTTTGCACGGCAAGCGCTAAGCAAATATTTGCAAATAAACACATCTAGCTAAGGCTAAATAAGTAAAATAAATAAGAAAATACAGTTCAAAGCACTTGAAACTCTGAGTGGATGCATGCATGGGTCACCGCTGACCGCCACCCACCCAGCTTTCCTAAAATGCCCTGGACACCCTCCTTAGTCTGAAAGCGTATCCAAACGGCAAAATGCCCACGAGAGGAGACAGCCCACACTGTCTCAGCATAAGCGGATACTCAGCGCCTTCAGCTAAATTGCTTCGGTGGCTTGTAGGGTTCACAGGATGAGAACTCACAGCTGCTTTCTTTAACGTCTGGCAGGGCCTTGTGAATGCGTTTCATCCACCTGGACACATACGGGCTATTAGCAAACACGCCAGCATAAGATACCTGGTTTCGTTTGGTGTCGCTGTTTCCACTTTCTCCCCAACATCGGGCCTGACTCGACACAGGCTGCTCTAGGAAATGAGTGTGTGAGGCTTGGTGCCACTTAAAATCATGAAACTTTTCTGAAGGCAGCATCTTTCAGCCCAGGTTCTTAATGCTCTCCGCCTGCGGCCACACGAGCAGGCACTCAGAGGAATGGTTTACTAAAGCTCATGACTCACGAATCGATGGGGTGTTGCTGGCACGCCATTGCCCTATTCTCCGTTGTTCAGAGATTACATCTAACTCTATAAATACCCCAGTCTTAAGCCTAACCTTTACATCACTGGTCCCCAACCTTTTTGGCACCAGGAACTGGTTACGTGGAAGACATTTTTCCAACGACCAGTGGTGGGTGAGGGGGGGCAAGGGAACGGTGACCAGTGGTGGGTGGGGGTGGGCGAGGGAAGGGTGACCAGTGGTGGGTGGGGGTGGGGGAGAGAATGGTGGCTTCAGGATAATTCAAGCACAGTGTACTTACTGTGCACTTTGTTCTTGCTGCTGTTCAGTCACAAAGTCATGTCTGACTCTTTGAGACCCCATGAGCTGCAGCATGCCAGGCTTCCCTGTCCTTCATTATCACTCAGAGTTCTCTCTCAAACTCATGTCCATCAAGCCAGTGATGCCATCCAACCATCTCATCCTCTGTCGTCCCCTTCTTCTCCCACCTTCAATCTTTCCCAGCATCAGGGTCTTTTCCAATGAGTCAGCTCTTTGCATTGGGTGGCCAAAGCATTGGAGTTTCAGCTTCAACATCAGTCCTTCCAATGAATATTCAGGACTGATTTCTTTTAGGAAATCCTTTAGGACTGGTTGGGTCTCCTTGCAGTCCAAGGGACTCTCAAGAGTCTTCTCCAGCACCACAATTAGAAAGCATCAATTCTTCAGCACTCAGCCTTCTCTATGGTCCAAGGCACTTTATATCTAATCTAATGCCACCTCTGGTCTATCAGGAGGTACCAGTCCACCGCCCGGAAGTTGGCGATCCCTGTTTTAAATGACGTGGCAGTTTTCATGCTAAAGTGTCCTTAGGTATCCCTCCAAAGCAAATGATTTTGAAGGCATTCATCCCATGAGACTTTGGCATGAATAAGTCATGGTTTTCACGGGATGGTTACATGCTTTCTGTTCGCCTAAGTAACAGTAGTTGCTCTTTAGGCCGTTTGGGCTGCAAGGAACAGAAGCCATCTCTAATCAATTCAGTGTCATCAGGACACAAGAGACCTACACCTGGACCCTGCCGCGGAAGGCAGGTCTTCGAGCTGACACACGGCTTCTCCCAACGCTGCCTTCTCCTGCCCTCCCTTAGCTCGGGCCTCCCAGCCAGCATCCTCTGAGCTGGGGTATGAAGGTGTGGGTGGGGTTTCCACCAGGTTTTCTTTCTTTCTCTTTTTTTGAGATGTATTTGCTGTGGATCGGTTTTAAAGTCTTTATTGAATTTGTTACAGTATTGCTTCTGTTCTATGTTTTGGTTTTTTAGCCACAAGGCACGAGGGACCCCTGCTCCCCAAGCAGGGGTTGAACCTGCACCCCCTGCACTGCCTTAACCGCTGGATGGCCAGGGACGATCTAGGTTCTGTTTCTTGATATGAGTCCTAATCAGGCTAGGTTCCCTCTATGCAGATGCATCGAACTAAACTCTTAGGATCCTGTGCAGTGCAATTATTTGTCTTCCAATAAACAATTTTGCATAAAGAACTCTGTATACTGCTGCTGCTTAGTCACTTCAGTCGTGTCTGACTCTGTCCGACCCCCTCCAGTCATACTGCTAGGAGGCCTGGAGGACCAGGCTCGGGGCCTCAGGGAACAAAGTATGCGGCAGAACAGGTTGGCCCAGGCCACTGCGAACAGAGCTGCACCACTAGGCAGCAGACCCCACGGCTTGCCGGCCCCTTCCACCAGTCCCTGAGCTGCCCCCTGACTCCCCCAGCACAATGCTGCTCCGTGAAGCTTCCCCGCCACCTTGCCTCCTGGTCCTCAGGCTGGTGTGGGTGCAATTGACGAGTGCAGTAGAGGACACGGTCATGGGGCCAGTGTCTGCCATTTTCAGCTTCTGTAGTGAGAAGCCACGTACGTGTGTGCTGAGTCACTTCAGTCGTGTCTGACTTGTGCGACTCCAGGGACTGTAGCCCGCCAGGCTCCTCTGTCCATGGGATTCTCCAGGCAAGGATACTGGAGTGGGTTGCCATTTCCTCCTCCAGGGGATCTTCCCATGCCAGGGATGGAACTCACATCTCTTCTGTCTCCTGCATTGGCAGGCAAGTTCTTTACCACTAGTGCCGCCTGGGAAGCCACACAGAGACTCAAAAAGCCACAGGAGTCAGACACTGGGTGGCTAACAACACGTTATTACATCTATCGTGTGTCTTCTACCACATCTGCGAGGGACTCCATCTGGGGGCACACCCTAATTCAAACAACTCCAGGAAAATTGGTCCTGGTGACAGGTACATGGGGTACCCAGGTGATGCTAGTCGTAAAGAACCTGCCTGCCAATGCAGGAGACTTAAGAGATGTGGGTTCAATCCCTGGGTTGGGAAGATCCCCTGGAGGCGGGCACAGCCTCCACTTTAGTATTCTTGCCTGGGGAATCCGATCATGGACAGAGGAGCTTGGTGGGCTACAGTCCATGGGGTCGCGCAGAGTCAGACACTATTGAAGTGATTCAGCAACAGATACATGGAATGACTTAAAAGATGTTTTAGGACATGCTTTGGTGCTAAAGGAGGTCAGATACAAGTCACCAGGCAGGGGGCTGAGAGCATGGAAGCAGGCGTGCCCTGAAATCAGGCTGCATGGCAAGATGAACACCTTTTACCAAATGTAACACTGCAAGGGAGAAATAAGTGTAAGAGACAACTTTTTGGCGGGGGGCAGGGCATGGAAGAGGTTGGAGGGGATTATGTTACTTTGAAAAAATTCATAGGTTTGTAATGTCTGTATTTTTCCAGCTTCCAGTCAATTTGAAATCGGGGCTGTTTGCTACAGAAAACAAACAAAAATTCTATGCAAGGGCCACTGTCATTATAAAATTCTGTTATTATTTGCACATATCTTGCATTTGAATGAAAAGGTTACTAACTTATCTGCTTCTGAATGAATTTCAGTTTTTTTTTTTTTACTTGAAACTATGCTTTTATTGAAGTATGCAAGCCAGGTTCAATCAAATCATATCAAAAATATTCTATCTGGATTTTCTCGGCAATGTATCTGAGTGACAGGAGCAAGCCTTTTAAGCCTGAGCTGCACAGCTCTGCAGAGCCTGACCAAGGAACAGGGGCCGGGGGCCTGAGGATAGAAGGGTCGGAAATGGGAAATGGGGAACAAAGCTACAGTCATGAAGATTCTAACCTATAAATCTGGAGGCCAAGGAAATATTATAGGAGCTAAATATTAATAGGAACTAAAACTGCAGCCAAAAGAAGGGGCTAAAAATTAAGCTCCAGTAAGGACCAAGCAACCACAGGCTAAGCCCCAAACCTAGTGGATGTGCATGGAAACTTCTTTCTCCTCTGGGCTTCACAAGCATTCCTGGTGGCTTGACTGTGATGCCGGGTGAAACAGATACCCGACACTGGGGTTAAAAACGTGACTTTTACTCTCAACCCCTAACCTCCAGCCATCGTGGTTAACTCTACAGATAACAGGAGGCATCCTCTGGGCGCAACAGAATTAAGCATGAATTCTTACTTACTAGTTGGCATCCTAGACATGAGCCAATTCTTAGGAAAGACTGAAAAGAAGGTTAATACAGGCTTCTGGCCATTTTCCAGTCCTGAAGTTGTAAAATCAACACAGCTGAACGTGAAAACAAGAGCTCCCATTCTTTTACACGCTACCATCTCTGGGCACTAACCTTTGATATTTCAGACTTGGCTGGAAATTAGTTAATTGTGAGGCCTACTCACATTACTTGGAACAAGAACGTGTTTTGGAAATAATGTCTGAAAATACCTTTAGGGCAGCACATGGAATCGTCAGGTTATTAAGATGTGTTTATCATGTATTTAATGAGTGGCAGTTTGACGTGAATCTGACCCTGTGTTATTCTCACTCCAGCAAAACAGACTCCTAGTATTCAATCATGATAATGGAGGGAGATGGTGGTGGCTGAATGGGTATTTGGAAACTATCACCTAAGTTAAAGGGCATGTTTAAGCTTAAGCTTTAATATGTGTCCCAATAAAAGTTTGAATCTGGATTGTTAGAAGAAAACAGCATCTCTGGGTGCAAACAAAGATTTAATATACATGTATGATTGGCTATCGGCCTCCCAGGAGGCTCAGTGGTAAAGATTCAGCCTGCCAGTGCAGGAGACGTGGGTTCGATTCCTCAGTTGAGAAGATCCCTCGGAGGAAGAAATGACAACCTACCCTAGCATTCTTGCCTGGAAAATCCCATGGACAGAGGAGCCTGGTGGGCTACAGCCCATGGGGTCGCCAACAGTCGGACACAACTGAGCGACTAAGCACACACACACGTGAGCTGGCTATCACACTCAAGCGGGGCTATCATGTGTGTGACTGGCTGTCACACGCATGATCAGCTCCTCCGACTTAGCATTCGAAATGGGCTCTGAACACAAATAAGGCCGGGATAATGGGTAATACAGAAGCCAGCTTTGTATTGCCCAGTGAAAGCATTAGTCGTTCAGCCACTCTTTTCGACCCTATGGACTGTAGCCCGCCAGGCTCCTCTGTCCATGGGGGTGTCCAGGCAAGAATACTGGAGTGGGTTGCGATTTCCTTCTCCAGGGGATCTTCCCAACCCAGGGATCAAACCCGGGTCTCCTGCATTGAAGGCAGACCCTTTACCATCTGAGCCGCCGGGGAAGCCCTCTATATTGCCAATGGGATTTTCAGAGGGAAGTGACAGGTATCCCTTCCGGACAAGGCAGAGATGGGATGTGGCCTGTTTGTTACAGCACAGCCGATTGTGTCCTCACTGATACAGAAATCACATGGAAGCAGGTTGTAAGACCAAGTGAAGCCCACACTGTCTAACAGGTTGTTTACTAATTATGTGGCCTTGTTCTACAGGTGTTCAGTGAGAGGCTGAATTTGGAACATATAGTAGAAATTCTTACCTGGGTGAGTAGATTTGGTTACTTCAAGGGGAAGAAAGACAGGTTAGGGCCTTACCTTTAACAGTACCTAAACATAAATGACTTTAAAACTTAGAAATCTTGAGTTGTAAATTACATACATATATTGCTTTCGGATAGCAAAGAATTTTCTCAGTTTAATGCTTAAATTTATAAATCATATAATGCCATTATAAAACAGAAACAGCTGGGAAAAATATTCACCCCATCATGACAAAATATCAATATCCTTACTGCATGAGTGGCTTCACCAAGTATCTAAGAAAAATGTATGTTTCTAACAGATATACCGACAAGTGCTCGGCCACTCAGTCATGCCTGACTCTCTGGGACCCACAGACTGTAGCCTGCCAGGTTCTTCTGCCCATGGAATTTTCCAGGCAAGAATACTGGAGTGGGTTGTCATTGCCAACTCCAAGGGCTCTTCCTGACCCAGGGATTGAACCCATGTCTCTTGCATCTCCAGCATTGGCAGGTATATTCTTTGCCACCTGGAAGGCACGTTGACAAGAGATAGGAACAAAAGATACACAAAGCCATAAAAAGCTTACAAAAAACAGTTGCAAACATCTTTGATAAGCCATTTTTACTTTCTGGTCAAAAAAAAAAAAGAAAAAAAACCCTGAAACAACTGTTATACAATGTTGGGGAAGCCACAGCAAAACAAGCACTCCTCTTTCACAAAGCTGGTAAAAGCATACCTTGATCAAGTCTTTCTGGATGGACAGTCATAACACATACTCACTCATACAATATTCACTTTTGATCCTGTAATTCCAGTTCTAGGAATTTATATTGAAGACACAAAAATGTACACCATGATGTGCATACAAACATTATTTATGAAACTGAAAAATTGATACAAACAACTATCAGTCAGAGAATAGTCAGTTACAGGATATCCATGACATGAAATACTATGGGGTCATTAAATCCATGCATGGAAATTATATTTGATGACATAGAAAATGCTTCATGAAGTAACGTCAAGTTAAGAAGTTGTATACTGTACAGAAGTGTATTTTGTGTGTGTGTGTGTGTGGTGGTGTGCTCAGTTGCATCCAACTCTTTGCGACCCCATGGACTGTAGCCCGCCGGGCTCCTCTGTTCGTGGGATTTTCCAGACAAGGATACTGGAGTGGGTTGCCATGCCCTCCTCCAGGGGATCTTCTCGATCCAGGGATGGAACTGGTGTATCCTGTGTCTCCTGCATTGGCAGGCGGAGTCTTTACCACCATGCCACCTGGGAAGCCACATTTTGCATGTATGTGTGTGTATGTATATACATGTGTGTATACACATGGCATCACCCGACAGAGGGGATCTCACCCTCTACTTTATTCCCTGGCTTCCTGGACCGAATCTCTTTCCTCTCCCCTCCCCGTGGATCACCCCTTCCCAGCCCCCTTTGCTGGCTCCTTGGCATCCCCTAGCTGGCAAATGTTGGAGTGCTACAGGTCTGCCCTCAGATGCATCTTTGTTTACACCCACTTTCCAGATCACTCCATCCACTTGCATGGGTTTAAACAGCATCTCTGCACTGATATAGT
Organism: Bubalus bubalis; assembly: GCF_019923935.1. NCBI lineage: Eukaryota > Metazoa > Chordata > Mammalia > Artiodactyla > Bovidae > Bubalus > Bubalus bubalis. Next base: position 7,467,630 of record NC_059166.1, read on the forward strand.
ATCCAAATACATGTCTCCACATCTGTGCGCCTATCAGACTCACGCCTGTCAACATGTCCATAAGAGCATCTTCGCTTGGCTATCTGACAAACTTCACATGCCCAAAGCGGAACCCTTGATTTCAACAGCATCCTTAAAGAAAAGTTAGACACAACGAAACCAGTGAAAGCTTGCTCTACATGTAATCTCTTCTTTTTGGGGAAACAGCAACCCTATTCTTCTAGTCGTTTGAGCCAAAAGATTGGCATTCACTGTTAACACCGCTGTTTTCCTCAACCCCCACTTCCAAGCTTTAAGCAAAATCTCCCAGTTCTGCCTGCAAGATAATATCCATCATCGAACTACTTCTCAACGCCTCCACTGCTACCACTCTGGTGCCAGTACCTCGAAGCTGGATCTATCGCAAGATCATCTCTGCTGGGCTCCCCTTGGGTCCTTCCAACTCCACACAAGATTACTCCTCTCCTCAAAACCCTCAGCTCTTCCCATCTCGCTTGGAGGGAGATCCAAGTCCCACAATGGCCTGGACCGCCGGCCAGGGTCTGGACCCTGCCCACGCTCTCCGACCATGCCTCCCATACTCTCCCGCCTGCTCAGCACGCTCCAGCTGCTCCAGCCTCCTTGTCAGGCCTCCAACAGCCACACACGGTCCTGCCCCAGGGGCTCGGTCCTGTCTGTTCCCTCATTGCAACACTCTGGTATCTTCGAGGCTTGCTCCAGTCTGCCCAAATGCAGCCTTCCCAGTGAGGTTTACCTGGCTTCCTGATATCTAATAGCAACACCTTATGCCTCTTACCCTGCTTCGAGTTTCTGGGCAGCAAAAATCTCTCCCTGTCATACTGCGTATTCACTTGCCATCTGTTTACTGTCTTCTTTCCTCCCCCAGAGTGTATGATCCATGAGGTCAGAGACACTGTGTTCCCGGTGCCTGAAACAGTGCCTGGCATATAAGAGGAGCAGTCCAATATTCCTTGCATACATTTTAAAAAGCTTTCAAGTGGTAAAAAGAACCCTTACTTTAAAAAAAAGAAAGGTTATTACAAATCAATGTAAAACAAATGGGTTTCTTATCCTTGCTTGAAAGTGAAAGTGAAGTTGCTCGGTCATGTACGACTCTTCGCGACCCCACGGACTGTAGCCTACCAGGCTCCTCAGTCCATGGAATTTTTCAGGCAAGAGTACTGCAGTGGGTTGCCATTTCCTTCTCCAGGGGACCTTTCAGACCCAGGGATCGAACCTGGGTCTCCAGCATTGCAGGAGATGCTTTACCCTCTGAGCCACCAGGGAAGCCCCATCCTTGCTTAAAAACCGAGCAAAAGTTTTGCTGTTCAGTCACTCGGTCGTGTCTGACTCTTTGCAACCCCGTGGACTGCAGCCTGCCAGGCTTCCCTGTCCTTCGCTGTCTCCCGGAGTTTGCTCAAACTCACATCCATTGAGTCAGTGATGCCATCCAGCTATCTCATCCTCAGTGGCCCTCTTCTCCAGTCTTCTGTCTTTCCCAGCATCAGCAAGAGCAATACATCTTCCCCTTTCAAGTTAAATGTCCAACAGTGAAATGTTCCCAGGAAGTCACAGTGAACAGAGCTGTGGAAAACACGTCCAAGGTTCCTGACAGAGTTAAATGCGTGCATGCACGAGGAATGGAGCTACTGTCTGTTGAATGTCTCAAAAGTTCAAGGAATTTGCCTTCAAAGTTTTGTTTTGGACAAAGAAGCCTCTGAGCTCACATTCTTTTCTGTGGGGGATAATGATGCTTTGCAAGAAGGGAAACTCATGTAGATGCAGCAATCAATGCAGGGCTTCTTGGGGACAGAGAGACATTGGCGGCAAAAGAGAGCCTGAGCACACAGGGAGCTGCTGTGGGGAAAGGCAGGCACATACTGAGCCCGCCGAGGATAAGGACATTGTCTCACTTAACCTATTTCTTATCCTGATGGTCAACCCTCGGAACCGTCAGACCTCAGGACAGTGGCGACGCCACGCAGCCCCAGGCAGCAGGTAACACCTGAGCTGACTTCTCTTTAATCATAAAACTATACCGTCGGAAAGATCACCTGGAGAAGGAAATGGCAACCCACTCCAGTCTTCTCGCCTGGGCAATCCCATGGATAGAGGAGCCTGGTGGGCTACTGTCCGTGGGGTTGCAAGAGTCAGACACGACTGAAGGGCTAACTATACTATCAAAAAGGCTGGACGACATTGAAAGGCTTAATGGCAAGTATACTTAAGAGTCTGGGCTTTCTGTCTTCCTGAGGGTTTCTTTTTCCTCCTGCTTAATAAAGTATTTAATGTATTGTTATACTATTTTTTTCCTTCTGGTTTGTCCTATAAGATGTCTCCCTTTCTTGTAAAACATCAGTCAGGCAGGACCCCAGTGAACAGACCTGTCCCTGTTCCTAACTATACCCAGGGAGAAATGATACACAGGAAGGGAGTAAACTCCTTGTCTAATGACACAAATCTGACCAAGGTCAGGACTGGGACTAGAAGCCAGGTTTACTGGTGTGACATCTCCAGTTCTTCATCCAGTAATTTCAGCAGGGCTGTCATTCAAAACATAGCAACAACAAAATCCACATAGAAAACTAACTGAAAATGTATGGCTGACTCCTAATTATGATCTGAACACTACACTCATCCCCTTTATACATATTTATCGCTGCCTATTATGTGCCAGGCAAACTGCTGACATGAGAATGAATAATGAGGAAGGCAAACACAGTCCTTGTTCCAAGGAGCTTACGGTTGAGTGAGGAAGACAGAAAATTAAACATGCAATTAAAACCAAGTCCAATGGTGTTCCTGTAAGGCAAGCACGGGGCACAGCAGGAGCGAGAGAGTGACTGATACAGTGTGTGCAGACAAAAGAACACAATATTGTAAATCAGCTATACTTCAATAAAAATTGGACAAAACGATTTAGATAGCACATGTGGGGTCAACAGTCAGGTGATGGGAGGTACCCAGACTTCGGGGGTCATCAGTGAAGACAGATGTCAAACTATTATGCTGTACTCCTGAAACGTACATGACAGAAACGTGTATGTGTGAGAGAAGGAAAGAGAGAGGGGCGTGTATGTGTGTGTGTGTGTAAGGGCAGCAGGTGAAGGAAAAACCTTACTCCAAGCACTTACTCCAAGCAGACACTGCTTTCCCCTCTGACTGCCGTGTCTCCATCCTTCCCGTCTCCTGAGCTAAGACACGGCCCGTCACCCTTGACCTCTCCGGCTCCTTCACCTCTCATACCCAATCACGCATCCCTTTCCGGCCCTCTGATGCTTATGATCCTCGAGGCTGCCTCCCCTCTCCATTCCTAACACCCTCTTGTCCACCTCACCCCAACTCCTGGCGGAGTCTCACAGCGCTTCTGCCTGGATTCAGCCTTGCCCTCTTCAGTTCTCTTTCTCTGCCGATTGACCTGCCTAAAAAGCAACTCTGACCATGTGAGTCCTCTGCTGAAAACCCGTGAAAGCCCGTGGCTCCCCATGGGCTAAGTGAAATTGAAAGTCAATCAGTCGTGTCCGACTCTTTGCGACCCCATGGACTATCCAGTCCGTGGAATTCTCCAGGCCAGAATACTAGAGTGGGTAGCCTTTCCCTTCTCCAGGGGGTCTTCCCAACCCAGGGATCAAACCCAGGTCTCCCACATTGCAGGTGGATTCTTTCCCAGCTGAGCCACAAGGGAAGCCCCCATGGACAAAGGGTAAAGTTCAAGTTCACCAACAGGACCCCAAAGCCTCCATGAGTTGGCCCAGCCTGCATTTCCAATGACTTCCCTAGCCTCTGCAGTCCATGCAAAAGTGAAAGTGAAGTCACTCAGTCGTGTCTGACTCTTTGTGACCCCATGGACTATAGCTTACCAGGCTCCTCTGTCCATGGGGTTTTCCTGGCAAGAATACTGGAGTGGGTTGCCATTTTCTTCTCCAAAAGATCTTCCCCACCCAGGGATCGAACCCGGGTCTCCTGCATTGCAGGCAGATGCTTTACCATCTGAGCCACCAGGGGAGTCACAGTCCACGGGGTCACGAAGAGTCAGACACGACCGAGCAACTGGAGGGCCCTTGCCTCTGCCTCTCCCCCACTGTACACGCCCACAGCTCTTGCTTCCTGGGAGTGCAGCAGGCTCTCTAAGGCATCTTGTCCTGCAGGTGTCTCTGTGACTATCAGCCCACCGCACGCCCTTCCCCCTTGCTGAGGCGCCTCTCCTCTGACTGCCTTCAGGCATTCTCTCATAGGAAACCTTCCCCAGTGCTCCTCTGCACACCCCTTGAGTGACCGAAGCTTCTCCTAGTGCACATGGTCCCCTGAGTGTGCGCCCTCCCAGGCTAAGCGGCTTCAGTCGTGTCTGACTGCACGCGACCCTATAGATTGCATCCTGCCAGGCTCCTCTGTCCATGGGATTCTCCAGGCAAGAATACTGGAGTGGGTTGCCATGCCCTCCTCCAGGGGATCTTCTCAACCCGTATCTCTTACCTCTCCTGCAATGGCAGGTGGGTTCTTTATGACTAGTGCCACCTGGGAAGACCCACAGGACCTCGGGCACCTCCTAAAAGTTACATACATGCTCCATGTTAAATTATAAGCATTTGTCTATGGCTCCGTTCCCCTTCCCAGCAGGTGACAAGCATTGCTTCACTCATCTTTGCAAGCTTAGCGCCTTGCACAGTCCTAATCCATAACAAGACGTCAATGCATGCTTGTTTAATGAAAGAGCAGTCATTGCAGAACTTACACTGGGTAATTCTCAACCCAGCAATTGAAAGTGGCATTATTACATGTGGAAATAAAATACCGGGGTTCTGCTTTCCCACCAAAGTGGACTCCCCAAAAAGAATAATTGAGCTGAGCTTCCTGAAAATTACTGGTTTGGGTTTTGACCGATAACACTAATACCTAAATGTCCCTGTATTTTCAAAATACAATGGCCCGCACTGTTTGGTTCCTAAAGCAATATAAAATCATTACATCTTCTGGTGACTTATTTTAAGTGTTACAAAATACCACAGCACTAGTCCTGAGTCATAGGACTAGTTTGTTTCTAGAATAGTATGGGGTAAACGCACTGGGAGGAGACCAGCACCTGGGCAGGGTTCTGCGGATGGCATGGCCTGGTGAGCTCACCATTCAAAATAGCAGATTACCACAATGGCACGCATTTACCTTCAAATACCTCTGCTCCTTTCTCCTGAAAGATTGGCCTATCTTCAAAATTAGTCACTATTTTGCAAACACGGATGGGAGATTTAAGGAGGTATTTGAAGGAGAGAAGCCTCAGGAGTGTTGGGATAGAAAAGAGAGGTGAGCCAGATTTTATCAACGATTGCCACCTATGGATAACCTACCTGCCTGCAGGCAAGCTCAGCTGTGCCTGACTCTCTGCGACCCCATGGACTGTAGCCCGACAGGCTCCTCTTGTCCATGGAACTTTCCATTCAAGAAAACTGGAGTGGGTGGCCGTTTGCTCCTCCAGGGGATCTTCCAACCCAGGGAGCAAACACCCTGTCTCTTGCATCTCCTGCACCGGCTGGCACATTCTTTACCACTGGCGTCACCTATGAATGAAAATGGACTGGACTTCTCTAATTGCTTATAATCCTAACTCTGAACTTTAAATTACAAACTACTGTGACAAAGTTTGTGGAGTCTGTCTTTCCTTTTCTTTTTTTTTTTGAGGGTGGGGAAAGGAAAGCAAGCATTTTGTCATGAAAACCACCAACCAGCCCATCCCTACAAATGCAAACATATATCCCACTTCTCTTAATATAGCACACGGGCTTTAGTTTTAGCACAGAGAGTGTTGGGAGGATTTTCTTTCCGAGTTGTGTTTATTTATAATATGGGTGTGGAGTAAAATATCAGATCACAACAGGTTATATACTTCCATGCAAGCCTTTCATTTCTGCCCAGAGCTATTTCTACATTCCTTCTTAACCTCAAATGTAAAAAGTATATCTTGCCAAATTGTGATAAATTGTTACCTGCATGGCAAAGAACTTGCTAACTAGAAGTAGCTCCAGTCTTCCCAAAGTACATCCTTTATGTAACAAAGTGAATCTACTTTTTGTACATGTGCAACCTTGAAAAAAATAAAAGAGAGGGGGCTCAGCAAAATAGCTGGATTATTCCCCCAAAGGCTTGAACATACGTTTAGAGACATTTTAAAATGAAATTTTGCTCTTAAAAAAAAATGAAATGGTATAGTTTAATGCAGAAGTCATCTAAAAATAGGCGTTTCGTAAAAAAGCTTTCTGCCCATAACACTAGGGCTGTGTGCTTGTGTGTACGTGCCCGTGTGCTGTACTGCATGGGCAAAAAATGGTAACTTAGGCGCTCAGAGTCGGACACGACTGAGCGACTTCACTTTTCACTTTCATGCATTGGAGAAGGAAATGGCAACCCACTCCAGTGTTCTTGCCTGGAGAATCCCAGGGACGGGGGAGCCTGGTGGGCTGCCGTCTATGGGGTCACACAGAGTTGGACATGACTGAAGGGACTTAGCAGCAGCAGGCTCAAAAAAAATTTTTTTTTTGTTTTTAATTTAAAAAAAGGCCTTTGGTAAAGTTCTTCCACAAAACCTAAAATCTTAATGTTTGTTGAAATGCTTTCCAGAACTTATATACACAGTAAAATAATCATTTTGTTTCATAAATGTGAAACTTCAGAAAGTATGCAAAATGTAATCAAAATGAATCTGACCTTTTATATCCAGAATAAAAGCATTTAAAAATATTTTGTGAAACCGTAATATGTATTTTCTTGCACTTACTGACTGTCTTGTGCTTTGGACCTAACTGTGATTTCTGCGTTTTCCCTTGCTGTTTTCTTCCCACCTTCCTAGAGTCTTTCTTTGTGGCGGGATGGTCCTTTTGTTTTAAGGACAGGAGGTAACACCGAGGTAAACGTGTGTGTTGTCATAATAGTGTGAAGTGAGTGAGTAAAGAGGCATTTCCAGTGGAATTTTAACCATCATGAACTTATTTCTTAGTTACTTTGGCCTACATTATTAAATAACAAACATAAGTATTTCATGTGATTTTGTTAGTATATTTCTTACAAACAAAATACACAAATGACTAAAGGGCAAAAGATGGAGGGGTTATGGATATACCACTGTAGGCACCATTGCCATGTGACTGGAGACTCTACTTGCCTCACAGAAAGAATAGACTGTGATGACCCATAATGTGCCTCCCCCGTTTACTTAGTCCTGTATCTGTGAATCAACTTCCTTCCTGAAATAATGGCGAGAATTTCATCACCAGAAGCAACTGTAAATGTATCTCTTAGATTTAACTCTTCACTTTCGCAATCTGGAAAACATAAATAAACTGCACGTATTTATCCTCAAACTATTAGGCAATAACTATTCAACCCATTAAGGTAAAAGACTGGGAATAATATGAAATTTTAACAGGTCTGGATTCCTAACAAGTAAGAAGGTAAATAAAACTTTGAGGTAGTTTCAACACGTGACATTGAACCCTCTTACTGACTAGAAAAAAAAATTGGTGATGGAAGCCAATTGGTTTCTACCCAATACTCTGTAATGACCTCTATGGGAAATGAATCTAAAAAAGAGGAGATATATGTATAACTGATAGACTTAGCGGTATAGCAGGAACTAACACAACATTGTAAATCACTTATCCTACGATAAAAATTAAAAACGAAACAAAAAAGAAGTGGTTTCATTAAGACATGAACGAAAATTATAATTTCCTGTTATCTGATCTATGGGCTTTTCTGGTAGCTCAGATGGTAAAGAATCTGCCTGCAATGCGGGAGACCTGGATTTGATCCCTGAGTTGGAATATCCCCTGGAGGAGGGCATGGCAACCCATTTCAGTATTCTTGCCTGGAGAATCCCTATGGACAGAGGAGCCTGGCGGGCTACAGTAAATGGGGTCAATAACATTTGTGTATTAGAAATACTGACACACTTTGTTGCCTTCCCCGTAGATACTGATCAGTATGTTGATCCAGGTATAAGAAATCTTTCACCTACTTTGTAGGTTTCACAAAGTAAGACACGGTTTGAATACAGACCAGTCCAATAAAATTCTTCCTTCCCTTTGGGAAATGTATTTCTGAGACATCTGATAGTACATATAATTTTAATAATTGCTCATATGCATACTTAAGGTCACAGAAAGTTCTGATATTCAAAACATACTGATAGTTATATTGACCCAAACAGGCAAAGTGGTCAATAGCAAATAGTTCATGGCAGGAATGCCTCAAATCTCTCTAATCGGGAGCACAGAAGCAGTTCCCCAGTGGCAGTTTTTATGCAACAAAGAGAATTAACTGTCTTCAATTCTCTTACCCAAATGGGGTAGAAGGCCAACTCATTGTCAAATACATTTTAAAAAGCCATTTTTATTTATGAGCAAAACCTTCCCTTTAATAACACAGGGGGAAAATGTGTCAAAATAGAGGTATTAAAACAAAAATCTACAAAGAAACAGGAGTGAGCACACACTGGGAGAAAATCTTGACAATATTACCATCAAAAAGTCACGTGGAGGAGTGGTCTAGTGAAGATAAAAGCAGCACGAACGATGCCTCAGTAAGCAGTCCCCGTGGGCAGCATCACGGGTGTGATGATAAAAGAAGGAAAGAACAAGCATTCGAGGGCGTCAGGGGAGCAGAACAAGGCAATCACTCATAAACGGCTTCAAAGAAAGCGAACGGGAGACTTTCTAAAGAAACAGGAAGCGGAAAAACAAGCTATTACCATTTGTTACCCCTTCTAATTCTAATGAAAATGTCTTTCTGTAGACATTTCATTAAAAAAAAAAAAAGTCTTTTTCTGTAGAGAAGAGGTGTATCCGAAGCAGAGCTGGAAGATGAGAAGGAAGCGGAGGAAATAAATTATGACTGGGGAAAAAGACTTAGTAAAGATGGGGTGGCCTCTGACTTGACTCCTCACAAAGCCTCTTTTAAATGGCTGGGGGCAACGTGATGCTAATTAGTACAACACGACAGATAATTAGAGATATATCAGATTCCAAAACCAAACTAGCACAAAGGGAGACAAAAGTTAGGGTCAATACCACCCAGCAAACTGACCGTATCTTAGGTGGATGTCCTTTCTCAATATCAAGAGCCGATTATAAAGCAATCAGGGGCTTTCCTGGTGGTCCAGTGGTTAGGAAGCTGCCTTGCAATGCAGGGGACACATGTTCAATCCACGGTCGGGGAAGATCCTACGTGCTGCGGACCAGCCAAGCCCGGGCACCACAACTGCTGAAGCTCCTAAGCTCCAGAGCCCGGGCACCACCAGGAAGAGCAGCCCCCGCGGGCTGCAACTCGAGAAAGCCCGAGCACAGCAGTCAAGACCCAGCACAGCCAGAGATAAAGCAATAATGTACCTTTAAAAACCTAACATATTTAAAAAATAAGGAAAGTTGGTGAATCGCTTCAGCATTGGCTCAGTCTGTTCTTTTCTACATAGCTCACATTTCTCGAATAACATAACATGATGAACTTAACCACACTAACTCAGTGACACAGTGGAGAATGTGGAGAGCTAGATTCAGGGCAGCTTGCACACAGGACAGTTGAGCTACTAGTTTAAAATGAATGGGCTTTTAACAACCATTTGCAGAATTAATAGAAACGGCCTCTTGATTAAGGGATGCTCTTGATTAAGGATTCGCTCAGTCGTGTCCGACTCTTTGCGACCCTGTGGACTGTAGCCCACCAGGCTCCTCTGTCCATGGGATTCTCCAGGCAAGAGTACTGGAGTGGGTTGCCATTTCCTTCTCCAAGGATTCGTAATAATGAACCAGGGCTTTGTCTTCCTTCCTTGGACCATACCTGGAGACATGGTAGGGTCTTCTCTAAGATGTCCCATTTTCTTGGGTTGCTGAGGGACCTGGGAAGTCCTGAAGCACCAGGAGATGCTGGATCTGGGAACAGGGGCGCTGGCTGCAGAAATCTGGAGGACTGTCATCTAGAGGAGTGGGGGAGTGCTGACCAGGCCAGCGTAAGTGATTGTCATTGAAATCCCTTGTTGATCACCTTGAAATCACTTGTTGATCAGTAGGGCGCTGCGACTGATTAAATGCCCACTTTTCTAAATCCAGTTTTGTATACTTGTTTCTGGGCTTCCCCGGTGGCTCAGTGGTAAAGAATCTACTTATCAATGAAGGAGAAATGAGTTCGATCCCTGGGTCAGGAAAATTCCGTTGAGAAGGAAATGGCAACCCACGCCAGTATCCTTGCCTGGGAAATCCCATGGATAGAGGAGCCTGGCGGGCTACAGTCCACAGGGTCGCAGAAGAGCTGGAGACGACTTAGTGACTAAACAACATACTTGTTTCTACTTTTGTAAGAAAGATGAACAACAACTACCAGTAATCTATTCAAAAGAGAAATCTCCAAGGTCTGACCTTCTGGGAATTCAGCTCCAGTCTTCACCATTTATCAGCACTTAAGTTGAGAATCTCTGATAAGGACAACTTAATGCTTGACCAGCAGTATAAATTGTTACTTTCAGTCTTTTGTTTATATGTAACCACAAAAAGCACACAATGTTTTTGTTCTTGTGGCTTATTTCATAGATCTATATAATCCACTTTTTTAAATTGAAAGATGTCTCAGTGATGGGCAGAAAAAAGAAACTCAGTACAATGTGTAATACAACTTTTTCTTATAAAGCTATCCATACACACACACATACATACATATATATGTCATATGGGTCAAATTACTAAATGGGATAGAATTTTTAGAAATTGGATATTTTTTCTGATTAATAAGCACATTAGCTAGTTTTAGACTATTAATTTTACTGTACTTATATCAATTTGAAAGTGAAAGTAAAAGGGTTATTCACTCAAGTCATGCCCAGCTCTTTGCAACACCATGGACTGTAGTCCACCACACTCCTCTGTCCATGGAATTCTCCAGGCACGAATACTGGCATGGGTTACCATTTCCTTCTCCAGGGGATTATCTCACCTGTAGTTCTACATAACATGAAGCATACAGAACATGTGAATACTCATAGCTAAGGGCATATAAATGCCCTTTTAACCTGCAATCCATATACCCTATGGTAAGCTACTTCTTGCCATTTAAATCAGAGTTAATAACAAAAATGTTTTGTGTGGCTTTCAAAATAGATGGGGAAAAAATAGAAACTGTGGCAGATTTTATTTTCTTGGGCTCCAAAATCACTGCAGATGGCGACCGCAGTCATGAAATTAAAAGCTCCTTGCTCCTTGGAAGTTATGGCAAAGCTATGGCAAACCTCCTAGACAGCATATTAAAAAGCAAAGATATTGCTTTGCTGACAAAGGTCCGTCTAGTCAAAGCTATGAGCCCTGGTGGCTCAGAGGGTAAAGCACCTGCCTGAAACGCAGGAGATCCAGGTTCGATCCCTGGGTCAGGAAGATCCTCTGGAGAAGGAAGTGGCAGCCCACTCCAGTACTGTATGTTGGATGTGAGAGTTGGACCATAAAGAAGGCTGAGCGCCGAAGAATTGATGCTTTCAAAATGTGGTGCTAGAGAAGACTCTCGAGAGTCCCTTAGACAGCAAGGAGAGCAAACCAGTTCATCCTAAAGGAAACCAACTCTGAATATTCATTGGAAGGACCGATGCTAAAGCTGAAGCTCCAATACTTTGGCCACCTGATGCAAAAAGCCAACTCACTGGAAAACATCCTGATGCTGGGAAAGATTGAGGGCAGGAGGAGAAGGGGGCAGCAGAGGATGAGATGGTTGGATGGCATCATTGACTCAACGGACATTAGTTTGAGCAAACTCGGGAAGACAGTGAAGGACAGGGAAGCCTGGCATGCTGCAGTCCACAGAGTCGCAAAGAGTTGGACACGATTGAGGGACAGCAATATATCTTTCTAGGAACACAGGTACAGCATAAAACAGGTAAAATTTGTAGCAGGAAGATGACATGCCCACAGTGGGCATGTTATGGCAGAACTGATTATATTGGTTTTTCCTGGCTGTAAAATGTCTCTGCACGGAAATACAGGTATTGGAGCTCTTTTCCCATCTCTTCCCACCCAGCCCGCCACAGTCTCTTCACAAGCCCTCAGCAAAGGGGAGACGTAGGGGGCTGCCCTCCTCCGAAATATGGCCTACTCTGGCCAGTTTCGAAACTGGACTTCAGGGTCTGGAGCACCAGGGCCAAGCATCAGCGCTCCTGGAAAGGGAAAAACCCACTCACTGAAAATTCCATTCCTCCGCGTTCACAGATTGTCAACCCAGCCACCCGGTTGTGTTCCGACGCTGAGCCAGCTGCTGGGCCGAGGTACCTGACCTGCTCCGCACCTCCACCCCCGGGAGGGCGGGCCACGCGCCGGCAGACCCGAGCCCAGCTTGGAGGAGGAGGGGTCCCCTACCTTGGCTCCGCGCATCCTTCCCCGGGGCGGGTCCCGGCTCCCGCCGCGCGGGCACTGGCCGCGAGGCCGCCGCCGCTGCCCCGTGACTTTGCCGGAATGCAGGCAGCTGCCGACTTGGCCAGCATCTCCAGTTTTCCTATCAGAGGCATAAATCGTCCACAGCAATTGGCCAGGCGCCCGCACCAGCTCCCATCCCCGCCTTGGAATCCTCTCCCTTGCAGCCCGAGCCTGCAGCCTGAGAAGGGAATGAGCTGGGCTGGTGGAGCCACTGAGCAGAAAACCTGCGACAGGTTTGGTGGACCTGGCGACCCCCACCTAGGGGCGCGGGCGGCAGCCCCCACGGCTGAAAAGGCCGGGGTCTGCCGTCCCCTACCGGCCGCTGTCGGTCGGAGTCCGCTTCTGTTTGGCTCCGAAGTGTTTTCCGGCCGAGTAGAGCGCTTCAAAGGCCCGGCTGAGAAGAAAGGTTGTTTGCGATTCTGTGGCTTGGAGTAAAGTCTGAACTGCGTCAGAGCTATTGCCCCCGAGGTGCTGGGATGGCCCAAGGGGAGGCCGTTTAGGCTGGGATCGCCCAAGGGGAGGCAGTTTCGGTGTTTCTGGAAACTCCAAGCTCTTGCAGAAGCCCACGTTCCACATTTAAGCGTGTAACATAATCTGTTTTTATCTCCTATGGCTTGCCCGTCTCTCCAGATAAGCAAGACTCTGCAGAACCGGGCTCAAAAAGGAGCTTTGAGAAGAAGAAAGACTTCGATGCCCTGAGTCCTTGCCTGCCCTAGTGTTGATTGCAACAAAAGCTCACCCCCTTAAAGGCCTTTATGGATCAATAATGAAGAGAGACCAGAAAAAGAAGCTTTCATTCAATTTCCTTTATTGGAGCACCAACACACCCTCTGCTGGTTTGGGCACACACAAGGGAAAGGCAATGTGCAGTGCGTGTCCTGGAGTTTACCCTCTGCGTGGCGATGTTCATTCTAAAAACAGAAAGCAAACAGAACTCTGCACAATTAAGCAGCAAGCTCAGCACAAGAAACTGAAATGTGCAAACCCAGGCAGATGGCCTCTGGGCAGCACCACAGAGATAAGCAGCAGCCCCCACCCCGCCCCAACCCCAACCCCACCAGGTCCAGGCAACACATTTCTGCTCTTTCTACCAGCGCTTGGCTTGGCCTCAGTGCTGGGACTTCCAGGGTGATCACAGTTCCACAAAAGCAATAGGTGCTCAGTAAATGCTCATTCTGAGCGTTGGAGTGAATGACTGTGGCAGTGATGCTAAGCTGGAGGGCTGAAGGGCTTGGCCCTGGCATTCGATGCCCCATCCAGCCTCACCAGTTGTGTGACCCTGGGTCAGTTAACTGAACCTCTCCGTCTGTGTCAGTCAAATGTGAACGATAACACATTCCTCTTAGGGTCAGGAGGGGGAGTAAATGAAATAATCCATGTCCAGTGCTAGGGGCTCCCCCAGGGGGCTCAGTGGTAAAGAATCTGCCTGCCAATGCAAGAGATGCTGGTTCGATCCCTGGGCTGGGAAGCTCCCCTGGTGAAGGAAATGGCAACCCGCTCCAGTATCCTTGCCTGGGAAATCCCACGGACAGAGGAGCCTGGTGGGCTACAGTGCAAGGGGTTGCAAAGAATTTGACACAGTGAGCGACTGAGCATGCACAGGGCCTCCCATGCAACCACTTCTCAATCCAGTGTCGCTAATACCATTGTTGCTTCCACTGCTGTTGCTTCTTCCAGAAGAAGTCTGCAAGGCAGTGGTTAAAAGCAGTCACTTGGGACCCAGATACTTAGGATTCTTTCCGTTGGCATAACTTTGGGCAGGTGAGTTTCAATGTCCTGACCTGTAAGACGGTGATAATAATAATAAAGGAAAAGCTGCTAATCATAGCACCATTTACTGTACTTCATCCACCGTGGTGTTTGTGCTCAGCAGAGAGCAGACAAGTCTACAGTAAATGGTAGTTGGAAGTAAAAAGTTGCTCCTAAGGTCATAATGTCTGTCTCTTATTTCACTTGTCCACTCCTTTGCTCATCAGCAGATCAGTTCTTAGTGAACTGCCCGCCCATGTCTGAACCCGGTGCTTCCTTCCCAAGAAGGTGTGACTGACGGCAGCCCTTGGTTTCAGACAGAGCGGGGGTCTCCTGCAATGTCTGATGTGCAGTAATTTCCACAGAAGGGCCCCCAGGACTTTTCATGAGATTACTGCTAAGTTTGGCCTGGGCAGGTGGAAAGGTGTCTTGAGGATCCAAATGCAATAACCCTGTAGCTCCCATAGTTATTTAGATGATAGGACTTGGTTTTGTAAAGTAGGTCAAATAAAGCTGAACGATGTTTGCAGTAATCCCTCACTCCACGGGCGACAGGGGAGGACTCTGGAAGGAACCGGGGTACAGAACCCCGCAGGGGGCTTGCAGTGACATATAGGGTAGCCATCCCTTGCCCACGGAGCCTTTCCGAGCTATCAACTGTCCTTTAGTTGCTAAGTCATCTTCGACTCTTTTGCGACCCCACGGACAGTAGCTTGATAGCCTCCTCTGTCCATGAGATTTCCCAGGCAAGAATACTGGAGTGGGTTGAAGAAGCCATTTCCTTCTGCAGGGAGTGTTCTGGACCCAGGGATCAAACCCTCATCTCCCGCTTGGCAGGTGGATTTTTTGCTATCGAGTCCCCAGGGAAGCCCACGCAAATAGGTTCATTTAAAAAAAGAAAGAAAGAAAAAACTGATCACTGGAGAGTTCACAGTGTGCTTTGTGTCATCTTCTCAGAATGGAATGCCACCAGCCCCACGGGGCTCATGAGGGAGCCGTCCCGCGTGGTCATTACCTGCGTCTTCACCACCCTCACACTGAGGACATAATTCACGCATTTCCAGGCAAAGTTCATATACTTGTCTCCCATCTTCTGCCTAAACTCTCCAGACATCAAACAAACAACTTCTTTATGATACTTGAACCCAAAATCAATATATCCATCCCACTCATTGAACTAGGAGGCTTCCCCGATGGTTTCCACTGAAATAAGAGTCCACCGAGTCTTAACCTAGCAGATTTCTTTTTCTCTCGCTAATGTGATACATGGATTTGAAAGGCATCAAGCTAGAATAAAGTCCTGGGAAGTATTCCAAATCTTACAGCTCATACATAAAAGTAATTTCATGGTGGCCTCCCTAAATTTTACAACAATCCTTAAAAGCTGTCTTTCATTACCAATAATAAGTTATGAACTTGAAAGTTTTTAAATCTACCGACAAAAAAATGCTCGAGAAAGAATGAATGACTTTTCTATTCTCTCATAAAATGTGATGTTACAAAACCATTGTTAAATGGAGATTCAGTCAAAGAACACTCATGTTGGGGCAAAAGCATTACAGAGGTGGGTCAGGAATTTGTTGAATAAAATGTGCTATTTTCCTGTGTGCTGTGCTCAGTCACCCAGTCATGTCCAGCTCTTTGCGACCCCATGGACTGTAGCGCACCAGGCTCCTCTGTGGAATTCTTCAGGCAGGAATCCTGGAGTGGGTTGCCATTTCCTCCTCCAGGGGGTCTTCCTGACCCAGGGATTGAACCTGTGTCCTCTGCACCTCCTGGATTGGCAGGCAGATTATCAGTGTGCCACCTGGGGTCTGTATATATTTAGTGAGAGTGGTGGGCAGAGTGGATTTTGTCTGGAGCCCTGGCCATTGAGATTTGGCTGCGTAGGGTGTTGTGACCCACATGTTCTTACTGCTGGGACATACAAGCACATCTCACTTGAATTCTCAGAAGCATCTGTGACTGCTGACCACTCCCACCGTCAACAAAGTCTCACTCTCCTTGGTTTCTCAGCACCCCACCGTTACTGCTCTCCAGCTGACTGTTCATCCCCTCAAAAGACCTCCCTTGGGCACTCCCTTGCACCGTACACAAACATAAACTCAAAATGGCTTAACGACTTACACGTAAGACCCGACACCATAAAGCTCCTAGAAGAGAACACGGGCCAAACTTTCTCTGACATGTCACAGCAATGTTTTCTTAGGTCAGTCTCCCAGGGCAAAGGAAGCAAAAGCAAAAGTAAACAAATGGGATCTAATTAAACTTTACAGCTTTTGCACAGCAAAGTAAACCATAAACAAAATGAAGATAACCTACAGATGGGGAGAAAATACTTGCAATTTCCAAAACATACAAGCAGCTCGTACAATTCAATACCAACAAGAGCAAAAAAGAGAAACAAAAAAACGAACGACCCAATCAAAAAATGGGCAGAAGACCTAAACAGACATTTTCTCCAAAGAAGACAGACAGGTGGCCAATAAGCATATGAAAAGATGCTCAACATCACTAATTGCTAGAGAAATATAGGTCAAAACCACAAAAAGGAACCACCTTACAAGGGTCAAAATAGCCATTCTTAAAAAAATCTACAAACAATAAATGCTGGAGAGGGTGTGGAGAAAAGGGAACCCTACTACACTGTGCTGCTGCTGCTGCTGCTAAGTCACTTCAGTCGTGTCTGACTCTGTGCGACCCCATAGACGGAAGCCCACCAGGCTCCCCAGTCCCTGGGATTCTCCAGGCAAGAACACTGGAGTGGGTTGCCATTTCCTTCTCCAATGCAGGAAAGTGAAGAGTGAAAGTGAAGTTGCTCAATCGAGTCCAACTCTCAGCGACCCCATGGACTGCAGCCTACCAGGCTCCTCCATCCATGGGATTTTCCAGGCAAAAGTACTGGAGTGGGGTGCCATTGCCTTCTCCCACTACACTGTTGAGGAGATGTAAATTCTCCAGCCACAATGGAGAAGAGTGTTTTATTCCTTACAAATAAAATTTTTAAAAGTTTTTCCTTAAAAAAATAGGAATAAAATTGCTATATGACCCAGCAATCCCACTACTGCGCATATACTGGGATAAAACTCTAATTCAAAAAGATACTTGCACCTCTATGTTCATAGCAGCACTGTTTACAATAGCCGGGATATGGAAGCAACCCAGATGTCTATCAACAGCTGAATGGATAACGAAGATGTGGAAAATACCTTGTTCCATCCCAGGTCCTCTTTTCTTCTCCCGGGGTGACCTAATCCACTTCCCTTGTTTCAGTGTTATATACTCGATTCTGTATCTCCAGCCCACACCGCTTCCCTGGGCAAACATTTCCTGCAAAAAGGCAGGTAGTAAATATTTTATAGGCCTCTGGCCAACATACAGCTTCAGTCGCATCTACTCATTGTCATACACATGCAGCTGGTGGACAGTAGTAAATGAACAGGCTGGGCTGTGCACCCGTAAAATTTTATTTACAAAACCAGGAGGCTGCCCCATGGCCTACGGTTTGCCAAAGCCTGCTCTAGACCAAATATCCAATTGCCTTCTGGGCAACTGCAACAGGGGACTTTCCAAGCAAGCCCATCTCATTCTTCGCTGGGTTCCTTCTCAATGAAGACATCCCTCTCTACCAAGATAGACACCCTGGCACCAGCCTTGATTTCAGCCCCCAGATCCAATCAGTCACAAAACCTTGTCAGTTCTACTTTCTAACCACCTCCCTGATCCCATGCCCTTTTTGTTTCGCCTTGCCCATGCCCTGTCTGCTTTCGGACTTTGCTAGTCTGTCACCTCCTTCCTTTCTGGGCTTCCCTTGAGACTCAGCTGGTAAAGAATCCGCCCGCATTGCCGCAGACCTGGGTTGGATTCCTGGGTCGGGAAGATCCCCTGGAGAAAGGAAAGGCTACCGACTCCAGTATTCTGGCCTGGAGAATTCCATGGACTGTAAAGTCTGTCAGGTGGCAAAGAGTCAGACACAACTGTGCGACTTTCCGTTTCAGTTTCCTTCCTTCTCTGCTGACCACACTTGAGGCAGGACGATGAGGACACTCCTCCAATTTAAGACCCTTCAAGGGTCCCTGTCGTTCTTGCTGGGGTGTAGATGCGATTCAGGCTCATCTCCGTCATTTCTGATTTCCAGCCTGAAGGGCTTTGCATCTCTTGGATGGGACCCTTGCCTCTGCGACTTTGCCCGTTCATTTTCTCTGCTCAAAACAGGCTTCTCCTGTTTCTCACCCCTCCCACTCATCCTCTAGAGTCGGGGTCGCTTCCCCGGGAAGCAGGGTCTCGCTCCTCCCGCCGAGCGTCCTTCCTGCTGCGGGCCGGCCTCGCAGTCCCGGCCGCGGACGCGCACCGCCCCCTCCCGGTCAGGTGGGGAATCGCGGGGGGCCGGGAGGGTTTCCCCGTGTGTCTGGCGCTCCGCACCGCGCCGGCCGCCCTGCAGACCCTGCAGCGGCGAGGACTGAAGGCCGCGGCCCAGATCAGGGCTCACTTTCCTCGAAACTCTGAGCCCCACTTCCTACCCGCCGCCTCCCAGCTCCACGTGTCCCTCAGGGACCTTTCGGGGCGCCTCTACCGCAGGGTGGGTCCGGCGAGGATGCGCAGATGAGGGAGGGGTGGTTTCTTGGGGTCCAGGCGAGCTGCTGGGGCCTCTGTTGGTGGGTGGTTCACCTGCATGCAGAGATGATAGTCTCCCTGAGCACCCGGGAGGCCCGAGCTGGCCTGAGCGCCGACGGCTCTGGATTGCAGGGCGACGTGTGTGTGACGGCTGTTGAGCCAGAGGCATCAGTGAGGCTTGAATAACGTCTGGGCTGGAGGCGGGGCGCGTGGAGGCAGGGAGAGGGCCTGTCATCTCGGTCACCCTTCTTGTGAACCCACAGAAATCAGTCAAAGGTGGGGTTAGGCTCCCCAGTTTAGAAATATAAGTTGAGATTCTCCCCTGGGCAAGTTTCTGTACTTTGGGAGTTCTCTAATATTATGGAAGTATTTACATCATCCTGGGTCCTCTTAAGTATATATCCAAATATGTACGGACGTGTTCAAATATGTACATATATATACAGATACATACACACATGTCCAAATATATACACACATACCCAAATATGTACAGATATGCTCAAATACATAACACATATCCAAATGTGTACTGTTGCTGCTGCTGCTAAGTCGCTTCAGTCGTGTCCGACTCTGTGCGACCCCATAGACGGCAGCCCACCAGGCTCCCCCATCCCTGGGATTCTCCAGGCAAGAACACTGGAGTGGGTTGCCATTTCCTTCTCCAATGTATGAAAGTGAAAAGTGAAAGTGAAGTCGCTCAGTCGTGTCTGACCCTCAGCGACCCCATGGACCGCAGCCTTCCAGGCTCCTCCATCCATGGGATTTTCCAGGCAAGAGTACTGGAGTGGGGTGCCATTGCCTTCTCGGCCAAATATGTACACACATGTCCAAATATATACACACATATCCAAATATGTACACACATATCCAAATATGAGAGATTTCCCAGATGGCTCAGAGGGTAAAGAATCTGCTCGCAATGCAGAAGGCTCAGGAGACACAGGTTCAATTCCTGGGTTGGGAAGATCCCCTGGAGAAGGAGGTACCAATTCTCTCCAGCACTCCTTGTCTGAAAAATCCCATGGACAGGGGAGCCTGGGGGCTACGGTCTATGCAGTCGCAAAGAGTTGGACATGACTGAGTGACTAAGTACATGATATCCAAATATATACACACATATCCGAATAATGTACTATGTCCAAATGTATACACATATACCAAATACAAACACATATATCTAAACATACAGATGTATCTCTAAGTATACTGAACTATATACATATATTTAAATATATAAAATATAGACATAAACGTTTTTATCTTTTACTTTGAAATAATTATAAACACACAAGAAGTTACAAAAATATTACTGAGAGATCCAGCATAAACATCCCCCAGCCGCCCAGTCTCCCCCAGAGGTAACATCTTCTTAACTCTAGTTTATTATCTATACCAGGAATTGCCTGGTTTTGATAGTCCACAGAAGTTGCTCAGATTTCCCCAGCTTTTATGCACCCTCATTTTTTTTTTCTTAAAAGACTTTAATGTTTTTGGCGTGTCTTATCTCTTCACATGCTGTGAAAAGGGACTTTTGTTGTAATTACCTTAGTGAATGATGAGTTTTAGAGATGGAGAGGATGACCTGTTTTCTCTCTGCTTGCTTTGATTTTTGGGTGCCTCTCCTGCTGACTCAGAGTGGGTTGGTTAATTATCTGGGAGTTACTATCTTCTCTGTTGATATTTTTCGCAAGCACATAACAAGTCTACTGAGGAGATGTCCAGTGAAGACACTTAAAAAAAAACAAAACAGATAAACATGTTGGTTTCTGTACAATCAATTAAGAAATACCACCTTGCTGACCGCTGAATTTGTCACTCAGGTCTTGCTTAGAAAGTGCTCCTGGGCAGGTTACATTTTAACTCCCGTGCTCGCTGAGCAGTCCTGCTATCTCTTCACCAAGGCTCAGGGCTGATAAGCATCTAATTTCATGGTCCCAGAGACTGAGAAACAAAAGCCAGCAAACAGGAGGAAAAGGTCGAATAAAGAAAGGACCCCCACCTTCAGATGAATGATAACATGATTCCTAGGTGGTATACCCTAATAAACTCACACTGTGAAAGCATTCTGCAAATTGGCCTCAAATGCAAAAATAAACTTACTATGAACACTTGCAAGACCATCCCCAAGAAAAAGAAATGCAAAAAGGCAAAATGGTTGTCTGAGGAAGTCTTACAAATAGCTGTGAATAGAAGAGAAGCAAAAGGCAAAAGAGAAAAGGAAAGATATACCCATTTGAATGCACAGTTTCAAAGAACAGCAAGGAGAGATAAAGCCTTCCTCGGTGATCAATGCAAAGAAATAGAGGAAAACAATAGAATGGGAAAGACTAGAGATCTCTTCAAGAAAAGCAGAGATACCAAGGGAACATTTCATGCAAAGATGGGCACAATAAAGGACAGAAATGGTATGGACCTCACAGAAGCAGAAGATATTAAGAAGAGGTGGCAAGAATACACAGAAGAACTATACAAAAAAGATCTTCATGACCCAGATAATCACGATGGTGTGATCACTGACCTAGAGCCAGACATCCTGGAATGCAAAGTCAAGTGGGCCTTAGGAAGCATCACTACGAACAAAGCTAGTGGAGGTGATGGAATTCCAGTTGAGCTATTTCAAATCCTGGAAGATGATGCTGTGAAAGTGCTGCACTCAATATGCCAGCAAATTTGGAAAACTCAGCAGTGGCCACAGGACTGGAAAAGATCAGTTTTCATTCCAATCCCTAAGAAAGGCAATGCTAAAGAATGCTCAAACTACCGCACAATTGCACTCTTTGTACATGCTAGCAAAGTAATGCTCAAAATTCTCCAAGCAAGGCTTCAATGGTACATGAACTGTGAAATTCCAGATGTTCAAGCTGAATTTAGAAAAGGCAAAGGAACCAGAGATCAAATTGCCAACATTCACCGGATCATCGAAAAAGCAAGAGAGTTCCAGAAAAACATCTACTTCTGTCTTATTGACTGTGCCAAAGCCTTTGACTGTGTGGATCACAACAAACTGTGGAAAACTCTGAAAGAGATGGGAATACCAGACCACCTGACCTGCCTCCTGAGAAATCTGTAGCAGGTCAGGAAGCAACAGTTAGAATTGGACATGGAACAACAGACTGGCTCCAAATAGGAAAAGGAGTACGTCAAGGCTGTATATTGTCCCCCTGCTTATTTAACTTATATGCAGAGTCCATCATGAGAAACGCTGGACTGGAAGAAGCACAAGCTGGAATCAAGATTGCTGGGAGAAATATCAATAACCTCAGATATGCAGATGATACCACCCTTATGGCGGAAAGCAAAGAAGAACTAAAGAGCCTCTTAATGAAAGTGAAAGAGGAGAGTGAAAAAGTTGGCTTAAAACTACTCAACATTCAGAAAACTAAGATCATGGTATCTGGTCCCATCACTTCATGGCAAATAGATGGGGAAACAATGGAAACAGTGACAGATTTCATTTTTTGGGCTCTAAAATCACTGCAGATGGTGACTACAGCCATGAAATTAAAAGTAACTTGCTCCTAGGAAGAAAAGTTATGACCAACCTGGACAGCATATTAAAGAGCAGAGATATTACTTTGTCAACAAAGGTCCATCTGGTCAAGGCTATGGTTTTTCCAGTAGTCGTGTATGGATGTGAGAGTTGGACTATAAAGAAAGCTGAGCGTTGAAGAACTGATGCTTTTGAACTGGCATTGAAGAAAACTCTCGAGAGTCCTTTGGACTGCAAGGAGATCCAACCAGTCCATCCTAGAGGAGTTCAGTCCTGAGTATTCATTGGAAGGACTGATGTTGAAGCTGAAACTCCAATCCTTTGGCCACCTGATGCCAAGAACTGACTCATTTGAAAAGACCCTGATACTGGGAAAGATTGAAGGCAGGAGGAGAAGGGGATGACAGAGGATGAGATAGTTGGAAGGCATCACCGACTCAATGGACATGAGTTTGAGTAAACTCCAGGAGTTGGTGATGGACAGGAAGGCCTGGCGTGCTGCAGTCCACGGGGTTGCAAAGAGTCGGACATGACTGAGTGACTGAACTGAACTGATGAACTCTTGAAGTGATAAAGGCATACTTTGGGCCCTTAATGAAAGTGAAAGAAAGTGAAGTTGCTCAGTTGTATCTGACTCTTTGGGAGCCCATGGGCTGTAGCCTCCCAGTCTCCTCCATCCATGGATTTTCCAGGCAAGATTACTGGAATGGATTGCCAGTTCCTTCTCCAGGAGATCTTCCTAACCCAGGGATTGAACTCGGGTCTCCCGCATTGCCGGGAGATTCTTTACCATCTGAGCCACCAGGGAATCCCTTCATAGATGAATTAATTTTCTGCCGTTTTGCTTTAAAATGACATGGTCTTGGGGGAGGGGAATGCAGAGATGTCCATGATAAAGAAATGACATGGTAGAGTAAGAATTAACACAACATTGTAAATTAGCTATATTTCTATAAGATCATTTTAAAAACAATTTTAAAAAGAAATGAGCTGCCTTACAATGACAGTTCCCAGAGGGCAGAGCCTGGGCTGAGAGGAGCTGAGCCAGGGCTGGAGGAAGCTGGGGAGTCTGTGGGGAAAGGAAACAGGTGCCACATCAGGCTGGCAGCGTGAGGTCCATACCATCTCCCCTGGGCAGATGTCACCTGGCCACAACTTCCACCTCAAGCAGGTGGATGCAGGTGAAAGCCAAGGGGCTTCTATCCCACTCCCCTTGTGAACTTGCCCTTTCCTTGTGTTCAAGGTACTTTCGAGGAATTCATCATTTTAATGCCAGGAGGGGAGGATAACTCTTCTCTTCCTAAGAGAACCTGAGTGGATCTTGCTTGCGGGCCCCATGTTGGGCAGAGCCTGTCTCTTACTTGGTATCCTTAGTGCTCCCCCACCCCGACAAACACACAAGTGTAGCAGTGGTCTTTACACATCTTGGGTACAAAAGTTTCCTGGAGTTCCTTTAGGTGTAGACTGGGGAGGGTAGAGATTGTGATTTGAAGAGAGATAGAGACCTTTTGCACAATCCTAGAAGAATCTAGGCCTTCCCAGGTGGCACTAGTGGAAAAGAACCTGCCTCCCTTTGCAGGAGACACGAGAGACATGGGTTCAGTCCCCGGGTCGGGAAAATCCCCTGGAGGAGGGCATGGCAACCCTCTCCAGTATTCTTGCCTGGAGAATCCCATGGACAGAGGAGCCTGAAGGGTCCATAGGGTCTCAAAGAGTCAGACACAACTGAAGCAACTTAGTACAGAAGAATCTAACCCCTACTGTGTGGTTAGTACATACTTAATGAATTGAACTCCATGATAATAGACATCTCAGAATTTATTTGACCTGCTACACTGTACTGAGATGATCTTTTTCTTTATCTCTTCCCTCAGCTTTTGCCGTTCTTTCAAATAGAAAATGACTGATGGAGAGTTAATTGTCTTTACGGTCTTGGGCAAAAGCACGGTCCAGCATTCCTCCCAGAGAGTCGGTGTGGGATTTCCATGCACAATCTAGGGGAGTCCTTCTCTTTGTGCCTGCCCTGTGCCCGTGAAGCTGAGCCCCGAGGGACCGAGCTGTAAGGAGGGCCTGCATCCAGCCACACCATCTACACCTCAGCAACACATGCCTCTTTCCTCTTCTTTGTCCGCGGCAGGGAACAAGGCCCGTAGCCACACTCTGCTTCATGTTCGCCCGTGTTCTTGCAGTACTGCTGTATTGCGAAGGTGACAAAGAATCCGTAGTCAGAAGGACATGGAGGGCAACCTCATTCAGACAGTAACAGTTGTAGAACCAAATGTATTCGTGCAGTTAACAAGAGTTGAAAGGGGGCAAAAAGCATACCACCACCATCCATAGCAGGAAAAAAAGCAGGAAATGGACATTTATGCCTTTCAGTAGACTGTGTCCATTGGCTTCATCCCTTGTGAGCCAAGTGACCTTGGAAAGTTAAACTTGCTCAGCCTGTTGCCCTAAGTGGGGATGATAGTAATATTGCTTGTGTTTTTAATATAATTTTTTTGTTTATTGTTGGCTGTGCCGGGTCTCTGTTGCTGTGCAGGTTTCTCTCTAGTTGCAGCAAGCGGGGTCTACTCTCCAGGGGCAGTGCATGGGCGTCTCATTGCCATGGCTCCTCGCGTGCAGCACAGGCTCTAGGGCACGTGGGCTTCAGTAGTTACAGCTCCCGGGCTCTGGAGCACAGGCTCAGTAGTGGCACACGGGCTTAGTTGCTCCTGGTGTGTGGGATCTTCCCGGACCAGGGATCGAACCCACGTCTCCTGCATTGGCAGGTGTGTAACCAGGAAGGGTTAATTTCAAATTTACATTGGATCTGCTTCTGTGATCCAATGTAAATTTGAAATGAACCCTTCCTGGTTACACACCTGCCAATGTGTGTAACCTTTTTTGTTATTGTAACCATACATAATGGCCTGCCTCAGGGAGATAACCTGAGCCACCCACCTGCAAAGGACTGTAAGGAACTGAGAGACAGAGGAAAGGGATGAGAGGATGAGATGGTTGGATGGCATCACTGACTCCATGGACTTGAGTCTGAGCAAACTCCGGGAGTTGCTGATGGACAGGGAAGCCTGGCGTGCTGCAGTCCATGGGGTCGCAAAGAGTCAGACAGGACTGAGTGACTGAACTGAATCAAAGGAAGTAAAATGAACACATTCTCCTGCTTGAGGCTTGCCATTCTAGGGGACATTTGCAAGGACTGAATAGTCTTTCTACCTTGCTTCCTCACCTCTCTGGAGGTGATCCATCATTTATGGACCCATCTTTTATGGATCTGGCAACCAGGCCCTGAGAAGACAGCTATTTTGAGGTGCTAGCTTGCCATCTTCTCAGTCAGCCAGGCCCCCCTGATTAAAGTCTTTCCTTGCCTCAACCCCTCATCTCTCTGATTCATTGGCCTGTCGTGCGGCTGGCAGAGCGAGCTTGAACTCAGTAACAGGTGAACTCCCTACTGCTGAGCCACCAGGGAAGCCCCAGTATCGCTGTATTGAAGCTTGAATGAGACTATGCAGGAGGTCTGGCATAGGAAAGTTCTCAGCACATGTTAGCTATTGTCGTAATTTTTGTTTTACCCAAAATAAAGCGAAAGAAGGAAGAGGGAAGGAAAGAAGAGTAAGTGGCAAAGATGGGCTCGGGGCTGCGTTGTGCAGGGAGGCAGAGCAGCCTGGGGCAGCCGGGTGGGGGTGGGCAGTCTCCACCACTTCCCAGCATCTATTGCAGTCTCCGCTGTCAACATTTTGTAAGATCCTCCCGTCCAGGTAATGTTTGAACCCTCAGAGCACAGCGGCAGTGGGCCTCTGGGAAAATGATTAACTCTGTGTGATTATCTTGTTTGTGGGCGCGTTTCCTCTCGTGTAAGTCAATAACATCTTGGGATTGGGACACAGTGTTCTCGGGACGCTGCCGGCCAGTCCCAAAATGGAACATAAGGAGGTGGTGTTCCTACTTCTCTTATTTCTGAAATCAGGTAAGACTTAAAGATTTTTCATTTGAATCAATATTTTTTTTTCCCTAGCAATATGTTAAAAACAAAGCCATCATAGTTTTAAGGGCAACTTGCCGAATTTAGCTTTTGATTCTCAGATTCCCAGTTCAACATCTAAGATGGAGGAATTCTTCAAGAAATAAGGTTCGTTTCTCTTATGTGAATACTGGAGACAAGCGGACAGAGAAAATAATGACACTCTCAATATAAAAGATGGAGCCCAAGTGATGGTTATTTTAGTTGAAAAAAATAGCCCAGACTGCTAACAGCTCCAGAAGTTGTTGGTCTCTTCGCCTGGTTCTCAGTTTGGTTGAGCTGCACCATTTTTGTTAAGGTTTCATATTCTCCTGACTTTCAAATGTGAACAATGAAATATCTCTGACCACAATCTGACCAGTGTGGTTGTGTTGACCTGTTGCCTACATCTCAGCTTGCTTCTTATGCTGGAGAGACCACAGGCGTTGCTTATTCAGGCAATGTACATACAGTAATTCAACAGATCTCTACTGAGTGCCTGAGGTAGAGTGGTACTTTTTTATCCATCCATACACATGTGTGTCCTTTAGCATCAACAGCTTCTTTAGCTGATACAATGGGTATTGTAGTAGACTTATCCCCGTTTTATAGATGAGGAAATCTGTAATTAGGTAAAGCACATTATTTGCCTATTGACCAAACTCCCAAAGCCAGGAAGTGAAGAAACCAGGACTTCAGTCAGGGTTTTCCGAGAAGGAATCCGATGGTTCTCACTTTTTCAACTTTGTTTAAACCTTCTTTAAAATATTCTATGCATGTCTTTGTGGAGAAGGAAATGGCAACCCACTCCAGTGTTCTTGCCTGGAGAATCCCAGGGACGGGGGAGCCTGGTGGGCTGCCGTCTATGGGGTCGCACAGAGTCGGACACGACTGAAGCGACTTAGCAGCAGCAGCAAGCATGTCTTTGAGGCTCCTTTTTTTTTTTTTGACAATTTTATTGAGATAGAATTCACATACTATACAATTCACACATTCGAAGCATATGATCTAATGGGTCTCCACATTTAGAGTTGTGCAACTATCACGGTTCCTTTTAGAACATTTTTATTAACCCCAAACTTTAAAATGGATGGCATCACCGGCTCTGTGGACATGAGTTTGAGCAAGCTCCAGGAGTTGGTGATGGACAGGGAGGCCTGGTGTGCTGTTGTCCAAGGGGTCGTAAAGAGTTGGACATCGCTGAGTGACTGAACTGAACTGAAACTTTAAAAATAAACATAAGGGATGATTCATGTTGATGTATGGCAGAAACCAATACAATATTGTAAAGCAATTATCCTTCAATGAAAAATAAATATATTTTGAAAAAGCAAACACAAGAGCTCTATAAAATATGTACTATAAAGACTGAAATTAGATCTTTTGAAGGGTTCTTTGAAAGTAGAGCAGGCCAGGGTATAAATGAAATCAAAACAAGAAACTTTCCATTTTTATTATCCTTTAATTAATTTACCTTTAATTATGTTATTATGTTTCATAGCATATACCTGCTGAGACCTACCTTAGGAGCTGATATGACAAAGAAATATCCCCCAAAGGAATAAATTTTTTATTTCTAGGTTGAAAGGTTGAAAATCCCCATATTTTCTTTCTTTAATTCCAGGGCTCATTTGACAGTGGGTTATAATAGTTTATTTATTGACCAAGAAATATTAGAGAAATCTTTTCAGTAAGAAAATTATTTTTATATTCTAGACTGAATGTAGATGTATATTGTGATTAAAACAAGTATACTTTATCAATAATGTGGGTTTTTTAAAAAATCACAGTAGTATATGTATGTGCCCCCATGCTTGTGTGTTTGAAAGAAAAGACTTGGCTGTTTGTGAAATGCAAACTGCTTATCTGCCTCTCACTGAGAACAGCTGTAAAAGGAGATTTTTTTTTCCCCTTTCCTATAAGGGTGGGATGATTTGAGAGAATAGCATTGAAACATGTATATTCCTGTATGTAAAATAGATGACCAGTGCAGGTTTGATACATGAAGCAAGGCACTCAAATCTGGTGCTCTGGGACAAGCCAGAGGGATAGGGTGGGGAGGGAGGGGGGAGGGGGGTTCAGGATGGGGGAGGACACATGTGTACCTGTGGCCGATTCATGCTGATGTATGGAAAAACCCACCACAATACTGTAATTATCTTCCAATTAAAATAAATTAATTTTTAAAAAAGAAAGGAAAAAAAAAGTTACACCCTGATCTATAGAAATTACCAAAGCACAAATGTTTCTGGAAAGGAGAGTTCCGATTGGAAGAAAAATGCAGGATGAAGACAGCGTGGGTCTAAATATGCATTTCTCTATAATCTTGATACATGTATTGAATGATTTTTGGTGTATTAAGCTACATCAGTCAACTCCTATTCAAGGGTGGAAGGATCCATCCTTCCAGTTTGGAGAATCTTAGGTTGAGGAACGAAAAGCAGAGGCAGGGAGAACGTGGGCTCTGGGAATGGCTATGTCTCAGTCTGGGACAGTGCATCACCCCTGAGCAAAGCATGTGTCCAAGGTGGTCAGGGACGGCCCTTCCGAGAAAGAGCATCTGGCCCTTAATGATCCTTCATATTGGCTCATTTTCATCAGTATCCAAACATGCTCCTGAATGTCTCATCTTAAAAAATTTCCCAGAGGACCTAGAGATGATCTGTACTAATTGAAGTAAGTCAGACAGAGAAAGACAGATATCATATGATATCACCTATACGTATAAGCTACAAAAAATGATGCAGATGAAGTGATTTGCAAAACAGATATAGACTCAGAGACAGAAAACAAACTTCTGGTTACCAAAGCAGAAAGAAGGTGGAGGTATAAATTAGGAGTCAGGGATTAGCATATATAAAATATATGTTATATGTTGGGATATAATACCATGGAATTTTCCAGGCCAGAATACTAACCCGGGTCTCCCACATTGCAGGTGGATTCTTTACCAGCTGAGCCACAAGGGAACACCTATGTTGGATACTATACATAAAATAGATAAATGGGGACCTACTTTTGTGGCTCAGGAAACAATACTCAATAGCTTGCAGTAACTTATCATGGAAAAGAATCTAAAAAAGAATATGTATGTACAACTGAATCATTTTTCTGTATACCTGAAATAAACATAGTATTGTAAATCAATGATATTTTAAATAAAAATATTAAAATATTAAAACATTAAAAATAAAAGTATTAAAACATTCCTGAGACTTCATATGGCCTCTAGGAGATGCTCCTTTCACAGCCAGGCTTCTGAAAAGACTCGTCCTCCCAAGACGTTCCCAGCGCCTGTCCTGGTCACTCTTCAAACCACTCCCTTGGGCTTTGGTCTCCACTCCGCCCCCTAAAGTGGTCAAGGTTGCCAGGTTGCCTAATCCCATTTAGGCAAACTTTAGGAAACTGCCGTCTCCAGTGTATTAACCTCTTTTTAGCCCCTCGTGCTATGAGCATGGCTGGTGTTCCATTCCGAAGGGTGGAGGGGAGAACCTCGAGGCGTGGAGCACGGCCACAACTGTCTCAGGGCTCATGTTGGCCCTGGATCACCAACTTCTCTTTGCAGCCCCGTGGTGGGGCCACAGCTGGGCTCCCCCTGGCCACCCTCTGCAGTAGCCAGGGGCAGAGTGAGCTTCAGACAGACTCTGTGACTCAGATTCTATCTCAGAAGAAAATTGAGACCATTGTTCGTACCAGACTCTTGTGCAGTTCCCTCAGAAATGCCAGATCAAAGAGCCCAAAATGGTTTCTTTTTTTAATAAATAGCGAGGGGTCACTGTGCTAAGCCCAGTATAAAAATGACCGTGTATTATGGTCAAGATTTAGTCCAGATCTTATTTCTTCTCAACATCATCAGCTCAACAAAGGTTTTGTATCTGGTGGTGGAACCATTCAGAGAATGTCTGTCACGTTAGTTTAAGCAACACTGTCACAACAGAAATGTGTGCTGTGGGAAATCAAATAATGGCCTCTAGGTTATGTTTAACAAGTTATGACCAACCTAGACAGCATATTAAAAAACAGAGACATTACTTTGCCAAAAAAGGTCTGTCTAGTCAAAGCTATGGTTTTTCCAGTCATCATGTATGGATGTGAGAGGTGGACCATAAAGAAAGCTGAGTGCCAAAGAATTGATGCTTTTGAACTGTGATGTTGGAGAAGACTCTTGAGAGTCCCTTGGACTGCAAGGAGATCCAACCAGACCATCCTAAAGGAAATCAGTCCTGAATATTCATTGGAAGGACTGATGTTGAAGCTGAAGTTCCAATACTTTGGCCACCTGATGAGAAGAACTGACTCATTTGAACAGACCCTGATGCTGGGAAAGATTGAAGGCAGGAGGAAAAGGGGACGACAGAGGATGAGATGGTTGGATGGCATCACCAACTCAATGGACATGAGTCTGAGTAAACTCTGGGAGTTGGTGATGGACAGGGAAGCCTGGTGCACTGCAGTCCATAGGGTCGCAAAGAGTCGAACACGACTGAGTGACTGAACTGAACTGAGATTCTATTTAGACCCAGGGATGGACAAATCGGCATCAAAATTGCCCCAGGGTGGTCTCCTAGTGCTCCATCATGACAGGCAATTACTAGCAAACAGATCAAATTTTTTCTTACTTAAGGTTTCATACCCATTAATGTAGTAATGTGGAAATTGTTAAGTAGTTCTAATCTATTAATTTAGCAATCCAGTCAGTCTTGTAACACAGTGCCCTCTGTTCATGGACTTGCCTTTCTGGTTAGTCATTTGTATTCACAGCCACCTGGTTGCTTCCAATAGAGCAGCAAATTTTACTTGGTTGGCGCAAAGCGAATAATTTACAAATTCATGATAATTATCAGCTGTGTTGATGCATTAATCAATTGCTCCATTTTAATTTTACTTTTGTAGGTCTCGGAGACCTCCTGGATGACTATGTAAATACCCAGGGGGCTTCCCTGCTTAGTCTGAGTCGGAAGAACCTGGCGGGAAGAAGCGTAGAGGATTGTGCAGCAAAGTGTGAGGAGGAGACAGACTTCATTTGCAGGTATGACCCTGGTAACTGCACCTACACAGAACTCTTGTTGATTGAGACACATTATGTTGATCACAAGATATTTGCTCAGGGATTTATCACTGAAAATAGGATTTAATAGGAATTTCATGAGGTTAGAGTTTGGAATCTGTATTTGGTCCCTGTATCTGAAACCATACAGTTTCTTGTGAAAGATCATTAGTGTCCCTTTTAGAAAAATGCCCCAAAAGGAAATTATTTAACACTTGACATCAGCAGCTATTGTTACGAGCTGTAGCTTTTTCACATCATTGTTGGTAAATATTTATTGAGGATCATGTGACTGGAAGTGTCCTAGACCTTAAGGGGCCCTGAAACACAGATACAATGATCTGGTATATATATATCAGATCTGATATCTGGTATATATATATATATCTGATAAATTTTATATGTGATATATAAAATCAATATATATGATAGATTTTTGTGTAGACCCAAAAGCAGTGCTTGCCCTTTTGTATTTATGGTATAGTCACAGAAACTGGATAAAATGTAAAAAAAAAAAATACAGCCAATTTGAGATATTGATAAAATCAGTATGTGCTCTATTAAGATTTAGAAGAAAGAACAATCTCAAGAGTTGAGACAACCAGGGAAGGCCTGGGGTGGAGTTGGGGGGAACTGAGCTGGGCTTTGAAGGGTGAAATCTTGGTAAATAGTGACCAAGCAGGAAGGATTCTAGGCAGAGGGCAGCCTGGCTGGGCACCTGTGAGAGGGACCGGGTCAGCTGATGCACAGGTTCATGTAGGAGATGGGGCTGGAAAGGAAGCCTCGGACGGCTTTGATGGCGGGCTCAATATCCACACAGGATGAGTGCAGGGCTGGGGGCCATGAGAGAAGGGGCTAGAATCAGAGGCATCATCAAAGGGGAAGTTAGAGGCGTCCATGTGGACCGTCTCGGGGATGGGTTCAAAGAAGCTCACTTGCTTCTTTCCCACACAAAGCAGATATTCTGGTGCTTCATTAAGAAAAATGGGTGAAGAAAGAATAAAGCAGTTAAAATAGAAAGAAAATGGGGAGGGGAAGAAGGTAAAGGTAGAAGAGAAAGAAAGACTATCTACCATGTTGCTGTACCCTTTCATTATGGTGCCAGGTTGAACTGAAAGTGAGTTCTGAGCTCCTTGATTCATCGAAAGCTGTCTTTAGAGTTTCTTATTAATTGCTTTGCTGCTGCTGCTGCTAAGTCGCTTCAGTCATGTCAGACTCTGTGCGACCCCATAGACAGCAGCCTACCAGGCTCCCCCGTCCTTGGGATTCTCCAGGCAAGAACACTGGAGTGGGTTGCCATTTCCTTCTCCAATGCATGAAAGTGAAAAGTGAAAGTGAAGTCGCTCAGTCGTGTCCGACTCTTTGTGACCCCATGGACTGCAGACCACCAGGCTCCTCCGTTCATGGGATTTTCCAGGCAAAAGTACTGGAGTGGGGTGCCATTGCCTTGTCCGGTTAATTGCTTTACACAAAGGAAATAAGAGTGGTGTTTAAATTCCTTTACAGGGAGGACTAGAATGGTGCTTTCTGTTTCTCTTCTGCAGGGCATTCCAGTATCACAGTAAAGAGCAACAATGCATCGTAATGGCCGAAAACAGCAAGACCACCCCTGTCTTTAGGATGAGGGATGTCATTCTATATGAGAAGAGAAGTATGTGCCATGTTTTCTTCCTCCTTCTTCTTTCTCTTTCTTTTCCTTCCCCTCTCCCTTCCCTCCCCACCAGCCCAGTTACTATCTGTAATTTATCAGACCAGCAAATGGAGGAGCTATGGTGCAATGAAAATGAACTTGGAGTCAGACGGTTCGGCCACTAACCCACAATGCCAACCTGAATATAGTATTTCACCTTTTAGGTTTCATTTCTCTTGATTTCAAAACGCAGGGATTGGATTTACAAAATCACTTCTGCTTCTGTGACCCTGAAAATAAGATATTAAACAATATCTTATTTAAAGATATTAAAATATTAAGATATTTAACTGATTATTTTAATATTTTAAGATATTAAGATTTAAATATTAAGATATTTAAATAATATCTTATTTAAAGATATTAAATAATATTTTCTTCTTATTTTTAAGAAGAGTCCACAAGTTCCTTATGATCTTGGTTTTTTTTCTTTTCTTCAGGGACCACCGTCTGTGGTCTGAAGCCTGGAGCGATAGCAAAACCGAGGTGTTTTCAATCTGCAATAACATTTGAATAGGGACAGTATCCTTAGTTCTACAAGTTCTACTTTTCTTTCCGTCATGGCCCATGTTTCCCCTAGTCTCTGAAATGGTGCAGAACTCTGAAAACATGCAGAAGTTGCAGCTCATTTTCGAGAGTTCCTTAAAAACTCTGGATCCTTCATTGTTTAGGATCACGGATGGCTTAGATTCCTTCAGAAATTGTGTGTCTTCGTAGTCGTGCACAAGTTCATTAAGTCTGTACGAAGATTCAAGTGACTTATAATGCTTTAGCACTACTTCCTATTCTCTGTTGTTGTGGGGTGTCAGGACTATTTTGATAGCAGTTTTACTCTCCAGATATTCTGCTTCACAAGTGTTGAAGACAACAAGAAACATCCTATTTCATGTATTCTTGACAACAGCTTGCAACGTTCTCTCGAGTTTCCCCACCAAACTCTAAGATTTTGAGAGGTGTTTTTTAGGTTAGGATTATGTCTACATGGTGGTTCATCTTAGCTTTAAGTGCTGTGCATCTGTTAACCTCACTTCAGGTCCACTGTTGAGCTCTAACTCTTGAGTCTAAAGTGCAAATTAAATCTGAAGTTCATCTGTGGACATTATTAGTTCTTGCAGTTACTGAGTAAAGAGATACATGGGCTTACCCAGTCTATCAGACATTTAAAAAATGCTGGTGGGATTCTGTGTGCAAATGTTACCATTTAAACATGTCCTCTGTAAATGGTTAACCAGAAGGATCAAGGGGGTGACCTCTAGGCTTCGTTTGGCTAGTTGAAGAGTTGCCTGTTTTCAGGGTGACGGAAAGGAGCCAAAG
Organism: Bubalus bubalis; assembly: GCF_019923935.1. NCBI lineage: Eukaryota > Metazoa > Chordata > Mammalia > Artiodactyla > Bovidae > Bubalus > Bubalus bubalis. Next base: position 7,501,965 of record NC_059166.1, read on the forward strand.
GTTATACAAACTGTGGCGGGTACAGACAAACAAAAGAGAGGGAAAGAGTCAAAAGTCAGTCGCTTTCGGGTGCTTGTGTCTTTACTGTGGAATATTGACCCACTGCAAAATTACCTGCCAGGGTGTTTCTGGGAACAGTCAGTGTCAGATCAGTTTCATCTCCACTGGCCACCAGGGCCACTGCCACCACTTGGGTCTAAAGCTGCCCTCATCACCACAGCGGCTGGTCCGGAACTGCCCTGCTTCGAACCCTCAGTGCCCTTAGAAGAAAGTCCAAATACTCACCAGGTGCTACCGGGCGCTGTGTTACTCAGCCTACCTTGCGTGCTGGGCTGATGTCTATGCCTCCTGCAGCAGGCGGAGCGCAGGCTTGCTCATCCTGACCCTCCTCTGTTCTTCCGGCTCCTCGTTGCCCAAGTTGCAGCTCGAGCATCCCCTCCCCTGACCCCGTGGCCTCTGGAATACCTTGTTTACCTTTTTTGATAAGTGTAACATATCGACTGGCATCATATATCTCAATGAAGATATATCTGCGATCTTTATACAGAGTGTTGAGTTTAAAGCAGTAGTTACTATAGGTGTGTTAGAAGTATTCTAGGTGTGTTAGAAGTATTCTACCCAGAAAATTGATCGATTAATTTAAAGCATTGACATGTATACACTGAGTGCTAAGCTGCTTCAGTGTGTCTGACTCTTTGCTATCGTATGGACTGTAGCCGACCAGGCTCCTCTGTCCATGGAATTTTCAGGCAAGAATATTGGAATGGGTTGCCATTTCCTATTCCAAGGAATCTTCTGAACTCAGGAATTAAACCTGCATCTCTATGTTTCCTGCATTGTCAGGCGGGTTCTTCACTACTAATGCCACCTGGGAAGCCCAAGATCACCGAACTGAGCTCCCAGTGAAATATAGCAGCTTCCCACTATTTGTTTTACACATAAAACACTATCATGTGTAAAATAGATGGCTCGTGGGAAGCTGCTGTATTACACAGGGAGCTCAGCTCAGTGCTCCCCAGAGGGGTGGGCTGGGGGCTGGGAGGGAGACTCAAGAGGGAGGAGACATATATATATATATATGTAAACATACTTATGGCTGATTCACATTGTTGAAAAGTAGAAACCAACACAACATTGTAAAACAAATATCCTCTATTCAAAAACATTGAGTGGCGAATCATAAAAGATAATACAAATATACTTTAAATATTTTATATTTTATTTGAAAATACAAGCTTATGCTGGTACCTTTGGATGTAAAGCAGAGGCATTTTTTCTTTGAATCTGGAGCCACCAACAGAAGTTATCTAGAGCATTTCTTGTATAAACCACACTCATGAGTTATCTACCATAATCAGTCCTTCTCTTTGAACTTGAGCAAGTCTAGAGATACCCATTAACAATCTGACTGTAAAATTCCTTTATATTTTCATGATTCCCCTCCTCTCAAACTCATATCAACAACACGAATGGACTACTCTCAGCGGATTTGGTAACAATTTGTTCTGGCTGCATCCTGTGGCATGGGGGATCTTAGTTCCTAGACCAGGGAAGGACCCTATGTTCCCTGGCGGTGAGAGTACAGAGTCTTCACCACCGGGCCACCGGAAAGCCCCTTGATAACAATTTAAAGAACTACTCAAAACTATTTATCTTAGTTTATAAAAAAAGCTCCTTCCCCTCTCCCTTTCATTTCTCAGTTTAGATCATCCGTAATCAAATAGAGCTGTATAAAAAGTTTTGGAAATAAAAACAACTGACTCTTGGTAAGTGTATAACCCAACTGGTGGGAACAGAGTGGGTCAGCACTCCTGAAAGTGGCTTGCCAGCCACAGATGCCCGTCCTGCCACATGTGGGCTGCAGGGGGGCCCCTGGCAGTATGTTTTAAAGGCAGGATGGGGCCCACTGGGTAACCAGCAAGTTGTTAAAATGGAGGCTGGTTGAGGGCATCTTCTGTAAACGTTGAGAGTAGACCACAACTGTATTACCCTCTTTGGTACTTTTTTCACACTTAAAATACCACAGTGAACCTAGAAATGGCTTGCATCTCTTTCAGCCTCTGTGGGTCTGCCCATTCCACGAAGAAGCCCTCACCCACTTCCCATCCACTCCCTCACGATGTTATTTATTTTCTCTGTTACACATGTTGCCATGAGGTTGTCTACTTCACAATCTGTGTCCTTGATTACCTTGGGGCCCCAGATTCCACTGAGATGTAAGCTCCACTCGGGCAGGACCTGTGCGGTTCCTACTCCAAGTGTCCCCAGCACTCCAGCACGCAGCATCTGAGTGGCACATGGGAGGGCCGGAGCTCTGGAGAAAGGAATGAATCCCACACGTAACTATAATCCCTTGTTGCTGTTGTTTAGTTGCTAGGTCGTGTCCGACTCTTTGTGATCCCATGGACTGTAGCCCACCAGGCTCCTCTGTTCATGGGAACTGTCCAGGAAAGAATACTGGAGAGGGTTGCCATTTCTTTCTCTGGGGATCTTCCCAACCCAGGGATTAAACCCACATCTCCTGCACTGTGAGGCGGCTCCTTTACCACTGAGCCACCAGGGAAGCCTGCAATAACTCTCCCACAGGCTGTCTTTGTAAATAGTGGGTAACGCTGTCCTTTCTCACAACGTGACCGAGTAGCGCAGGGCTTCCTCGCGATTTTTCGTCGTTGTGGTGAAAGGGTTTGACCACTGTTTGGGCTTCCTTGCAGTCTACCTTTTGGAGTGCAAGACCGGAAATGGGAAGACCTACAGAGGGACCACAGCCAAAACAAAAAGTGGGGTCACCTGTCAAAAATGGAGCGCCACTTCTCCACACGTGCCCAAGTAAGACTTTCTCTTTTGTCTCCGTGTTCACCTCTTATCCTCAGAATGATTACGTTATTTCTGACTCAAATCAGAACATGTGACTAGACTAGCAGGCATGGGGAGAATCTTACTGATGCTGGTGCAGAGCTGCTCAATAATTGATGGCATAAAAGCAGAAAGCAGGTGCTGTCCATTCATTCTTGTGTATATGCTTTTTTTTTGGAAGATTTAAAACAATAAAAAAAGAACAATAAATTCTAGAACATGAATTCTAGGCTGAGACTGAGAAAAGAAAAAGATGATGATGTTTACAATTCAATCAGTCTAAACCAAATGTGTTCACATCAACATTGCAAAAAACAGATTACCTTGCAACTTGCCTATTATTTATTTTAATGTCATTTTTTATACTTTGCCCAATATGGTGTTCAGTTCAGTTCAGTCACTCAGTTGTGTCCGACTCTTTGTGACCCCATGAATCGCAGCACGCCAGGCCTCCCTGTCCATCACCAACTCCCTGAGTTCACCCAAACTCATGTGCATCGAGTTGGTGATGCTATCCAGCCATCTCATCCTCTGTTGTCCCCTTCTTCTCCTGCTCTCAATCCCTCCCAGCATCAGGGTCTTTTCCAGTGAGTCAACTCTTCGCATGAGGTGGCCAAAGTATTGGAGTTTCAGCTTCAGCATCAGTCCTTCCAATGAACACCCAGGACTGGTCTTCTTTAAGATGGACTGGTTGGATCTCCTTGCAGTCCAAGGGACTCTCAAGAGTCTTCTCCAGCACCACAGTTCAAAAGCATAAATTCTTCGGTGCTAAGCTTTCTTCACAGTCCAACTCTCACATCCATACATGACCACTGGAAAAACCATATTAGGTGGTATTAAATTCTCATTAACAATGCTTATCAAGTGGGAATTTAGTGTCTATGATCCTCCCAAATTGTTTTTAGCCATCCTTATGAGTTGGGCTTCCCTGGTGGCTCAGTGGTAAAGAATCCGCCTGCCAATGCAGGAAACATGGGTTCAATCCCAGGGTCAAGAAGATCCCCTGGAGAAAGAAACAGCAACCCACTCCATTATTCTTGTCTGAAAAATCCCATGAACAGAAGTACCTGGTGGGCTACAGTCCATGGGGTTGCACATCTGAGAGACTAAGCAACAACAACAACAAGATGAAGCCTCATGTTCCCAGCACACTAAGGCTTATTGAGATTAAAAAGATAAACCAAATGGCCAAGTCATAGAATGGCAAGGGTCTGAGAGAGAATCTTGGTCATCTATACCCCAACCGGAGAGGAAACTGAAGTCCCAAGAGCACCAAATCTACCAAAAACAGGTACACAGAAGAACCAGAAACAAAATCTGCCATTTTAGATTCAAAGTCTTAGGTTTTTAATCCAATTTCTTATTGCAACACAGCAGCTCATCTCTGAAAACGAGCTTCACTCTATCCTCCCACTCTCCCATTAATTCTAGACATACCTCAGAAAGGACGTGGAGTTTGGCATCAGACAGATCTGACTTTAAACTCTTGAGATGCTATTTATTAACTGCTCAAGCTTAGGTGAGATTTGATCTGTTTCACATGGCTGTGCCTCAGTTTTCTGATCTGGGAAGTGGGAATATAATAACACCTTCCTGATGGGCATTTTTATTGACTACATTAGAGAATATATAGAGAGACTTTAGCATAATGCCTCATGCAGAGTTCACACAGACAAAATGGTATCAACTTCTATTATTTTTACAGAGAGAAGGGCAACTGACAAAAGCAGGTGTTTGGCATGTGTCATGAATTTGGCAGGCTTTGAGGGCTTTACATTTCTACTGTGCATAAGACACTTTGACTCTACTTCTAAGACTTGGCTGTTCACACAGTAAGAACAGTGATATTAGCTAGTCTACTGAACAGGCTATCAGTAGAGATTCTGAAAACTGGACACAAATGCTATTGGACACAGCCGAAATATAGTTGGATGACACAATTTCAAACCACAGTTGGGAAGGGCGGAGGGGGGGGTTCTTATCCTGCCCTGCTGATAACACGTTGATTTTTAAAATACAGTCAAAGTGACTCTTTTCCATCCTCTGCAGCTTTTCGCCTGAAAAATTCCCTCTAGCGGGACTGGAGGAGAACTATTGCAGGAACCCAGACAGTGACGACAGTGGGCCCTGGTGTTACACCACAGACCCAGACAAGAGATACGACTACTGCAACATTCCCGAATGCGAAGGTCGGGCATGGCTCTAGAAAAAGCTTCCTATTCTGCCCTTTATGTGTGGAGTAATTTGCTCTAAAGTGATTATCTATGGGGATATTAGTAATCAATTAGTGCCGTGTTTGACGTCATCAAGTCATACATGACCCCTGGGAAAAGACCAAAATTTTGCACAGTTTCCATTATGGATCCAAATTATCTTTATTAACGTGTAGTTCAACAGGGACAAATATAAAACTAGATGTAAACTCTAGAGGCACACTTCTTATGCTTAAAGCTCTGACACAGTTTAAGCCAGAAACATATGTGCAATTCAACTGCTAGCATAAAACCACAACATCAATACAATTCAAACGCACAACGTTAAGTTAACAGGGTAGACTTTGTCATGTTGCTGAAACCAAGCCACGAACCAGTTTTTAAGTCAGCCATCTATTGTTTTAATGGAACAATCAATTTAAGAGCGCACTTCAAAAGTCAACGTCAAAAGAATGTAAAATATCCTATGGGAAAATGTTCTTTACTTCATATTTCCTGCTACATTTATTGATGCAATAGGGGGATGAATGAAGGTGGGGTTTGCATAACCACGTAGTTGAGTCCATACTGGCTCAGTTTCCCATCACTTCCTCTAGTCCAACCATTGGCATTCTTTATTTATTTGTACACTATGTTATGGGGTCATCTGGCCCTTTACTGACATGAGAGTATCCTTTTTATCTCAGGTCTGCTTCTGTTTTCCTTATTGCCACATAAAAATTCAAGTCGTATATTCTTCTGCTATACCACATTATATTAAGCATTGCAACGTTTCCATTTTACAGGGATGCAAGAAAGAAAAACAACCAGTCATGCTTCTCAATAATAATGATAAAAAGAGAAGCATTGTCCCTTTAGGTGAATATTGTTTCTCTCTCGACGTCACGAACACAAGCAAAAACCCTGGCACTAAAATTCTGAGAGGCTGCCGGCTTCTTCGGCAGTTATCCAGACAATCAGAGAGAGCTTCCCAATGGCTTGATGGCAAAGAATCTGGCTGCCAATGCAGGAGACACAGGAGATACGGGTTCCATCCCTGGGTTGGGAAGATCCCCTGGAGGAGGAAATGGCAACTCACTCCAGTATTCTCACCTGGAAAATTCCATGGACAGAGGAGCCTGGCAGGCTGCAGTTTACGAGGTCACAAAGAGTAGGACGTGACTGAGCAAGCATGCATTCAATCAGAATAATTCCATAGGAATTTTTTGGAAGACAGACCTCAAATATTAAAAAAATTCTAGTAGAGAATTTACAGATTCCTGAGATTATATGCAATCTCTCCCCACAACCACCAAGGACCAACACATGTAGCCAACCTTGAAGACAAAGTATTATGGAGTTTCTGGATTTGGCCATAACTGTAATAGCAGAGAAGGCATTGACCACATCTGCTAATTCTACCATTTGAAAAAGAGAATGACATTTTGGATTGTATTAGAAAATTAAGCCTTTATTGCCAATTTTGTTGCTAGGTAATTGGTGGAAAATTACCAACGAACAAGTGGTAAAGGTATTTGAGACACTTCTAGTGATAGTCTCGTCTTTACCCTTTTTTGCTTCATTCATTTCAGTTTCTTCCTTCCTTTCCGTTCTTCCCAGATGAATGTATGCATTGCAGTGGAGAAAACTATGAGGGCAAGATTGCCAAGACCACGTCTGGACGTGACTGCCAGGCTTGGGACTCTCAGAGCCCACATGCCCACGGATACATTCCTTCCAAGTAAGTCTCCCTGGCAGTGAAATTGGATGTTTAAGCCTCTGCAATGCTATGGGTAATTCAATATTATCTAGGTTTTTTAGCATTCCTCAAAAAGTGAACACACCCAATGTTTTTGAATTTCAAAGTTTGCATTTTCCTACGTGACTGCAAAAGAAGTATACATTCTTTTTTAAAATTTATTTATTTTTTTAAGTTTTGGTAATCACTATTATTTTTTTAATTTTATTTTTTAAACTTTACATAATTGTATTAGTTTTGAAGGAGAATTGCTTTGTAGAATTTTTCTGTTTTCTGTCAAGCCTCAACATGAATCAGCCATAGGTATACATACATCCCCTCCCTTAGAAGTATACATTCTTACTAGTTAAAATGTGCTCCATGGAAGACTGCTGTCACCTAAGCGTTTGTTAGAAATGCAGAATCTCATCCCCACTGAGTCTACATTTGCACTGTAACCAGATTCCTGGCTAATTTGTAGGTTAAATGTAAGAAATATAGATATATGCATCTATACACATACAATATACACATCTCACCTGTGTGCTTTCCAAATATTGCCCTCCTCTTTGTATTCCTTTCTTTTTCTTCATGCTGATGAGATTCAGAGCTTCCTACCCTGTGATCTGTGGGTGGGCTTTAGGGTGTTGTGAATCCCTCAATATTTTATGTGTGTTTATACCAGTGTATTTTTATGGGATGGAGGATCCCTAACTTTCACTAGCTACTCAAAGAGGGTCATGAATCTATAGTAGAAAAAAGAGTCCCTGATCTAGAAAGTAATGGTGGGGATAAATTTCTGCATCTCCTATTTTATATTAATTGTACTTAAAACACCTCCCTCTCTATAGCTGCTTCTGGTCATTCTCTTCATTTTTTGATGACTACAGGATTATAATGGGGGTTGTAAAAACTTGCAGGAAAAGAGACTAAGTCACAGATTCCAGTGTGGAAAACAGCTCCCCTGCGTGTCTGTACCTCCTGCTTCAAATAGCTGTCTTAAATCACTGCTGCTGTTATTTTCTTTCCCCTACTGTACTCCAAAGAAGAAACACAGTGAAGGCCTCCAGCCTCAGAATTGGTTAAATTTACTTCCCAGAAACTGGAAGAAGATTGCCTAAGCCACTGCAGGTTGCTCTGCCCATCCTGACGAAGCATTTACAGTCTCAGGAAGGGACGTGAAATGAGCCCGGAGGGACACGAGGCGTGGCGTTCATCTCACAGGCTCTGTCACTCGGTCCCTGCTGCTGGGGTACTCCCTGGCCTGCACACAGGGACATAGCTTATCTGTGCCCGTTTCTACAAGTTTAAAGATTAGCAGGCTCAGAACCGGGTAGACTAGAAGGACCATTCCTTTAACCTATGAAGACACCAACTTCTAGGCTGCACTGTTTACTCAAGAACTCTCTCTAGCCAGTGAGTACTTTGTATTTTAAAAATTGCTATTAATTGCCGCTGACTCATTGAAGTTGGCTGACATAAGTTTTCCAGATGGCGCAAATGACCAAGTTGATCCTGTTCCATGATTGTGGCACATGTAGACTGTTAGAAAATCAATCCTTGGAACACTCAGCTGATCTTTCTTATGAGATGGTCCTCACACCGAGAATAACCTTCATCCGGTCACCTCCCTGGGTGCCTGACTGTGCCTAGCACACAGCGGCTGCTCAGTATTTGCTCATTTGAAATGATTCTCATCTGTGAAGGTCAATGTTCAGTGCTGTTAAAGTCCTTCTCGCACCTTCAGATTTCCAAGCAAGAATCTGAAGATGAACTACTGCCGTAATCCTGATGGGGAGCCCCGCCCATGGTGTTTCACCACCGACCCCCAAAAGCGCTGGGAATTCTGTGACATCCCGAGATGTAGTAAGTATGGTTCTGACCCAGTCCTCAGGGACCTTCACCTGTTCTCTCGGAATCAAGAGCGCTGTGCCTGGAAAGTGCCCCACAAGTCCTATGGGATGTGATTACTCTTTTAAAACAGTTTATTGGTTACTATGTGTAATTGATGAGAGCATCTATTTTTTATGTTTTTTTGGGGGGGGGTCCTCTTTTGCCTCTTCTGAGTACAGATGAATGTAGGCTTTTGGGAGTGATCTCTGGTACCCTCCCGTTCTCTAGTGCTAAAGGCAAATCAGACCCACAGCTTCTGGTACCTGGATTTCATTATCAACCAGTGAAGTGAAACTCAGTCGTGTCCGACTCTGGATGGTAGCCTACCAGGCTCCTCCATCCATGGGATTTTCCAGGCAAGTGTACTGGAGTGGGCTGCTGTTTCCTTCTCTAGGGGATCTTCCCAAACCAGGGATTGAACCCGGGTCTCCTGCATTGCAGACAGATGCTTTACCGAGTTCTTTCTAATTGTAAGCAAAGTGCTGTCTCAGGACGTACAGTTTTTCCGTGTGGCCAGCTTGGGAGGCAGTGGCAGGAGAAGAGAGGTCTGGGGGAGAAGATGAAATGGCAGACCTGGCGGGAATGACTTGTAAAAAGCAGTTTTATCATATTTTCCTTCTATAAGGATTTGAAGCAAGGCGCTGAACAAGGACGGTTGAGACTGTTAACAGGACTCAGTGGGTCCTGAGATCTGGCTTCCTATTCTTCACTCAGACGGTCAGGCTAGAGTGACTAACGGGACTCAGTACTCCCCTTATGAACATCAGTTTCTCTTTCAGTCTCTTTTTCCCTTGAGGCTTTCCTTCTTTAAATTGACGTGTAGTTGATTTCCAATACTGTCTCAGTTTCAGGTGTATAGCAAAGTGATTTGGTTATACGCATGTATGCATGTATCTGTATTCTCTTCCCCCCGACTCTTCTCTATCATAGTTTATTACATGATATTGAATATACTTCCGTGTGCTATACAGTAAATCTTTGTTTATCTGTTTTATGTATGACAGTGTGTCTTAAGAATTTGATTTCTCACTGCATACCCTTTTCCTTGGAGACACTATTTTCTTTCTTCCCATGGACTCCCTCTGTTGTTTGTGGAATACTCGGAGTCAGTCAGTTATGTGTACTTAATGAATCATTTATTCTTCAGAAAGGAAGCTGGTTCATTGGCACATGTGCAGATTTGGGGTAGGATACGACACAGTTGAGCCTCACCGTGTGGGTTGAACTGAGACTATAGAAAACAGAGAATACAGAAAGAAGCACTTACTCCAAGGGTCTTGTCCCTGGAGGGGTTTTTCATAAGCTGCTGCTGCTGCTAAGTCGCTTCAGTTGTCTCCGACTCTGTGCGACCCCACAGACGGCAGCCCACCAGGCTCCGCCGTCCCTGGGATTCTCCAGGCAAGAACACTGGAGTGGGTTGCCATTTCCTTCTCCAATGCATGAAAGTGAAAAGGGAAAGTGAAGTCACTCAGTCATGTCTGACTCTTCGCGACCCCATGGACTGCAGCCTACCAGGCTCCTCTGTCCATGGGATTTGCCGGGCAAGAGTACTGGAGTGGGGTGCCATTGCCTTCTCTGTTTTCATAAGAGGGTCTCATAAACATCGATTCTACCACATCGGCTTCTTCTGAAAAATGATAAACGACATTCAAATGCAGGATTCTGGAAGGATGAGAGGAAAAGAAGACAGACTGACACTCTCTGCCTCCAACTCCCGTAACTTCCACCTGTGCCTTCTTTACGTAGAAGCACTCACTGTAACATATCTTCCCCATTTAAGCCACACCCCCACCATCTTCTGGGCCGAAGTATCAGTGTCTGAAGGGAACCGGCAGAAACTACGGAGGGACGGTGGCCGTCACCACGTCCGGGCACACGTGTCAGCGCTGGAGCGAGCAGACGCCCCACAAACACAACAGGACCCCAGAAAACTTTCCCTGCAAGTGAGTCTGCTCTGGTTTCATTTCCTTGTCAAGGAAAGGAATGAACCATTCCATCCTTGTCATGGGATGGACAGCAAGATCCCACTGACGTGCCTGGGTTTTAGTGACAATAGGAACCTCGGCTTAAAGCTTTTGGGAATGAAAACTGGTCAAGTCACTTGCAAGGGAAGTGACATTTAGCACTGGTTTCCCTAGAAAACTGGTTCTCAAAGTGTGGTTTCCTGGGCCTGCAGCATCAATAGCATCAGGAAGTTTGTTAGAAATGCAAATTCTGGGAGACCTTCTTGTCCATCTACTAAATCAGTGACCTTGGAGTGGGTTTTAGCAAGGTTTTGCATGAAATGTACAGTAAGGTTTGAGAACACAAATTCGAGGGCTATGATATACGCTTTAGGAGGCAGGAACAGTGTAGAAAACACCCATTGCGTGTCCAGCATGTAGCACAGTGCCTGAGGCACAGTGAAAGATCTATTTTGCTTCATGATAAACAGTCAAGGAATATATTTGAATCATTCACCCAAGAGAAGCATCCTGCCATAATTCTACGGACTCCCACTCAGCTTAAGTTTCCACCCATTATTCAGTTGGTATAGTTCTAGAGAATTAGCTGGACACACCGCCAGTATCACCATTAAGAAGTATGTGCGTACTTTGTTATTTCTTTAGCCTTTTGGAAAGCCAAACTCACATCCCTTCTTTTTCAGAAACTTGGAGGAAAACTACTGTCGTAACCCTAATGGGGAGAAAGCCCCATGGTGCTATACAACCAACAGCGAAGTGAGGTGGGAATACTGCACAATCCCGTCCTGCGAGTCCTCTCCGTTATCCACGGAACGTATGGATGTCCCAGGTAAGAAGGGCCATGGGAGCTTACTGAGGGCGCCATTGCTCTGTATTTTTGTATTCCAGAAGCATCACAGTAGCTTTGGAAATGGTTTCATTGTGTTGTGGTCAGAGAACATGCCTTACGATTTCATTTATTCTATTTTTTTAAATTTATTTTTAATTGGAGGATAATTGCTTTACGATATTGTGTTGGCTTCTGCCATACAACAGTGTGAATCAACCATGAGTATACCTATGTCCCCTCTGTCCTGACCCTCCTCCCCGACTCCTCTAGGTTGTCACAGAGTACTGTGTTGAGCAACCTGTTAGATAGCAGCTTCCCATTAGCTATGTATTTTACATTCACTTTAAATTTGTTGAGGCTCATTTTATGGTTCAGAATAAAGTCGTCTTGGTGAATGCTTTACATGCTCCTGAAAAGAATCTGGCTTCTGTTGTTGTGTAGTGTTCTACAAACGCCGACAAGGTCAAGCTGGTTAGTCTTGTTTGACTTTCCTGAATCCTTGTTAATTTTCTATCTCCTTTTCTGTTGATTACTGAGAGATGATCGGTGATGTTAGGTGTGCATTCGTCTATCTCTTTCCAGTTTTGTGTTTGCTTTATCTATTCTGGAACTCCTTGTCAGGCACAGACACACTTTGGATCCTTGTCTTTGCAAACAAATGACCCCGTTTATCATTCTGTAATCTCTCTCCATGTCTCTAGAAATAGTCCTTGTTCTAAAGGCTACTTTTGCTGATATGAATAGAGCCATTGCAGCTCCATTTGTACTAGAGTTTGGATGATGTCTTTTTTTCTCAGTCTTTTGAGATGTTTAGACCATTTACATTTAATGTCATATTGTTAACATGGTTGGATTTAAATCTACCATCAATTTAGTTATTTCTACTTGTTATTTCTACTTGTTATTTCTATTAGTTATTTCTACTTGTTATTTCTATTAGTTATTTCTACTTGAATTTTGTTCCTTTTATCTTTCTCTGCCTCTGATTTAATTGAGTTTTTTGTATTGCCTTTTATTATCTCATTTTACTATCTATTTAATGTTTACAATATACCCATTTAACTTACATTTTACCTACAAATAATATTATTTTACTTGATGTATAATGTAAGAAACTTACAACATTGCAATATTTACTCTGTCCCAAAATATCATGCTATTGTTCTGAGTTTACATCTATTATTTTAGAAGTCTCACAATAAATTGATACTATTTTTGCCCTGAAGAATCAGTCATTTTTTAAAGCAATTAGAAAGAAAAATAGTATTATATTTATATTTATTTATTTATTTCTACCATTTCTTCTGTGCTTCATCTCTTTGTGTTGGTTCTCCAATTTCCATGTGATGGCATGTTCTTCCTGTAAAAAACTTAACCTTTTCCATTTTTTATAGTACAAGTCTGTTGATGATGAAGTCTTTTAGCGTCTGTATGTCGGTTCATAGTAGGAAGAGTCTTCATACTGCCTTTAGTTTTAAAAAACAATTTTTGTTGGGTATAGAATTCTGGGTGGACAATTTTTCCCCTTTACCACTTTAAAGATGTCACTCCATTGCCATCTGTTTTGAATAGCTTCTGATGGAAATCTGTGTTTCTCTGTATTTAGTATTTCTTTTTTCTCTGGTTGCCTTTAAGACTTTCTCTCATTTTCAGTTTTCAGCAGTTGATTACAGTGCATCTAAGTGAGTCTATTTGTTTACTTAGATATTTATGGTGCTTTTCCTACTTGAAGCTCTCTGAGCTTCTTGTGTTTGTGGATTATTGATTTTCATTACTTTTGTAAAATTCTTAGCATCAGTGCTCAAATATTTCCTTTCTCCTGCTCTCTCTCTCTGTTTTCCTTTTTGGGACTTCAATCACCCAAATGTTAGATCATGTCATGCTGTCTCATATCTCTTATATGCTGGTTCTATTTCTTTCCCCACTCTTTTTTTTCCCTTTGTGTGTTAATTCAGATAATATTTATCAATCTGTTTTCAAGTTCACTGATTATTTACTCTGTTTTGTTCAGTCTGTTAATCAGCCCATCAAAGGAATTTTTCATCTCTGATAACATGGTTTTTATTTCTAGTGTTTACATTTGATCATTTTATTATTTTTTTAAAAAATGGTTTCCATCTTTGCTGACATTCTTCATCTATCAATGCACATTGTTGACCAGTATGGTATCTACTACAAAATCCATCAACATATTAATCATAATTACCTTATAATCAGAGTTCCAAAGAATAGCAAGAAGACATAAGAAAGTCTTCCTCAGCAATCAGTGCAAAAGAATAGAGGAAAACAACAGAATGGGAAAGACTAGAGATCTCTTCAAGAAAATTAGAGATACCAAAGGAACATTTCATGCAAAGATGGGCACAATAAAGGACAGAAATGGTATGGACCTAACAGAATCAGAAGATATTAAGAAGAGATGGCAAGAATACACAGAAGAACTGTACAAAAAAGATCTTCATGACCTGGATAATCATGCTGGTGTGATCACTCACCTAGAGCCAGATATCCTGGAATGTGAGGTCAAGTGGGCCTTAGAAAGCATCACTACGAACAAAGTTAGTGGAGGTGATGGAATTCCAGTTGAGCTATTTCAAATCCTGAAAGATGATGCTGTGAAAGTGCTGCACTCAATATGCCAGCAAATTTGGAAAACTCAGCAGTGGCCACAGGACTGGAAAAGGTCAGTTTTCATTCCAATCCTGAATAAAGGCAATGCCAAAGAATGCTCAAACTACTGCACAATTGCACTCATGTTACACGCTAGTAAAGTAATGCTCAAAATTCTCCAAGCCAGGCTTCAGCAATATGTGAACCGTGAACTTCCTGATGTTCAAGCTGGTTTTAGAAAAGGCAGAGGAACCAGAAATCAAATTGCCAACATCCGCTGGATCATGGAAAAAGCAAGAGAGTTCCAGAAAAACGTCTATTTCTGCTTTATTGACTATGCCAAAGCCTTTGATTGTGTGGATCACAATAAACTGTAGAAAATTCTGAAAGAGATGGGAATACCAGACCACCTGACCTGCCTCTTGAGAAATTTGTATGCAGGTCAGGAAGCAACAGTTAGAACTGGACATGGAACAACAGACTGGTTCCAAATAGGAAAAGGAGTACGTCAAGGCTGTATGTTGTCCCCCTGCTTATTTAACTTATATGCAGAGTCCATCATGAGAAACGCTGGGCTGGAAGAAGCACAAGCTGGAATCAAGATTGCTGGGAGAAATATCAATAACCTCAGATATGCAGATGATACCACCCTTATGGCAGAAAGTGAAGAGGAACTAAAAAGCCTCTTGATGAAGGTGAAAGAGGAGAGTGAAAAAGTTGGCTTAAAGCTCAACATTCAGAAAACGAAGATCATGGCATCTGGTCCTATCACTTCATGGAAAATAGATGGGGACACAGTGGAAACAGTGTCAGACTTTATTTTTTGGGGGTCCAAAATCACTGCAGATGGTGACTGCAGCCATGAAACTAAAAGATGCTTACTCCTTGGAAGAAAAGTTATGACCAACCTAGATAGCATATTGAAAAGCAGAGACATTACTTTGCCAACAAAGATCCTTCTAGTCAAGGCTATGGTTTTTCCAGTGGTCATGTACGGATGTGAGAGTTGGACTGTGAAGAAAGCTGAGCACCGAAGAATCGATGCTTTTGAACTGTGGTGTTGGAGAAGACTCGTGAGAGTCCCTTGGACTGCAAGGAGATCCAACCAGTCCATTCTGGGATTTCTTTGGAAGGAATGATGCTAAAGCTGAAACTCCAGTACTTTGGCCACCTCATGCGAAGAGTTGACTCATTGGAAAAGACTCTGATGCTGGGAGGGATTGGGGGCAGGAGGAGAAGGGGACGACAGAGGATGAGATGGCTGGATGGCATCACTGACTCGATGGACGTGAGTCTGAGTGAACTCCGGGAGTTGGTGATGGACAGGGAGGCCTGGCGTGCTGCGATTCATGGGGTCGCAAAGAGTTGGACACGACTGAGCGACTGAACTGAACTGAACCTTATAACCTCAATCTGATAATCCCACATCTCTGGGTGGCTCTGATAGCCATGAAATTAAAAGATGCTTACTCCTTGGAAGGAAAGTTATGACCAACCTAGACAGCATATTAAAAAGCAGAGATATTACTTTGTCAACAAAGGTCCATCTAGTTAAGGCTATGGTTTTTCCAGTAGTCATGTATGGATGTGAGAGTTGGACTATAAAGAAAGCTGAGCACTGAAGAATTGATGCTTTTGAACTGTGTTGCTGGAGAAGACTCTTGAGAGTCCCTTGGACTGCAAGGAGATCCAACCAGTCCTTCCTAAAGGAGATCAGTCCTGAGTGTTCATTGGAAGGATTGATGTTGAGGCTGAAACTCCAATACTTTGGCCACATGATGCGAAGAGCTGACTCATTTGAACAGACCGTGATGCTGGGAAAGATTGAGGGCAGGAGAAAGGGATGACAGAGGATGAGATGGTTGGATGGCATCACTGACTCAATGGACATGAGTTTGGATAAACTCCGGGAGTTGGTGTTGGACAGGGAGGCCTGGTATGCTGCTGTTCTTGGAGTCCCAAAGAGTTAGACATGACTGAGCAACAGAACTGAACTGAACTGAATTTATAATCTCAATCTGATAATCCCACATCTCTGGGTGGCTCTGAGTCTGGCTCTGTTGATTATTTCACTCACCTGTGGCTTTTTCCCCCTGTTTTTGTGTGTGTTTGTGTGTGTGTCTTGTAATTTTTAATCAATGCTTGGACTTACTTGTAGAGAAACAATAGCTATTGAAGCAACTTTTATTTACACTTTGAAATGGGCAGCCTTCTTTTATCAATATGCTATGTGGGTAATTGAATTAATATCATGAGCAGATAAAAGGAATTTTGGTTTTGTTGCTGCTTTTCCCTATGTGAACCGTAGGTTTCAAATCCCCCCAGTAGTGAGGTGCAGTCACCTTGTATCTAGAGTTGGGTCTGGGGTGCTCAAGAGCTTTCTCAGTATTCTTAATCCCTTCTCAACTTTTAGTAATCAGTAATGCCTGCACCACAGAGGTGGGGGGCACTCCACACTTTTAACCTGACCCTACTGATAGACTACGTTTCTTGTTACTCAGTGCTAAGTTTTTGCTGGGGGTAGGCATTCTCTGTCTTCTTGGTCTGCTCTCAGCCTTAGATGCTGGGCACCTGGTGCTATGCTGTACTTAGTCGCTCAGTCATGTCCGACTCTTTGCGACCCCGTGGACTGCAGCCCACCAAGCTCCTCTGTCCATGGGGCTTCTCCAGGCAAGAATACTGCAGTGGGTTGCCATGGCTTCCTCCAGGAGATGTTCCCAACCCAGGGATCAAACCCAGGTCTCCCGCACTGCAGGTGGATTCTTTACCATCTGAGCACCTGGCAATATTTCTCAATATTCTTGCCCCTTCTTCCCATGGAACTAAACTCTAAGTTGTATCTGTGTTGAGTCCTGAGTGGAAGAATAGGAGACTTCTGCTTTGTGTTGGTGAAGTATCCTGGCACAGTAGAATTTTCTGCCCCTATTCCAGGGCCCTACCCCTCCCTGAGAAGCAACTGGTCTTTGCCTGAGTCCCGGAGGTAGGACCATTTCCCGCAGCAGCTGAAGGCTTTGGCTTTGCATAAGCAAAGAGTCTGGGGAAAATGCAGAAGGTTTCCATGTCTTGCTCACTGGTACGCAGTCACCACATGCAGCCTCTACCAAATGAAGTGTGTCTTTCTGAAGACCTGCCGAGTTTTCATGAACACCCAGTGGAGGTCCATAAAAGAGAGCTTGCACATGAGTGCAAGGTCCAGTTACAAGCAGTCTGCCCTGCTTATTTTTTCCCCCCAAGTTTTAAATTAACTATTTACCCAAAAGTTAGGTCATTAAAGTCTTAGAATGTTCTGGATCTATTGTTTTCTTTGCATGTCCATCTGCCTCCCAATATGTAAAAAGACGGCGGTGTTTACTCCCAGAGAGGATATTCTGTTTGTGTAATAAGTTATTTCACACGTTTCTCTGTTCCAGTCATTATTTACTGATTTCTTCTCTTTCAATTTCAGTACCACCCGAACAAACTCCTGTGCCTCAGGACTGCTACCATGGTAACGGGCAGAGTTATCGAGGCACGTCATCCACTACTGTCACGGGAAGGAAATGCCAGTCGTGGTCATCGATGACACCACACAGGCATCAGAAGACCCCAGAAAGCTACCCAAATGCGTATGTCTTTGATTTTCAACCGGTAGAGGAGAACCGCCAGCTTCAGTTTCCATTTAAAGGGTTATGCTCGAAACTGAGAAGGAAATGGCAACCCACTCCAGTATTCTTGCCTGGAGAATCCCGTGGACAGGGCAGCCTGGTGGGCTGCTATCTATGGGGTTGCAGAGTCGGACATGACTGAAGCGACTTAGCATGCATGCATGCATTGGAGAAGGAAATGGCAACCCACTCCAGTACTCTTGCCTGGAGAATCCCCGGGACAGAGGAGCCTGGTGGGCTGCTGTCTATGGGGCTGCACAGAGTCGGATATGACTGACGCAACTTAGCAGCAGCAGCAGCTAGAAATTAATGTCTTAGGACCAAATTTCCTTTGGCTCCAGAGAATGAGACAAAATGTCTCAGGCAACTTGCTTTTGTGCAAAATTTCTGAAAGAAGAGAAGCCAGAGGCTGTCTCTCTTTCCTGAGTAGTGTTTCAGAAGCAGGGTGGGATAGACAGAGGGGCTGAGGTCCTACTAGTAGAAAGCTCAAAAGCACAGATAATCGAAGGCTTAGAAATAGGATCATCCCATAGCTCTTGCTTACAGAGCAGTGTCGTCTTTCAGCCATGGAATTTTATCATTTCGTCTTCCAACTCCTGAAGTGGTTTGTGTTTGCCATTGGGTAATAAATGTAAATATTTATCACCACTGGGTGATCTGTGTATCACCCGACCTGTATAGACATATTGGGTCCTGAGCACTAGTGGTCTTAAGGAATGTGAACGACCAGAGCATTAAGAGCAAAAGCAGGAAGGCAGGTTAGAGTCAGAAAGCACACAGATACTGATACGCACAATGGACATCAGTGGACAAGTCAGTGGGCAAAATAGTGGACAAGATTCGGACTAATCAGACCAGTTTTTCTGTGACACATGGCTGTAAAAATATGGAAAAATTTCACATGATGGACAATAGGCAGCATAGGACTGTGACTTTTCAGAAAGGAAAATAAATTAGATTGAACTTACAATGACCCTGGTTTTCTTCCTGGAGATACTTAGGGAAGAAAGTATCTCCTTGGACTGCAGTGCAAGGAAATGGAGCCAGGGCAGACCACAGCAGTCTTGCTAATCTGAGGAGACAGAGACCGGAGTTGGGGCTTAGTGAGGCAGCTTGGATTGAGTAGGCTGGGTAATCTTGAGAAAGGATCTGTGCAGAGAAGGTGCTTTGGAAATACGTATGGAGTTCTCCTGAAGTCTTTGGCTGAATGCAAAGCTACACACGTTGCAGGGAGAGATTCTGCAGTGAACAAAGAACAGGGAACCATGAGATAAATGAAGATTATAGATCTCCCAGGGCACTAGAAGACTCTGTGTTTGCAGAGTTGAGATTCTTATGAGTCAGAGAGGAGAAACCTCAGGGGACACCTTGACCATTCAGTAAGGAATCCAGAAAAGTCTCGTTTATCAGTTGTTGTTGTTGTTGAGTCGTGTCCAACTCTTTGCGATCCCAAGGACTGTAGCCCACCAGGCTTCTCTGTCCATGTATCGGTAGGGTTAGTGTATTCCTTGGATAAAGTCTATTCTAAAAACATCTGAGCAAAGATCAAAAGTAATCCTAAAAGGATCAAAATGATCTCCAGGTAAATTAACTGCCTGCCAGAGGAAAACGCAAAGGTCTTGAGAGGACAATACCAAATGATTCCAGTAAGAAGACAAGTTAATAAAAATGGACAAAAGACTTCAACCATTTAAAAGATGTTCCACAGGGAAAGATATGCAAATGGTCAATAAGAACCTGAAAAAATGTTCAACATTTTAGCCATCACAGAAGCAAGAATTATAATCACAGAGCTGCTGCTGCTCAATCGCTCAGTCATGTCCGACTCTTTGTGACTCTGTGGACTGTAGCCAGCAGGCTCCTCTGTCCATGGGATTCTCCCAGCAAGAATGCTGCAGTGGGTTGCCATGCCCTCTTCTAGGGGATCTTCCCAAACCAGGGATGGAACCTGTGTCTCCTGCATTGCAGGCACCTTCTTATACCACTGAGCCACCAGGGAAGCCCCTATAACCGCAATGAGATACTACCAAATACCCAATGGCAATGACTGTTACTAAAAAGACAAACAGTAAGAAGTGGTTCTAAGGATAGAGCAGGGACAGCTATCATACCTGATTGTTTCGGTGTGTGTGCCGAGTCACGTCCCGCTCTGGGACCCCATGGACTGTAGCCTGTCCAGTTCCTCCGTTCATGGAATTTCCCAGGCAAGAATGCTGGAGTGGGTTGCCTTTCCTTCTTCAGGGGATCTTCCCGACTCAGGGATCAAATCCACGTCTCTTACATCTATGAAAAGATCTACCAGAAAGTTCTTATCAGCTTTATTACTAAAATAACCCCAAACTGGAAGCCACTTCAGTGGTCACCAATAAGAACATGAATAACCGGTAAGATACTTATACCATGGAATACTATTCAGAAATAAAAAGGAACAAGCTACCGATACCCTCAAATTGCATGGGTAAAAGCTCAAAAATACTGAAAGAAGGGTATATCCTTGCATGAGTCCATTCATATGAAGTTCTGGAGTAGAACTCGATAGTATTTGCCTCCAGGGGAAGGGCAGCCAAGACTGAGCAGTGACCCAAGGGAGGTTTCTGGGGGTGATGGACGTATTCTCTGTCACAGCAGGAGTGTGGGTTATGTAGGTGTGTGTGTTCATCAAAACTCGTCCATCAAAGTACCTTTACAGAAAAAAGAGAGCAGGAGCCTGTTTCCTGTGATAAGCCTTTCTAACACATCCAGTTGCTTGGAAACCTGCTGATGGGCTTCCTCAAATTGTGGACCGGGGTCTGAGATGGTCACTTGTCTATAGTCCCCACAGATACACTGTTGGATTCCCATAGAACATTGGATGTTCCAAGTGATCTCATGAGTCACAGAGTGCGGTTCTGTGTTCCAAAGGGGAGTCTAAGGCTGAGACTTCTGAGAAGCTGGGGCAGAGTCCTTGGGAGGCCCCAGGGGTCCAAGCTGCCCAGTGAGCCCCAGGTCCCTTCTCTGCTATGTCCTTAGCCAGTTGCTTCTGACTCAGCTCCCGTAGAAGCCCTGGTCTACCCAGACGTCCCCCTTCCTCCCTTTGGCCCCACTCTCCTTTAGTCACATCCCTCTTCCCTCCATCCCTGAGCGGCTGCAGGTAGACGAGCCCGGGGCTTCTTCCTGCGTGCCCCAGAATGCATCCTCTAGAAACCTCATCCAGCTAGTTTTCCAGAAGGCTGCCACAAGCCTTCCGAACCCCCAACCCACTTGATCTGCCTATGCTATTTACAGTAATATTACTGCCATGAGTTTTTGTTTCATTGTAAAATACAGTAGGGCTTTCCAGGTGGCTCTAGTGGGAAAGAATCCGCCTGCCATTGCAAGAGACTGGAGTTCGATCCCTGGGTCAGGAAGATCCCTGGAGTAGGAAATGGCACCCCACTCCAGTATTTTTGCCTAGAAAGTTCCATGGACAGAGGAGCCTGGTGGGCTACAGTCCATAGGGCTCCTAAAAGTGGGACTACAACTGAACACACACACACACACACAATACACTATGAGTAAACAGACTAAGAGGGTTGACCTGGGAATATCATCCTCTTGTATGTCTTTTCTGCCTTGGATAAATATGTTTTGGTTCCAATTTCCATAGCCCTACTCACATAGAAGAAAAAGCCAGAGGTATAGATATATTTGTTTGTACACAAAAAATGTAAAATATGTGCTTCAAAATCTATATTGGTTATCCCTGGGGAATTTATTTAACACTTCCAGGGAAAGGAAAACATTCTGATACTTTTTCTTATACATGTATATATATATATGATCTGTTTTTGTGTGCAGCATGTATTACTTTTGATTATTTTTATTTTTATTTTTTTTTAATTTTATTTTATTTTTAAACTTTACAAAATTGTATTAGTTTTGCCAAATATCAAAATGAATCCGCCACAGGTATACATGTGTTCCCCATCCTGAACCCTCCTCCCTCCTCCCTCCCCATGATTATTTTTAAATAAAAATTATAACCTACTTTAAAAAACTCACCCAGTTCTTTAGAAATTGAGGACCATCTGTGCCTGTGACATTATAATAATAATTGGCACCTTTGGTAACTTGGGCTTCCCTTGTGGCTCAGCTGGTAAAGAACCCACCTGCAATGCAGGAGACCTGGGTTTGATCCTTGGGTTGGAAAGATCCCCTGGAGAAGGGAAAGGCTACCCACTCCAGTATTCTGGCCTGGAGAATTCCGTGGACTGTGTAGTCCAGGGGGTCACAAAGAGTTGGACACGACTGAGCGACTTTCACTTTCACTTTGGTACCTTAATGGAAATATTCCAGCCACTTTGTTGTAACAAAATTCAGAGGGTGCTGGGGTGCCCCTGAAGATTCGCTCACCTCTCATGACCTCTATTGCTGTGGAATTTACAGCGGCTTGACAATGAACTACTGCAGAAATCCAGATGCCGATAAGAGCCCCTGGTGTTATACCACCGATCCGAGAGTCAGATGGGAGTTCTGCAACCTGAAGAAATGTTCAGGAACGCCAGAGCAGGTGCCTGCGGCTCCCCAAGCCCCAAGCATAGAGAACCCTCCTGAAGCAGGTAAGAAGTCTGTGGCCAGACATCTGTGTACTCGGGTAGAGAGATGATAAGAGGTGGAGAGTCTTCCCGAGGCAGAGGCTTCATTGCTGCGGGGGGACTGGAGTGCTGGCTGAGTCTGTGATGGGGAAGGCTGCTTCAGGGTATCATTTGGGGAAGCCAGAGCTGCTCTTGCTGGCCTGATGGGGGTGGGCATGTCTTTAGGAGTTGAAAACTAATGGAATGAACTTGTGGACCCAGCGGGGGAAGGAGAGGGTAGGACGAATTGAGCAAGTAGCATTGACATATATACACTATTACGTGTGAAATAGATAACTAGTGGCAAGATGCTTACAATATAATATATGCATATAACACAGGGAGCCCACCCTGGTGTTCTGTGATGACCTCGAGAGATGGGACAGGAGGGGAGTTGTTGTTTGTTCTTTCAGTTGCTCAGTCATGTCCCAACTCTTTGTGACCCCATGGACTGTAGCACGCCAGGCTCCTATGTCCGTGGGATTCTCCAGGCAAGAATACTGGAGTGGGTTGCCATTTCCTTCTCCAAGGGAGGGGGGAGGAAGGCTTAAAAGGGAGGATATATATATATATATATATATATATATATATATATATATATATAAAATCATGATTGATTCACATTGTTACATGGCAGAAATCAACACAACATTGAAAAGTAATTATCCTTCAATTAAAAAAAAAAGAAAAGTAATTGGCTGTGAGGGATGGATACAGTTTTGAGCCTGGATGGATTGAGAGGTTGATGATGGTGGCTGAGGTGGGACACTCTAGAAAAGCGAATCTCTGCCTTTTGCATGGAGGGGTAGAAAGGACTGATTTGGTTTTGGATGTACAGAGTTAGGAGGGCTAGGAAGACTGTCAATGATCATCTCCAACAAAGGCTTGGAGAGAAGCGGACATGCAGCTCCAAGCGTCTGGGGCCCTGAGGATAAACATGTCATCCAAGGTGGGAGGCAAAGGATAACCAGGCTCTTCTCCACCTCCCTGGCCCTTTGCCCGCGTGTCACCCCGTGTGCTGAGCCTCTGGTTCTGTGGCTGTCAGGTGGCAGGAGTGCTCGGTCCTCCGACAGGGTGAGGTCACAGAGGGGACCGACTCTTCCCTTGCCCTGGCATGGAAGCTCAGTGGTTTCTGGCTTGTCTGACCACTTTTGGGTAATCCAAGATCAGACAGAAATGATTACAGTGAGGACTTGGTTTCAAGTTGAGACCCCCTCTCCTTCCGGAGGGGGACTTGGCTCCTCTGAGATGCTGGAGAACCTTACTGGCTGCTCCCTACTGCCCCCCTGTACACCTGCATAGGACCAGCTCATCTCTGCCCCCCTTTCCTGGTGAGACTTTGGGTGCCATGGCCCAGCTGGGGATCCCTCTTGATGAGACTCAGGTGGGATGGACCTGAGTCCATCCCACATCACATGGACTCAGGTGGTCCTCCCACGTGACGCCCCACATGTGGTCGTGGGCAACTCACACAGCCTGTTCCTGGCACACACTGGAGGTGGCCCAGCACTGCCTGCTCCTTGGGCATGGGGCCAGCTGGCCCAGCTTTTGCTGTCTGGATTTTCCAAGTGCTCATCAGAGCACTGTGCACTGGGTCCCCATATGTAACACTTAACAAGGGCTCAAGCCTCATCCCCAAGGCGCGAGGTGAGGGAGGAATTTGGGGAAGGGACCTCTAGCCACCTCTTTCTTACCTCTTTCATCCCAGAAGGTGGCAGAGCTCTGGCCAAAATAATATACTTTTATGAAATCCTTTTCCATCTGCTCTCTTCGTTGAGAGTGAGTTATTCAAGGATCATCTCACATTTCGTAGAGGCATCTGTTACCTCTCAGTCTGTTATAAAACTGAGTATCTAAGTATCCCGGCCAAAGGTCCCATTCCAACACCCGGACTTGTGATTCCTTCTGAGACAAGAGCATCTCTGGCGACTTGTTAA
This sequence comes from Bubalus bubalis, assembly GCF_019923935.1. Lineage (NCBI taxonomy): Eukaryota > Metazoa > Chordata > Mammalia > Artiodactyla > Bovidae > Bubalus > Bubalus bubalis. The sequence goes on from NC_059166.1 coordinate 7,526,217, forward strand.
AAAAGTCGTCAGGGCTCACTGAAGCCCCCAGCGCTCCTGTGTTCCAAAGGACGTGACCACAGCCGGTCCTGAGAGACGCCGAGTGCTACCACATTTGCTCCTTGTCACCGGGTCAGTGTGGGACAGGTGACACCATTCCCTCTTCCCTCCAGACTGCATGATCGGGACGGGCAAAAGCTACCGCGGCAAGAAGGCCACTACGGTGGCCGGCATCCCCTGCCAGGCGTGGGCGGCCCAGGAGCCCCACCAACACAGCATCTTCACTCCAGAAACAAACCCACGGTCAGGGCTGGAGAAAAACGTAAGCCACTTTGATTTGGACTTTGTGTTGCCTTTTTTTTACCAGCCTTCGCAAACCGAATTGAACCTCTGCTCCAGAGAGGCTGCCTGACTGAGCGTTGGTGTGGGGTGGGGAGGGGACACAAGAGGGTTCAGGGGACCGAACCTGTGATCCAACAGCCTCAGCGTGGTGGGTACAGTTAGCCAGCCAACCCGCTAGCTTCTTATCTCTTTCATTTGTGACACTTCCCGCCTGCTTTCGTGTTTCCTGTGTTTGTCCTCTAGGTCCCCGTGATCAAAGATGACCTTCATGACACTGTAGTTGGATGTTCCTAGAAAAAAAAATTGGATGGGCCATCAGGACTCTGCTAGGATTTCCCCTACACTCACACAGTCTCTGAAGGGTTTCCTTTGGGGGGCGGTCTTGCCATGGCTGACCCACAGAGGGTGCCTGGGCCAGGGGAATAAACAATTCCGAAGCAACGGTGAACAAGTCATCGGGCAGAAGACTGACCTGAATGAGGGCCTGTCCCACGACCACAGTCCTCTCTTGCTGGGTGGCTATGGGCCCTGCAGACACAGGCTGCAGGGGAGGCCCCTTTATATAATCTCCACCCCAAGAGCCCTCAGGGTCTATACCCCTTCTCCAAGCTCCTTTTGAACAAGGAGACGTGACCGATGGCATTCTATGAGTCAGAGGCTTTGTAAGCACCCTGAAAAGTGACTCTGCCCACTTCTCTGCCAAAGAAACACAACCTTTCATCTTCTAAGGACAGAAATGAAATTGATGTCTGTGCCTCCTGTCACCTTCTCTGCCGTGCCCTGCCCTGGCATGCACCCTCCCCCAGACACTTTCCTGTTTTTCCAGTACTGCCGTAATCCTGACGGTGATGTCAACGGGCCCTGGTGCTACACCACGAACCCAAGGAAGCTTTTTGACTACTGTGATGTCCCTCAGTGTGGTAAGCTGCTGTCTCCTTTGGAAGGAAATGGCTTTTAAATAAATGCGGTGTCACCTGGTCTCTGATCTGCAAGACACAAGTGTGGGTCGAGCACTTCTGGGCAGGAGAGGGTCCCCTCTCCCCCAGAGCCCTCTTTTCATCCTGGGCCTCTTGAATCAGTCCTACTCGTGGCCCCCATTTTTAGGCACTCCCCTCCTCCAATACTTTAAATAAAATACATACAAAATCCTCCCCAAGAGCAAGTTCAGAGGTGATCTCTTTAGCCTCCAGGGGGTTCCACTGACCTTTCCAATGTCTGGGGCAGGATGCCTGAAAAACAAATTCAGAGTCACCCAGACGGGAAACTCTCTCCTTCAGCAGCTGAGAAGTAAGAGAGAAAACAGAGACAGCAGGAAATAAACATATAGCATCTATTGTAAACCTATATACTGTCATCCTAAGAATTTAATGAACATGGCTCCTTATTAAGGCCCGACATTTCCTTATCCTAAGATGACATATTAACCATGCATTCGCCAGACAACGTAGAGAAAGCTTGCTTGAATTCTTTCCCTGTTTCTCAGACTTTTCTGGGGAGTGAGAAGCTTGGATCACAGAAAGGGGAGTTGACCTTTGTTCTGAAAAGTCTGGGCTAACAAGTCCAGGGATAGGTTTGGAGAACACTGCAAAGGGCTTTGATTCGGACCCTGTTTTACTCTCCGCTGACTTTCCGTCTTTGCAGAGGGATTCTGTCCTGATTCTTGATAATCAGCCTGGACTTCTTTGCACAGTTTGATGGCTTGTGTTTGTGCCTGCCACGTGGCGGGACAGGCTGGAGGGGAGAAGGTGCGGCTGCAAGGTCACTGAAGTCCATGTCCAGAGGTGGTTTGGGAGGCAGCTTGGGCAAGGGGTTGAGAGCACGGGGCCACTGTCAGGCTTTGCTTCGGGGCCACTCATGCCTAGGGCAGGGCGAGGAGGGCGAAGCCAGGGTGAAGGAAAGATTCTCCTTGGCCACTGTCGCCGTGCTCCCTGGGCTGAGGGGGAGCATGTAGTGGCCTGCTTCTCCACTGTGTGCTTTCTCAGTTCTCCAGACGCTGCCTCGGTGGACCCCCTACCTGAGGGCCCCCAGTGGGGTTTGTGCCTCCCTTTCTGCTCCTCCCTCCCACCCTTCAGCTTTCTGGAACCCCCACTGCCTCTTGGGGTGCGGGCTCGCTGACTTGGACAGGGTGCCTATCTGGCACAGTTGCCTTTAAGTTGTATATGACACCTTCCTGCCCTGGGCTTTATAGCTGTGCCAGGGAGTCATGCCCCTCTGATGCCCACAGAAAGGGACCTACAGTAATATCCCAGGGGCAGCCCTCGGCCACCAGCAGATGCTACAGGCTTCTTGAGTGTCAGGAGGCTTGGGGATCCTTCTGCAGGAAATGGGTGTCAACAAACAGACCACGTGCTCTGATCACATGGCCACATCATGATGAAGTTGGGGACCGCACACTGGGACAGTCCTTTCTCCACCCTTTCCTCTTTCGTCCATCTCTTAATAACCTGGTTCTTTTCCATCCTTGACTTGGGTGAGGGTACCAGAATTGTTCAGTTTAGTTCAGTCACTCAGTCGTGTCTGACTCCTTGCGACCCCATGGACTGCAGCATACCAGGCTTCCCTGTCCATCACCTACTCCTGGAGCTTACCCAAACATGCCCATCGAGTCGGTGATGCCATCCAACCATCTCATCCTCTGTCATCCCCATCTCATCCTGCCTTCTATCTTTCCCAGCATGAGTGTCTTTTCTAATGAGTCAGTTTTTCATATCAGGTGACCGAAGTATTGGAGCTTCAGCTTCAGCATCAGTCCTTCCAATGAATATTCAGGGTTGATTTCCTTTAGGATTGACTGGTTTGATCTCCTTGCTGTCCAGGGAACTCTTAAGAGTCTTCTCCAACACCACAGTTCAAAAGCATCAATTGTAGAAGAGGCCATTTCTTTCTTTTTTATATTTATTTGTTTGTCTGCACCAGGTCTTAGCGGCAGGCATATAGCACCTAGTTCCCTGACCAGGGATTGAATCTGGGCTCCTGCATTGGGAGTGTGGAGTCTAGATGCTGGACCACTGGGGAAATTCCGGGAGGCCATTTCTAGAAGTCTGCACATGGAGGTTTATCTTACACCCCCCCGGAGCATCTTTGGGGCCTCTGTTGAACCCTCCAATGTAACATCTTCCTATACACCCACCCATCAGAATGTAAAGATTACAAACCTCAGCTATTAGTATTTCCTTTTTCCTGGTGCTTAGAGCAATGCCTGGCACTACATATATACATATATATATTTGAACACATTTGCTCAATCAGTAAATAAATGAATGAAATCTCAAATGACAGCTCCTCCAGTATGACAGGTCAGTGCTTAAAGGGTGGCTCTCCCAGGTTACGGGGACTTTTTGTGTGTACTTGTATTTTTTTTTTTTTTTTTTGCTAATTTTATTCGATTTTTCAGAATGTGAAATCTCTTTGAGCTATGACTTTTTAAGAAGGTTATTTTCATTTTTACCCCTCTTTTTAAAAAAGGATTTTTATTGCTCATTCCCTGGGAGATTTCCAAACTTTTAAAATTTCCAAACTTTACATTGTTTGTAACTCACACGGAAAACATCTTTAAAAAAGTACCATTGATTTAACTTTTTAGGCTACACATAAACTTCTTTAAGCAACTCACTTGAAAAATTTGTGTAAATATTCTGTGTTATTAAAACAAATGGCACCATGCAAACTGCACAGAATAGCATAGTAAAACAATTTGAAATCAGAACTACATTCTATTCAGCCCAGTATTCTGCTTCTCAATTTTACCAAGGGCTTGTGTGGGTTTTCTCTTTAATATCAACCTCAAAAATTGAAAGATGCCCATTTAAAATATAGTTTTATTTATTTATATTCATTTATTTTAAATTGCAAATTTTTGTTCGTTGGGTTAATAACTCATTTCAATTCCACCAACACAAACAGTACAAATAATAAGTATTGTAATTAAAAATAAGTAGAACTTAAGTTTTATTTTGAATAGTGAGACCAGGGTTACCATAATATCTGTGGTTGTTCTTTCCTTAGTCCATTTCTGTAAGTCTACTCTGTGTAAGGCACAGTAGGAGAAATTAAGGTCAGTATTAGAAAGTAGGATTTGATTATATTGCATCCTTCTTTTAAAAAAAAAAAACTTCTATATATAGATTCTCAGAATAGGCCAAGAAAATTGGAAAGCTATTGGGAAAATTCAGGTTCCAGCTTCACTAGAGGATAAAAATCTCTTGGTTGATTAAGACTAAAACGTTTCTCCTTATAATATTTATTATTAACTATGACTTACGCTTCTATTTTTGAAGATCCTAAAGTGCTCCAGACAATGGAGAAGCATTTTATGAATACCTATGTACCCCCTGAACTGTTTTAGACATTAGTGAGTGATACCAACCAGAGATGGAGCACTCACCCCAATCTCCAGGAACCCTGCAGGCCAGGTGGAGACAGAAAGCAGGTGGGAGATGAATAGAGAGGCAAGTGAATGGAAGTCATCCCTGAGGCACTGGGTTAGTCTTGGGAGGCTTCCTGGAAGAGCTGTCCTGAAACTGGCCAAGAGAAAGCATTAGTTTAGGATAGTTATCCTTGCTAAACACATGCACACACCCCCACACATACATGCACACACAGAGATTCATAATTTAAAAATACTCTTATTGCCTTCCAATGGGGATGACAATTATGGTTTTCAGCAAAGTTTACATGGCTCAGATGATGGTGGTGGTTATGATGGGAGTAACGATACAGTCTCTAGATAGATCACCTCAAGTCAGAATAACAACTTGTGTCAGTGAAGCTCTTCTCCACAAAACTCTCATTCTAATGCCTAACTCTTCCCAATTAATCACTTCCTTAAGAAAACAGTAAAATAGAAAAGCACTTATATTTTCTAGAAAGGAGACGGTTCTGTGTTGTCCACTACCACTTCTTGCAACTTAGAAAAAAATATTCCAAGAGATGTTTATGAGTTTACTATTTAGTTTGAGTTTGGGGATGTGAAAAGTTCAGTGCGTCGACGAGTCATGACTTCATCATGAGTTGCTCTCTTTCACGTCTTCAAATGCATCTTCCCACGTTGTGCCACAGAATCCTCATTCGACTGTGGAAAGCCCAAAGAGGAGCCGAAGAAATGTTCTGGAAGGATTGTAGGTGGGTGTGTGTCCAAACCACACTCTTGGCCCTGGCAAGTCAGCCTTCGAAGAAGGTAACACCATTTCCAGAAATGATTTCTTCCATCCTTCTCGGTACGCTCTGCAAAACCTTGGGGTTGACATATATCCATATGTACATATATACGTATACATGTACATATACATGACATACATACACTACTGTGCATAAAACAGATAACTAATGTGAATTACTGTACAGCTCAGGGAACTTTACTCCATGCTCTGTGGTGACCTCAATGGCAAGGAAATCCAAACAGGAGGGCATATCTGTATATGTATTGATAGATCTGTATATGTATGTACATATGTATACGTATAACTGATTCACTTTGCTGCATAGCAGAAACTAACACAACACTGCAAAGGAACTATACTCCAATGAAAATTAAACAAACAGAAAACCTTTCTTCATTCAACTAAATCCACATACCCCCAGTATCAGAACCTGCCTCTAAGTTCAACAAAGGAGTAAGGAAAACTATAAAAAAATTTTTTTTCTGTGTTTGTAAATTGAAGTATAGTTGCTGTACAATATTATATAGGTTTCAGTTTTGCAATATGGTGATTCACCATTTTTAAAGGTTATACTCCATTTATCGTTATAAAATATAATGTAATAAAATATTGGCTATGGCCCCAATGTTGTACAATATATTCTTGTGGCTTATTTTATAACTAATAGTTTCTACCTCTTAATCCCCTACCCCTGTATGGCCCCTCCCCTCTCCCTTATCCCCTCTCCCCACTGGTAACCAAAAGTTCCTTCTCTGTATCTGTGATTCTGCTTCTTTTTTAAAATGTTCTTTTCTATGTTATTTAATTTGAAAATAATTTGAAATTAGAATCTTTTTTTTTTTTTTTTGATCTGGGTAGCTGTCATCAGAATTGTTAAATGTAGCAATTTATACTAAGTTCCAATACTGCTGGAAAAGTATGAAAGATGCTTTGAGGGTTTATATAGATACCCACTGTGGCTTTGTAAAATGAAGAGAAAGGGATATTTTTAGAAATGAGACACCTCGTGGGGGAGGGTAAAGATAAAATTATCTATAATATTAAAACACAGATGCAGAGTCTTTTTCCCTTCCTTCAACAGTTTTGTGAACTACTGAATTTAACCAAAAGATGCTCACCCATATCAAAAACACCCCTTCTTCAGTGGAGGGTAGCCATAACTGAAGCGTGATCATCCCCGTCCTCCAGGACCCTGACGGTTCTGGTGATCTTTGACTGGTGTTCGCCTTTGATCAGTCCCTTTTCCTGGGTGTCCCATTCAAAGCCCACCCAGAAAACAGGCTGATCTGCCTGTTGATGCGTCCTCGTCGCAAGGCTGCACCAGTGCGCATGCGCCCAAACGCGGCGCTCTGTGGTCCTTCTTCCGTTCGCTGGTGAGATGCTGTTCTGGTCCGTTTCCTTCTGTGGCTGCGTTGGCTGTTCTTTTCTTTGCCTTATCACGTAGTAACTGCTTGCGATACCTGATCCTGCGTACTGCTTTCACGTATTTTCTAGTCTCTCTTTCCCAAGCTGCGCTGGGGTCTATTTCCTGATTGATAATTGCCTTGCTGGTTCCCATTCACTTGCATCTGTGTCTCTTCCATTATGATGGTCTTCAGAGCGGCTCATGTGAGTTTTATGAGCTATGTCGCACCCCAGCAGTTCTACAACATGAATGATTTAGGGGACGTTTCCCTCGCCCCGAAGCGAACTTTCTCAAATAGCATGAGCAGATGGCCCTGAATCACGAGCCACTCAGGATCCCATTTGGCACCCTGAAGAATGACTGGTCAGGCCTTACACAGATCTCCTCTAAAAGAAACAGAGGAGACCTCAGTGGGCTGGAGTCCAGGGCCAAAGGGCCTCCTGTTGGTGCCATGCCGCTTTGCTCCCCTGTGGACAGGCCTGGCCTGAGCCCCAGCCCCACCCCACCCCACACCCCGAGTGGTGGGGTGACCTCCAGAGGACCCACTTACTGCAGGAAGCTCAAAACTCCTACTGTCCTTGCTGCCACCTCGTCCTTCGGGAACATTAATGACCTCGAAGCAGAGTAAGCACCACTTTCGGACTTTCTGTAAAATTAAATCATCAGATTTAACTAAAATCCTGGCACATTTTCCTTCCAGCTCGAGGCAGCACTTCTGCGGAGGAACTCTGATATCCCCAGAGTGGGTGCTGACTGCTGCCCACTGCCTGGACAAGTATGTGTTAGGGGATCCCAGACACGAAGACTTCCTTGTCTTCAAGACTCCCTGCCTCCTCTTCTTCATCTTCTCCCTCCCCTCTCTCCTCCCTTGTCTCCTTCCCTTTCCTCCTTCCTTCCCGGGTGGTGACTCTGGGGACGGGGGAGGGGGCGGGGGGGTGGATGTGAAGGGCAGAATTGCCAGGGCCGCTGGATGGGAGAGGAGGGGGTGTTTCTGGAGAGAAACGTAGAAGGCAGACCCGGTCCGGCAGGTTGCAGCAGGATCGACAGCAAGACAGAGCCTTTCACCACGAGGGGCGTTGGTCTCCCCAGGCTCCCCGACCTGGTATCTGCCCTGTGCCAACCTCAGTGTTGGTTTCATTCTTCCTCTGTTGTCTGAGAACCTTCCTTAACTGTCAGGTTCAGGAAGACCGAGAACTTGTTTCTTGACATTCAGAGGCCTCCGATTGTAGGTAGCTGAGCGGGGAGGAGACGCGGTGTTTATGGCTCCAAAGGGCACCCAACGCAGGGCTGGCCCCTGTTTTGCTGCTAATGCGGATGTCTTCTTTAGGATTTTAGGGCCGTCATTCTACAAGGTCATCCTGGGTGCACACCACGAGACCGCCCAGGAACGGAGTGTCCAGGAAATACCAGTGTCCAGGCTGTTCCGGGAGCCCTCTCGGGCGGACATTGCCTTACTCAAGCTGAGCAGGTACTGGTTTGCCCACGACATTCACCTTGTAAGCCCTGAGAACTTTTGCTCGTGGCTGGATTTACGAGCCGTAACAGAGTTGTGTGGGGCTGGCACCAGCTAGGACCCCAAAGGCATCAGGCTTTGGGAAGAGCATTGACCTTCAAGTGAGGAAACCTGGGCTCAGCCCTGCTCGCCTGCTACAGGGGCTGGGTGAGGATGGAGGTGGGCGGAGGGGAGAATACAGCTGAAGGTGACAGCTAAGGGGTGTTCTTCCCACGTGGTCATGACAGAGGCATCAGGACTCAGTTTCCTCACGTGGAAAGATTGTGTTGAAACATGAGGTACAGGTTATCCCTACAATTCTCTCACTTACTAAGTTCCCCTGGGGCTTCCCTCGTGGCTCAGATGGTAAAGTGTCTGCCTGCAATGCGGGAGACCTGGGTTCAGTCCCTGGGTTGGTAAGATCCCCTGGAGAAGGAAATGGCAACCCACTCCAGTACCCTTGCCTGGAAAATCCCATGGACGGAGGAGCCTGGTGGGCTATAGTCCATGGGTCGCAAAGAGTCGAACACGACTGAACGCCTTCACTTTCAATAAGTTCCCCAGTCAGCTAGTATACATTCATAATCAGAGAATTATTCAGTTATTCCAGGTTGACATTCTCTTTTCAACATAATAATATGCTCGGGGAATCAATCGCGATTATGTATGTCAAAGCACTTTAAAAAAGAAAGGCAGTGCGCACACACACTCGCATTCACAAGAGCACATTCGTCTTCCCGTCTCTGGTTGTATGTTTCCTGTTGAATGGGTGTTTTATTAAGTCTGACAAAATGATCCTTTTTTTTTTTTTTTTTCTGTCACTTAAAAGTTAGCGGTATTTGGAAACAGGTCTCAAGAGAGTGAGCTAAATAAAGAGACAGCTATTTCAAGAATAGTCACAAGATGGACAGCCAAAATGGCAGGCTGATGGGTCCCAGGTGACAGGGGGCAGTAGTGACCGTGAGGAGGATGGCCAGGCCAGTGGACCCTTGAGGCCAGCGGTCAAGGGTCTGAGGGGGGCTCTCTGGGTCCGGGCAGAAACACGTCATGCGTTTCCTGGGTCAGTCCACTGAGGAGTGACTCCCTCCTAGAAAGGGAAGACAGGGCCTTCTCAGCTTAGCCAGCTTCTTCTCCTTTCTTCACGGTCCCCTGGGCCGTCAGGAAGCTCTGCTCCTCAAACAGGTGATTTAGTAAACTTGGGGTTCTGGACGTGTTCTCTGATAGACTGATACATTTGCGCTTCTGGGAACCCACCCTCAGGCCGCCCCACGCCCCAGGAGTCTCAGTCATCAGTGTTCCACGAGAGCAACCCATACGTGAGTGTGGGCTGCTCCTTGTGAGAGGCGGGGGCTCTTCTGGTGACCCCAAGAGGATGGTGGTGGTTCACTCAGTCGTGTCTGACTCTTTGAAACCCTGTGGAGTGTAGCCCGCCAGGCTCCTCTCTCCATGGGTTTTCCCAGGCAAGAACACTGGAGTGGGTAGCCATTTCCCCTTCCAGGGGATCTTCCCCACACAGGGATTGAATCTGCATCTCCTGCAATGGCAACCGAATTCTTTACCGCTGAGCCACCTGGGAAGCCCTACTAAGATAGAATCAAGTCTAAAAAAATCAAAGTTCTGATGTTTGATTCTCTGGAATTCTAAGGCATGCAAAAGTTTATTTATTTTTTTTAAAACATATTCAAGGTGATTACTTCTAATCCTCTTTCATTTGGTGTCTTGCATTGTATCAGACTCTTATAGCCATGGTGTTATGACATTTATGGGTGAGGAAACTGAGGACCCCAAAAATGGGACAGCTTGCTCCTGGTGACACAAGGCACTTGCTATTTTTAAAGCCCTGTATTTCAGCTGGATGGTTCAGCTCCTGATTGAAGCCCTATTAACTTGATGTAAAAGCGTGCAGGGTATGAAGTTCCCATAGTGCCAGAAGAGACAAGAAAAGTCATTGTCATCTCTGCTCCCACCTCCGGTTTCTTGTCCACAACTGGTACCTTTTAAATAAAACGTTCTATTTGTTTAACTTGTAAGATACTATAGGCAAATGTGAGGGTGAAAAGTTGTTTTCAGCTGTCAGTGAAGCAAGGAAGTACCAGCTGGGAGGGATCTGGGGCTGAGGCAGGTGGCATCCTATTGTGGGTAACCAACCAGTGACTTCCCAGGTGGCTCAGATGGTAAAGAATCTGCCTGCAATGCAGGAGACCCGGGTTCGATCCCTGGGTCAGAAAGATCCCCTGGAGAAGGAAATGGCAACCCACTCCAGTATTCTTGCCTGGAGAATCCCAAGGACAGAGGAGCCTGGTGGGCTACAGTCCATGGGGCCGCAAAGAGTCGGACACGACTGAACAACTAACACTTTTACGTTTTCATCCAGTGAATGGTAGAAGCCTCCAGCCTAGCAGTCAAATGCAACTTTCGATGTTTTCCTTTCAGACCTGCCGTCATCACGAATGAGGTAATCCCAGCTTGTCTGCCACCCCCGAACTACGTGGTTGCAGACCGGACAGAATGTTACATCACTGGCTGGGGAGAAACCCGAGGTAAGATAAATCTCGTGACTCACATGATGAACTGCTTCTGACCTGCAGCCTACATGAGAAAATGGGCGTGTGTACCAATTTCTACCGGTGAATGAGGTCCACTCCCTTCCTGACTGTCTGGGCACCTGCCCGGTCTCCATAATTGGCCATCCGTGGACACGGACGAGGAGAGGGGTAGTGCTTCCTTGAGACTCTCAGCCCATAAATCCAATGGTAATACACTCTCCTCAGCTAAGTAGGGTTTTGACACAGCTGCAGATTAAGGGTGTTAGATTATTTACGTGAGCTTAACCACACGGAGCTCTTAAACATAGTGTGCGTCGGCAACAAAATGATAGTTCAGCCTGTCTCCCCAAATACCCGCACGGTCTGTGTCTGTGTGGAGAGGGTGGAAAGACTGACAGCTGGGGGCGGAAAGAAAGGTCCCAGTTCTAGGAAGGCGTTTGGCCTTGGTGGACAGGGTGAGGACCAAGAGGGGATGTTCCTGCAAAATCCTGGATCAGCACTCGAACTATAATTTGGGGATCCCGGCTTCCCTTTGCAGTTTGTCCTGCATTATATTATAATACAAATTATTATTATAGCCTTCAGAATTGGGCCTAGGAACATTATAAGGATGTCTTAGATCTCTGCCTTACTTTTTGGAAGTGCTGGTGGAGGACATCAGAGCAGAAGTCAGGAGCCCTGGAACGTAGTTCTGCCTCTGCCACTGGCTAGAGAGAAGGGACCAGTCACCTTACCTCTTGGTACCATTTGGCATCTAAACCCTCATCCATAAAATCCATGTTTTCAAAAGATGTTCTGCATGTTCGCCTCCGTTTTCTCAGCTGTATAAGGTCATTGTGTGGATAAAGATAACACACATGAAGAGCTCAGCGCTTTGCAGATGTATTTTAGCAGCTCCTGTGCTTCTTGTACAACCACAACCACCATCACCATCTCACATTATCACTGTCGTTATCGCCACCATCGCCATGGACACCACCTGCACCATCAGCATCACGGTCAACCCCCAACCCTCCCCATCATCCCCATGGTCACCGTCATCAGGAGACATCACCAAAGCCATGCGCAGCAGAGCCCTCTAGGTCACCCTTAGTCTCATAGCCTCAGCCTCTCAGACGTGACGTGCCATCTCTGTTGTGGCCACAGGGTGGCAGCACCTCTGCACACAACTTCTGGTCAATGAGAGAATTGGTCCCTCGCATCACGGTGTCTGTCTTGCTCAGAATGTAAAGTTTAAAAATAAAATAAAATTTAAAAAAAGAAAAAAAAAAAGAAAAGAAAAAGCAAGAGAGGTCAAAAAACAAAACAAAACAAAAAAAAAGAAAGCAGATGTCAGAGCAGGACACTTTTAAATTAATTTTCAGCAAAAAATTTTTGAGAAGGCTTCACCATCCACAAATCTACTCAATTCAAACAATACATCCGCTACTCAATGCTCCTGTGGTCAGGACCTTCCTCCCCTGCTGTAGCAGCTCTGGGACTCGGCCCTCTTTGTCAAACAGTGGTCCTCTTAGGAGCTCCTGTCAACTCCAGTGTGAGTTTTCTGAGCAAGACAATTTTCCAAGTTTCTTCAAAGCCTTTGGAGAGGTAGTACCTTATTTCTTGGCTGTTTCATGCTGGCAAAGAAAGCAAAGACTTTGTAAAACTCGTGAAGGCTGGGCTTGCAAAGTTAGAAAACTGGATTATTTGTGAAAACACTGAGACATCATACCTGGGTGTGTCCATCTGGAGAAATATCATTTCTTTTTGTGATTGTGCAAGGGTTCTATTTCCACTTGCCAAAGCAAAACAGTAGTTTTTCTTACACACAAAAAAGAAATACAGTGGGGAAGACAAGCACATGGAAGAGTCTTTACCCAATTGGAAAAGGAATGTAAATTTTAATTTTTGAACTATTTTGACAAGTACAATTCAGAGGCATTTAGTGTATTCACACTGTTGAACAACCATCACCACTATCTACAGAAATCTTCAGTTTAGTTCATTTCAGTTCAGTCGCTCAGTCGTGTCCGACTCTTTGCAACCCCATGAATCTCAGTACGCCAGGTCTCCCTGTCCATCACCAACTCCCAGAGTTTACTCAAACTCATGTCCATTGAGTCAGTGATACCATCCAACCATCTCATCCTCTGTCATCCCCTTCTCCTCCTGTCATCAATCTTTCCCAGCACCAGGGTCTTTTCAAATGAGTCAGTTCTTCGCATCAGGTGGCCAAAGGATTGGAGCTTCAGCTTCAGCATCAGTCCTTCCAATGGATATTCAGGACTGATTTCCTTTAGGATGGACTGGTTGGATCTCCTTGGAGTCCAAGGGACAGAAATCTGCTTCAGCCCAAAAGGACTCCCCACTCAAATATTAATTATAAAGATGAATTATAAAATACTCACTATAAAGATGATTCAAATCCTTACTATGTAATGTTGTGTGAGAAAAATGTGCAAAATGATGTAAGGTAAAAGAAACATGAAAATCCTGGAAGAGAAAATGTAAAATACGTGCAGTGGCACTAGTATTTCTCAATCTCTCATATATTGAAAACAAATTTCTCTATAGTTTGGAAAAAGAAGCAGAAGATAACCACACAAACAAACCTCAAAAATCCCATAAAGAAGCCCAGATTAACTAGGTCGTGGGAACATGAAAGCTTATGTAATATTTAAACTTTCAAGAGTCAAAAAAAAAAAAGAATTCCAGTAGTTTTGGGAACTGACTCCTTGTCTTATGCAACCTCATGGATAAACCAGAGACCTATTTATTGTTCCTGCTCTGCTGTTCTGGAAGTTCCCGTGTGGACAGGGTTTGGATCCAGTAATGCTTTCTTTCATCTTTCTCGACGCAGGCACTTCTGGTACGGGCCACCTGAAGGAAGCGCACCTGCCCGTGATCGAGAACAAGGTGTGTAATCGCTACGAGTATCTCGACGGGAAGGTCAAGCCCACGGAGCTGTGTGCCGGCCATCTGAGTGGAGGGATCGACAGCTGCCAGGTAAGAAAAGGCGAGAGAGATCAGCGCTCATCTTGCGCCAGCCTCCCTCGGCCCCTTGGACGTTTCAGCCCCAAAGCAGCAAATTCGAGCAGGATTTGTGAGTCGGAGGCCACCGTCTAAACCTGCCCAGAAACCTTTAACGCCTGTCTCTGATGATTGACTCAGATCATCACGGGTGATTTCTCGGCCCTCGAGTTCCAGGCTGGTTAAGGGCGCAGCCACATCACGGTCATGGCCCCCACTCCTCTGGGAGGATGCTGGCGGGTAGGACCTTTCCAGGAGGGAAGGGAGGTCGGTATAAGACAAAGGCCCCCTGCACCCTCTCTACAATTGTTCTTGGGGTTACCCTCCCTAATAGAAACCCCCGAAAATTTGAAGGGATGAGTACAGTTCTCATAAAGGATTTCCCGCCCCCAGGAAACACTAAATGGTATGGTTTTGTTGAATATACTTTGCTAAGTACTGAAGCACAGCAGATGTTCAAATAATATGTTAGTAAGGAAAGTGAAAGTTGCTCAGTCATGTCCGACTCTTTGCGACCCCGTGGACTATATAGTCCATGAATTCTCCAGGCCAGAATACTGGAGTGGGTAGCCTTTCCCTTCTCCAGGGGATCTTCCCAACCCAGGGATTGAACCCAGGTCTGCCGCATTGCAGGCAGATTCTTTACCAGCTGAGCCACAGGGGAAGCCTGTTAGTAAGGAAAGTGAAGTGAAGTCGCTCAGTCGTGTCTGCCTCTTTGCGACCCTGTGGACTGTAGCCCACCAGGCTCCTCCATCCATGGGATTCTCCAGGCAAGAATACCGGAGTGGGTTACCATTTCCTTCTCCAGGGGATCTTCCCGACCCAAGGATCGAACCCGGGTCTCCCGCATTGCGCTTTACCCTCTGAGCCAGCCCCCGGTTAGTAAGGAAAGGAGTGTGCAAATACTGGGGAAATGTACGTTTAGGTAATGGAAGGATGATATCCCATAACGAAAGGAGGGATGCTCAGTCCTCCCACCGTTTCCCCTCCCTCTGTACAGGGCGACAGCGGCGGGCCTCTGGTCTGCTTTGAGAAGGACAAGTACATTCTGCAAGGAGTCACTTCTTGGGGTCTTGGCTGTGCACTCCCCAATAAGCCTGGTGTGTATGTTCGTGTTTCCCCCTATGTTCCTTGGATTGAAGAAACTATGAGAAGGAATTAATTAGATGGGAGACAGTGACGCACCAATGGTTCTAGAAGCTGGAACATGGTAGGGAATCTAGCATGCTCAGAAATAATTGACAGTAATCCAACCAAGTAAGACACTGTCCTTAGCTGCCATCTTCTGCCAAACCTCAACATTTTTTTGTGATGTTGTGAATAACATGTTCCTGACTGTGAACTGCTGGATTCTGTAATAACAAGGCAATACAGCTATGACGTTTGTTGAAAATAAACTCGGTACTTCTTTTGATTTAACTCTTTGATTTTCTTTCTTTTCATGTTCTTCGTCCATCCTACCAAATGTAAATAATATAGCTCTTACAGACCTGAAAGGTTTTGTTTTTCCTCATAAGGAGTAGAGTACCAAGAAGCCTGTAAGATCAATAGAGAAATCCTAGTAAGTCACCTGTATATTCGCCCTGACAATGAAGGATGCCTTGACATATATCTTTAATGTCTTTGTTTTTGGCACTGGGATGAATGTGTTCAAAGCTGCAACGTGGGGAATCATGAGAACAAATTCTACTCTTGGGAATAAAATCTGTTCCTGACAGCTTGGCTCGAGCCTGGCACAGAAGACCCTGGGCAGAGAGTTGGAAACCAGGCAATGGAAATGCCATATAACACCAGACCAGCCAAGAGTCTGAATGTTATTCTGGGTCACACATGGGTCAGGGAATGGCGCCAAGAGCCTAGAAAGGAGCAGCAGACACATATGGAAGGAGGACCACCTAATTTCCATCAGTAATTGGCTGCCTGGATACGTGGTGTACTCTGTCACGTGGGAAGCGTGTTTTATAGCGACGCATGTTCAGAAAGAAGAGAGCAGATGAAAACTGATTTCTCTTGACAATTTATGTATACTTTTTATTGATATCAGAATTCAAATGTCAACTCAAAATACAATTCCAAGATGATAATACAAGGAACAACAGTCATCTCGTAGCAAAGAGATGGAAAGGAAGCAAAAACACCAGTGTGTATGAACAAAGGGAGAATGTAGGTAGCATCGTGTTCTTAGAGAACAGTGTTTATTTCACTGAAAAACAGAACACTCACGTTCAATGCTGATGTGCTTTAAGGCTTAAAAACTTATTTTACAATCAGCACATACACCGTACATGTTGTCACATGTTCATATAGAAAATTTTCTTCCTCACTGGCAAAATTACCCTTTGGCTCCACTTTTACCGGCCCACCCAAAATAACTCATTAAACAATTTTTGCATGAGATACATACTGAATCTGAAAATATAACAAATGTAACACATAAAGCAGAACATCATAAAGACAGCATTTTTTGTGTTTAAACTCCACATATTGAAAGTCTCAGAAACAAAAAAGAAAGATCAAATTGCTTTTTAGTACTTCTAAAGTCATCTTTAAGACTTCTGCTAATTCTTCTAAACATGGCTAGAACTGACCTTTCTTTTACACTAAAATGTAAGCTTCTCCCCAAGACAGGTTAAAATTGTCAAGATGAATGAAATCTGCCCATAGTTTTCACTCTTGACCGTGGGCACCATCATAGAACTGAACTTATATATAAGACAAGTATCCCTTTATGATTAAAATCGTAAGACCCATGAAATCACAGTCCATGGGTTTCATCAGTAAAAAACTGAATAGGTGGCTCTCAGTGTCTACTAAAGGAGAATCAAGATTATCCTGACTCATCTCTCAGACTAAATCTGATTTTATAAACAATACAGCTGAATCCTCAGCTTGCACAGATTTGTTCTTCTGGAACGAGACCTGAACATGGCTGCAAACCCAGATGCTCCAGGAGCTTATGGAGCGCCAGGTGCTAAGAGAGAAAGGCTCAGAGTCATATGACCCGAGGTCCTTGATTCAGCTTCTTTAACAGCCTTCCCAAATCTTCCTCCACCCTGGAATCTTCAGAACACTTAGTTCAGAGCCTCAGTTTCTGCATCAGATTTGATGAGCCCATTTCTGTACACTTTCCCCAGATCCTCGGTTTGCACATCCTGCCTTCTTGAGGAAGCCATCATGAGAACGAAGTGGGGCTTCTCTTGTCTCGCTGTAATTCAGTGGGTCAGACACTTTGCCCCAGCGTGAGAAAAAGACCTCAGGAGAAGCTGTGCACGCAATGGGCTCTTGGCTCTCCCAGCCACATGTTACATGTTCCCAGAAACTTTGACAGCACGACATGTCCTGATTCATCCAACATTATATAAAAATACTCTGGATAGTTTGTCTTTATAAAGTATTAAAAACACTTGAAGCTGCAGCGCTGAAATGGATACACACGACGTCTCTGCAAGGCACATCAGCTCCTTGGCAGGGACCAGCCTGAACAGCTCCTTCCTTGCATCTTTGGCAGGAGTCTCAAAGGTGAGAGCTTGAAACCTGGGGTTTCTTTTTCCTACCACACTTACAGGAATGTGGACTAACAAAGGAGAAAAGAGAACTCAGTGAAAGATTATACAACTAGTGATGAGGAAGTCTTAATTACTATTCAATATCATAGTTGGTTTTGATCTAATACACTCAAGCATAACTCTCATAAAAACCTGCCTTGAAAGGAACTATGAACTATTTCCAACCTCATTTTCTACCTGCTCTCAGACCCTAGGCAGGAGTTAATTAGCATATATAAATTCTTTATGACTTTCTACCTTGTAACAGATGGTTTGGAAATGAGCTGCTGATGTGAACAAAAGAAAGGAGAAGTTAACAAATGATTAAGTGCTGTTTTAGAGGGGAAAATGATAACAAATTTCAGTAACTTGGGCTAAGTAGTTTTCTTTTTTCCCCCACAAGTAACTACAGAATGCAATCAATGTGCTTAACTTATAGAACTGTAGATCAAACTTTGATTAGGTGTTTTTTCAAGGGTAGGGACTAGGCATAATTAACTTACCCAATTTTTATTATGAAACACAAACACAGAAAAAAATTAGAAAGAAATTCATGTAAGTTGAATTTTTGTTGGCCTAATTCTTCCTGTTTATATTATCGGTTGAATATTAATTTTCCCTGCATACCATCCAGATGGCCTTCTCATCTCCAAAGCTCCATCTCTTCAAATTGTTTAATTCTATTTTTAACATGATTGAATTGGCAGAACTGTGTGTGTGTGTGTGTGTGTGTGTGCACGCGTTCAGTCACATCCGACTCTTTGCAGCCCCATTGACTGTAGCCCACCAGACTCTTCTGTCCATGGATTTCCCAGGCAAGAATACTGGAGTGGGTTGCCGTTTCCTACTCCAGGGGATCTTCCCAAACCAGGGATCGAACTTGAGTCTCTTATGTCTCCTGCACTGGCAGGAGGGTTCTTGATCACTTGTGCCACCTCAAATGACCCCCCTCTCCCTCCACGCTATTCCTGATGAGTTTGAAAATCTGACCTCTGACCGGTTTGGGGATCAAGAACGGGTATGTCACTCTCACTGTGGAAATGAGCGGCAGTACGTGGAGTCGAGTCAAAAGGGAGGATGCAGTCCCTCTGCTTGGAGTGTTTGCACAGAGGGCCTTCACCACGAGGATGGCAGGTGTGCAGAAGGGACTCCGCAGCACTGAGACTCGGACGTCCTAAAACTCCAACGGCACATCACAGGCTTGTGCATCCAGCAGTCAGCGCTGAACTCCTCCTTACGTTCAACCCTGTAATCCTGGCTGGGACGCCCTCCTGGGTGACCCAGCCCTGAACAGACCCTTTAGGGCCTGAGAAGTTGCCTTTAAAGTCTGGATGTCTTATTCGAAGATGATACTGTTCCCTTTCTCACCATTTCACCCACTTCATCTAACCTTCAATATTCTCCTCTCCTTCCGGCTTCTAGCATGACTGCAATTGGAGGGAGAGGATTGGATAACTGCCACACTCATCTGGCCCCAATACCCGACGCAAACCAA
Organism: Bubalus bubalis; assembly: GCF_019923935.1. Lineage (NCBI taxonomy): Eukaryota > Metazoa > Chordata > Mammalia > Artiodactyla > Bovidae > Bubalus > Bubalus bubalis. Next base: position 7,545,189 of record NC_059166.1, read on the forward strand.
ATAATTGTCTGTGATCCCACAGCCAGCAGAACGTTTATGCTTTCTGAATAAAGCAAGACCTTCCCATGGTGTAATTCTCAAAAGGACAGTTTTATTAATAATACCTTTTATGCATTTCTTAATTTTGGTTTATAAAATGGCAGTATCTTAAAGAAAATCTCCCACCTCACCTCAGCCTTCAAATAGCATTAGTAGTACTGTTAGTTGCTCAGTCACGTCTGACTCTTTGCGACCCCATGGACTGTAGCCCACCAGACTCCTCTGTCCATAGACTTCTCCAGGCAAGAATACCGCAGTGGGTAGCCATTCCCTTCTCCAGGGGATCTTCCTGACCTAGGGATCGAATCTGGGTCTCCCACATTGCAGGCAGATTCTTTACCATCTAAGTCACCACAGAAGCCCCAAGTAGCATTATTTTGGGGTAAAACCTAGGTAGAGCTTTGGTTGAGGCTAAGCCATTAGCTATCAGTTTACTTACAGACAAGCATAAGCATCTGATTGAGTTACTTCATGGGACAAATGTCTACCTGTCCTCTGATTGGCTGGTCCTGTTAGAAGTCAACTGGTGTGTTGATTTCAGTACACTGCTAAGGTTTTCTTAGGAAAGTTCTGAGATGATTTGTCAATGTGGTTCTTCAGGGTAGCATCAGGAAATAGGACAATGAAATCAATGTGTATGTTTTAAAGTCTGGTTGAAATATTTGTAAGACACTTAGCAATGGTTGCCTATCTCCAGAGAGGGTGATGCTGCTGCTGCTGCTAAGTCGTCTGTGTGACCCCATAGACGGCAGCCCACCAGGCTCCCCCGTCCCTGGGATTCTCCAGGCAAGAACACTGGAGTGGGTTGCCATTGCCTTCTCCAATGCATGAAAGTGAAAAGTGAAAGTGAAGTCTCCCAGTCGTGTCCGACTCTTCGCAACCCCATGGACTGCAGCCCACCAGGCTCCTCTGTCCATGGGATTCTCCAGGCAAGAGTACTGGAGTGGGTTGCCATTGCTTTCTCCGGAGAAGGCGATGGTACCTCATTAAAGAGGATATGAAGAGAGGAATCTCCAATCCTACCAGGAGATTCTTGTTATGAAGCTACTCGTAATCAAGTAGGATAAGCCTAAGATGATGAAACTACCCCAGGGCTTCCCTGGTGGCTCAGTGGTAAAGAATCCACCTGCCAGGGCAAAAGACATGGGTTTGAGCCCTGGTCTGGAAAGATCCCATGTGCCTCAGGGCATCTGAGCCCATCCATGCGCCATAACTACTGAAGCCCGAGAGTCCTACAGACTGTGCTCTGCAACAAGAGAAGCGCCCGCAAGGGGAAGCCAACACACCGCAGCTAGACAGTTAGAGAAGCCCCCACTCGCACAGTTAGAGAAGAGCCCACGCAGCAACCAAGACCCAACGCAGCAAAAACAAGTAGCAAACAACAGTCACACCCGTTCACTAGGCAAGGTCAACCCCAGTTCTAGCACATAGACGTTGTCAAGTCTTTCTGAGCATAAAAAAGTGAGGGCAAGAACTTCTGTTGCACACCACCACTTTGAGTGTGAAGTGACATATGTGAAGCCATTGACCACTCACACAGGATCCTAAAAGTTGTCAGTTTCTAATCTCTACCCAATCTGCCAAGTGATGAAGAAAACTGCCATGAGGCGACTAACATCCCCATCTTCCCAAAAATATATCTGATAAAATTTAGAGATCCCCATCCTTAATTTCCAGGTCATTGTTTAGAAGAAGACTGATTTTTATTTTTCAAATTAGCTGTTAAATTTTTTGTTTAAATTCACAAATAAGGACTTCCCTGGTGGCCCAGTGGTTAAGACTCCGAGCTTCCAATGCTAGGGGTGGGTTCAATCCCTGGTCAAGGAAGTAAGATCCCACATGCCAAAAAAAAAAAATTCAAATAAAATAAAATTCACAAATGATACAATACCATGTTGTCATAATTTTAAAAAATTGATGATGCAGAATCTATGGGGTATAAAATAAGTGTTCTCTCTTCTGCACCCCTTTTCCCAACACATTTCTACCCCAGAGGGTATATTTTATCATTTTAGGTCATTCTCTATACATTTCCATTTTCATAATCTCTCTTATTTTTATTATGAAAAATTTCAGAGAAAATTAGAATGTATGTAATGTGATTTTTTTTAATATAAAATACATTTTATGTTTAAATGTTGGTTGGATATTAACTTTCTCTGCACGCTATTTAGACGCCCTCCCCCTAAACTCAATCTCTTTCTCCTCCTATTTTATTTCTGCTATTATCTATCTACTTATCATCACCTCACTATCATTTATTTTCCCATCTAGCTATAGAGAGGGATAACTCTTGGTTTTATTTTTTAATAAATACTATAACACATTGTTCAGTGACTTTTCACTTTGTAATCCACCTTGAAAATCTCTCCATGTCTTTCATATATCTATATTTCTACTATTTAAATATCTGTGTAGAATCCATTTTATGGATATATTATCATGGTCACCATTGGCTGCCCACGGATGCACATTTAAATTATTTCTGTTTCGTCCAGTCATCAGTTCTTTTCCTTTAGATTCCGAGTTTTCACACCTTATTTGGAAATATTTCTCTCTTCACAACCACATTTAAAAAACAAAACATGTTCATTTCCAGATTTGTTTTACGTTAACCTTTTAAATCTGCTTTGAATTTTTTGCTTAAGATGCAAGATAGGGATTTAATATTGTATCCCCTCCCACACATTCAGTGTTCTCAGCCCCATCCTTTCCCAGTGGGTTTGAAATCCTGCTTTCAATTAGGGTGTGCTGAATTTCGTATCGTACCTGCTAAGCTTTTCTACGTCATCCACTGTTTCTGGCAAGGCGATGCCCTTGGTTTCAGGCAGGAGCATCACAAGAGCACCGCAGACGGATGCCAGGGTACCTGTGGGACAGGGAAACGGCGTTATGGTCCCCAGATGGCACAGCCACCCGCATTGCCCCCTGCGCCCTCTGGAAGCCGCTGTGCTCCCCACCCTAACTCCTCCACTCCCTGCAGTAGTGCTCCCCTGAGGTCACCCTGCCCAGCTCCCCAGCGATCCTGTCACAATCTCGCAGTTCCTCAGTGTCCTCAGACCCTTGACAGTCCCACTGCCCCCTGCACTGCCCCCCGTCCCTGCACTCCTCCCGTCGCGTGACCCGGCAAGGCTGGTCCCCACGTCTGCCCAAGAGCAGCTCTTGGAGTCTTTTGGTCTCCTCGCTGTAGGGGTTCATCCTCTCTCTCCAGCAGCTTTACCCCACTGGTGACACCTTGAAATGTATTCAAATCTCTCCTCTCTACAGACCCTTCTGTCCACCTCACACGATCCTCTAGCCACCATCCTCCTTTCTGTCTTAGAACCAAAATCCTTGAAACACCATCCTCTCTTGCTTTCTGTGAAAATTGCTCAGTCGTGTCCAATTCTTTGCGACCCCATCGACTATCCAGCCCGTGGAATTCTCTAGGCCAGAATACTGAGTGGGTAGCCTTTCCCTTCTCCAGGAGATCTTCCCAACCCAGGGATCAAACCCAGGTCTCCCACATTGCAGGCAGATTCTTTACCAGCTGAGCCACCAGGGAAGCCCAAGAATACTGGAGTGGGTAGCCCATCCCTTCTCCAGCGGATCTTCCCAACCCAGGAATCAAACTGGGGTCTCCTGCATTACAGGCAGATTCTTTACCAACTGAGCTATCAGGGACATATCTTCATAGTCTAGTGCTGTGCCGGTAAATACCTAACAACTGGTTCTCCAGAAAACAAAGTCCTGATTTTCAGCATTTGTCTATTTCCGTGGTGTAAATACACCCATTGTAGATGTGTGTCATTCATACCAGCAACGCAGCCTCGCGGGTGAGGCCCTGGGGAGATGGGCAGCAGTATCTCCACCATGGACGCCAGTGGACACACCAGCCTCAAGGTCAGACACAGCAAAGCTCAATGAATCGGGAACTGAGCAGATGTATTTATTACCTCTGTTTTTCATCTCGTATACTCAATTTTTAATGATAACTGTTAGTCACTCAATGATATTGAACTCTTTGGTGACCCCATGGACTATAGCCCTCCAAGTTCTTCCATCCATGGGATTCTCCAGGCAAGAACACTGGAATGGGTTGCCATTTCCTTCTCCATGGGATCTCTCCGACTCAGGGACTGAACTCGGGTCTCCTGCATTGCAGGCAGAGTCTTTACCATCTGAGCCACCGGGGTGGCTCTAAGATTCTTGAAAACTTGCCAGCTGACCTTGGTGAGCCAGAGTCATGTCCTACTCCCATGTGCTCGAGTCTGGGCTCTTCTCCTCAGTGTTTCGCCGGCCTGGTTCCCTCCAGATGACCAGGGCCGCCACCACCAGGCCCAGTGGCCCTGCTTCTGGCCCCTGCTGCCCGGCCTCACGGCAGCTCTGACAGATAGTGGCCTCACCCGCCACCCCCTGGCATCCCCGCCCCTCGAGCTCCTGGTCTCCCCCCTGCTGCCCTCGCGTCCCTTGCATCCCCTGCCTGGCACCTCTCACTCTGCTGACACTGGGCGCTTGTGGCTCCTCGGGGCTCCGTCTTGGACCCCTTCTTTCCTCTCACTCTGCCCTGTTTGCTGTGTGTGTGGGGTTTCAGTCACTCCCATGGTTTCAGGGGTTCTCTTCATCCAGGTGGCTTCCAAACCTTCATCTTGAGGACACTTTTTACTCCTGACTCAGGTCGTCAAACCTACTGCCTCCTCACCATTTCAGCCTGGATTTCTTAGAGGCACCTCATCCTACAAGCAGCCCAGATAGAATCCCTGCACGTCCTCCCGCAGACAGGTGCCTCTAATGTGCTAAACCCTCCCATGGTTCCCTCAGTCGGCAGTGTTGCGGTCCCTCTCCCTGCTCGCCCTGGTCCCTCACCCAGTCAGTCAGCCCCTCTTGGCCAGTTCAACCTCCAATGTATTTCTTCAGATCAATCCACTCCTCAACGCCTGCGTGCCATCACCTCAGACCCAGTCCTGACCTGATTACAACAACGTTCTTTTAAAAGCCTCCCTACTAGCGCCGTCCCCTCTAAGTCCCTAGCATATCTGCCATCAGAGTCAAGTTTCTAAAAGGCAGACCTGACCCTGCCAACCCCAGCTTAAAACTCCACACGGCTTCCCACTGCTGTTTGGATACAGAGCAGACCCTTTGCACGTCCGGTGGTCGGGCCCCAGCTGGTCTCCCCAGCCTTGTCTCTCTTCAGGCCTCGCCTCACACACGGCACTCTGTGGAGAAGGTCGCCATTTCCTCCTCTGGGGGATCTTCCCAACTCAGGGATCGAACCTGGGTCTCCTGCATTGCAGGCCAGTTCTTCACCATCTGAGTCACCTGGGAGGCCCCAACTTCCTCTTACTGCAGGTCTTTCCATTGCCTGCAGCACCAGCCTGCACCTCTCACGTGAATAACCTCTCCTCACCTTCCCATCTCAACAAGGGCCTCGTCGCTCCCTGACTCTCTCTCCCCTTGACTCCATGGGATGCGTTAGCAATCCTGTGATGTGCTCTCATGCACCCTTCTTTCTTTTAATATTTGTTTATTTACTGCCCATGCCAGGGGTCTTAGTTGTGGCGTGTGGGGTTAGGTTCCCTGACCAGGGATAGACCCCCTGAATTGGGAGAGCAGTCTTAGCCACTGGACCACCAAGGAAGTCCAAAAGTGAAAGCCGCTCAGTCGTGTCCAACTCTTTGCGACCCTGCCAGGCTCCCCTGTTCATGGAATTTTCCAGGCAAGAATACTGGAGTGGGTTGCCACTTCCTACTCCAAGGGAAGTCCAAAGGCACCCTTCTTTATCACATGCTCTTGTGAGTGGTGGTTTGGAAAGGCAGTTCCCTCTGCAAAGCAAGGGCCTGCACCCAGCTCAGCCAGCCCGCCTTGAGGCCAGTCCCCCATCTTGAGGGACTGGGCTCTTAGACGGCTCTGTCTTGGCTGAACAATGCCTTCTCTTTGCTTTTTCATGCTGGCCCAGAATCAATGCTGAGCTTGTTTATCAGATCCCATGAAATAGTCTGAAGTGACCATTTACTGAATCACCAGTGAGACACTGACTCTGTGGTCCCAGCCCTGCTCAAGGACTACTGCATTCCTCTGGGTTTATTTCCTCATGGATGCGATATTTTCATTGGCGTTTAAAACTGCTGAGCAGTGAGTGACCAGCCTTCTTTACCAGGAGCAAGCAAGTGGAGGTGGAGGAAAGGAGGTGAGCAAGGAGCCAGCCAGCATCCTCTTGCTGATAAGGAGAGGGGAGAGGGGTATGAGACCCGGGAAGGAAAGTTGGACCAGCAATGGAGAGGCACCAGCCGGAATTAACCCAGGCCCCTCCCCGCGCTATGGTTCCATCCCGTCATGAGTTTCAAGAAGTCCAAGGGCAGGAAGGAGGGTATGAACCTGACGGTCATCACAGAGCTCATGGTAGGTATGCAAGGGCTTCTGTGTCCTCTATTCTTTCGGCGTGGTGCGCTCAGCGTCAAAGCAAATGAAGATACGGTATTGAAAGACATGGAACTTTCAACAACACAATTCATTTTTAGGCTTCTTTTAAACACACAAAAGGTCCTATTACTGGTTGTGTCCCACAGTATCATAAAAGAGTTTCACAGTATTTGATTTTAACTCAGAACCTCAACAAAGAAAGCTAAATGAAACACTTCTTTAGAAAGTGTATTTTGTTCCCACGCTGCCAAACCCTACCTTTCAGATTTTTTTTTTTTGCAGGAGGGGAAAGGTGGGTTATGCCTTGTGGCATGTGGGATCTTAGCTCCTCAATGAGAGATCGTACCCAAGACCCCTGCAATGAGAATGTGGAGTCTTAACCACTGGACTGCAAGGAAAGTTCTTAAGTTGAACACTTTTTTATTGCAACTCTTTAATGTGAAACAAATTTAAATGATTTAGGGCCCACATTTCACTGTGGTTCCTCAAAACCTGTAAGAGTTATGGGAAGAGCAAATGAATATCATGAATATCGAACCTGGTCATCATTGTAGGTTCTATTAATTCAAAGAGTGCAAATGAAAGCATTTAAGAATAGTGCATGCAGTGAATATTTACCAAAGATGATAAGAGGTAGTTCCAGCCAAATGGCAGCTAGCCGGAAGAGCAGAAACGGGGCTATAATCCCCCCAAAATCACATAAACCGGAACACAGGGAAACTCCAAAGTTTCTGCAGAATAAAAAAGTTGTTTGAAATAAAAATATTTAAATAACTTCAGGATGAATAATGTTTTCAGATTTCTAAGTAACAGGAATGGTAACAATATTTCCCATTTCTCTAGTGCTTGACATTGAAAACGTCTCCTCCCTCATACTCTATGCAAATCATCTCCTACGCAATTCATTTCCAAGCTGCACCAGCTCACACCTGTCACTGTGACTCAGAGTCACAGTGAGGCTAATTGGAGCCAGGGGGTGGAGTCTACAGTATTGGTGGAAATTAATCATCCGTTAGCGGCGTACTACCCAGCCTGCTCTGCGGCACTCGTGTGCCCTTGTGGCGCCTAGACTGACAGTAAGGCGTGCTCATGAATATTCCCCCAGGAAGGAGGCCAGTTTGCGCTAGCTGCGCACACTGGTTGATTTCGCCCTTCAGGAACTGGCTGTGGAGTGTGGTCAGAGCAGAGGCTGGAGCCTTTACACAGAGTGGAGCTGATGATGGGAAATGTAACTCATGCTGCAAGCACACTCACCAGATTTTCTGATTTCAAGTCTAATGCGTGCGTGCGTGCGTGCGTGCGTGCTCAGTTGCTTCAGTCACGTCTGACTCTTTGCAACCCTATGGACTGTGGCCCGCCAGGCTCCTCTGTCCATGGGATTCTCCAGGCAAGAATACTGGAGTGGGTTGCTGTTTCCTTCTCCAGGGGGATCTTCCCGACCCAGGGATCAAACCCGCGTCTCCTGTGTCTCCTGCATTGCAGGTGGTCAACTTAAAACATGCAGCTGCAGAATTACTTAGGAGAAACCATGATACTGATGTTGGAATTACCGTAATGTTGTTGGGTACAATTCTGAATTTACCAAATAGACAATTTCAAAGGCCATGGTTATGCCTAGTCTTCCCAGGGTAGCAACAGTGGTCCTCAACCAGGGTATTCCTGCAAACACACAAAGTTTGGGAGGAGGAGTTAGGGGTCTACTTTACTTTCAGTACAATTTTACAAAACAACAAAAGCCATTTGCTTAGTGTTCTCCCAGCTGCTAAGTCACTTCAGTCGTGTCCGACTTTGTGCGACCCCATAGATAGCAGCCCACCAGGCTCCCCCATCCCTGGGATTCTCCAGGCAAGAACACTGGAGTGGGTTGCCATTTCCTTCTCCAATGCATGAAAGTGAAAAGTGAAAGTGAAGTTGCTCAGTCGTGTCCTACTCTTTGTGACCCCATGGACTGTAGCCCACCAGGCTCCTCCATCCATGGGATTTTCCAGGCAAGAGTACTGGAGTGGGGTGCCATTGCCTTCTCACAGCCTAATTAAGTGCAAATGATGTGTGTGTGCTTAGTCATGTCTGACTCTTTGCAACCCCATGGACTATAGCCCAGCAGGCTCCTCTGTCCATGGGATTCTCCAGGTAAGAATACTGGAGTGGGGTTGCCATTTCCTCCAGGGGGCCTTCCCAACCCAGGGGTGGAACCCGCATCTCCTGGGTCCTTTCCTTCTTCCTCCATGGTAATGAGTGGGAAATGCCAAATGTTTGACATTAAATATTTTCTTTCTTTGCGGCATTAAGAGAGGAAAGAGTACCATGTCTGCCCTAAAAAGTCAGTACTTTAAATTTGTTAAGAGTTGGGCAGTTGATGACATCCTTTTTAAGGACACTGGTAGGCTACAGTCCATGGGGTCGCAAAGAGTCGGACACGACTGAGCAACTTCATTTTCTTTCTTTCTATCAGTTCAGTCGCTCAGTCGTGTCCGATTCTTTGCGACCCCATGAATCGCAGCATGCCAGGCCTCCCTGTCCATCACCAACTTCAGGAGTTCACTCAAACTCATGTCCATCGAGTCAGTGATGCCATCCAGCCATCTCATCCTCTGTCGTCCCCTTCTCCTCCTGCCCCCAATCCCTCCCAGCATCAGAGTCTTTGCCAATGAGTCAACTCTTCGCATGATGTGGCCAGAGTATTGGAGTTTCAGCTTCAACATCAGTCCTTCCAATGAACACCCAGGACTGATTCCTTTAGGATGGACTGGTTGTATCTCCTTGCAGTCCAAGGGATTCTCAAGAGTCTTCTCCAACACCACAGTTCAACAGCATCAATTCTTCGGCGCTCAGCCTTCTTCACAGTCCAACTCTCACATCTATACATGACCACTGGAAAAACCATAGCCTTGACTAGACAGACCTTTGTTGGCAAAGTAATATCTCTGCTTTTCAATATGCTATCTAGGTTGGTCATAACTTTCCTTCCAAGGAGTAAGCGTCTTTTAATTTCATGGCTGCAATCACCATCCGCAGTGATTTTGGAGCCCCCCAAAATAAAGTCTGACACTGTTTCCACTGTTTCCCCCATCTATTTCCCATGAAGTGGTGGGACCAGATGCCTTGATCTTAGTTTTCTGAATGTTGAGCTTTAAGCCAACTTTGTCACTCTCCTCTTTCACTTTCATCAAGAGGCTTTTTAGTTCCTCTTCACTTTCTGCCATAAGGGTGGTGTCATCTGCATATCTGAGGTTATTGATATTTCTCCTGGCAATCTTGATTCCAGCTTGTGCTTCTTCCAGCCCAGCGTTTCTTTCTATAGTTGTATACAATGTTGTGTTCGTTTCTGTTTGACAGCAAAGTGATTCAGTGATACACACACATTCTTTTTCATATTCTTTTCCATGATGACTTATCACAAGATAGTGAATCTAGTTCCCTGGGCTACGCTTTGTCATTTAGTCATTCTCTATATCATCGTTGGCATCTGCTAACCCCAAGCTCTCTCTCCGTCCCTCTCCTGCCCCCCTCCCTTGGAAACCACAAGCCTGTTCTCTGTGCTGTGAGTCTGTTCCTGTTTCATAGATAAGTTCATTTGTGTCATATTTTAGATTCCTTGTGTAAGTAATATCATATGATATTTCTCCTTCTGTCGGACTTACTTCGCTTAGAATGATCATCTCTAGGTCCACCCACGTTGTTACAAATGGCATTATTTCATTCTTTTCTATGGCTGAATTGCATTCTGTTGTATATATGTACTACATCTTCTTTATTCGTTTATCTGCTGATGGACATTTAAGCTGTTTCCATGTCTTGGCTATTGTGAATAGTGCTGAAATGAACATAGAGGGGCATGTATGTTTTGAATTATAGTTTTGTTCAGACATCCGCTCAGGAGTAGGATTGCTGGGTCAGACAGCAACTCTATTTTTAGCTTTTTGAAGAACCTCCATACTGTTCTCTTTTTAGTGGTTATGCCAGGTACATTCCCACAATAGTGTAGGAGGGTTCCCTTTTTTCCACAGCCTTTCCAGAACTTGCTATCTGCAGGGTTTCTAACGATGACCTTTCTGACTGGTGTGAATTGGTGCCTCTTTGTAGTTTTGATTTGATGCCACCCTTTCTTGGTAGATGTGGTGTGAGCACATATGACCGCATGAACAGGAGCTTGTCTGCTCTCCAAAGTCAAGGATGTTCAGCATGCGCCTGACTTTCATCTTTGAAAAGGAAACCTTCCCCCTTTATGAAATGGAGCAGGACCCTATGGTCCTTGCCCCCGCCATGAACCATGGCCTCTGCCTGCCTTTTGCCTGTGGAAAACTTTGGTCAAAGAATAAGTTTAATCAGAGAAGTGAGAATTGCGGAAAACAAAGGAAAACAGTTAAAGGAGATTAAATAATAATAATGTCATCATTCAGCACAGTCAAGGACTTTTACTTCTTTCTCACAGGCTATAGATAATATTCTGAGCCATATCCTGTGAGCTGTCTTACACATACAAAACACCAGGCGGACAAGTTATACATGATGATCAGACCACACCCAGGACATGAGCTGCCACAGTTCCGAGAACTGGCCTCAGAGAACTGGGACAAATGGACCCTGGAAATGAAGATTAACTGTACCTAAAGCAACCAAGATGATGCTGGTCAGACCACTGATGACCAATTTGAGGATGACTGTCAGAGCTGACCGTGCCATTTCTGCATGTAGCCCTCCTCCCACACTCTGTCTATTAAAGCTCTCACCCCCCAGCTTGTCGTGCTGGTGGTGGTGGTGGGTGGGCGTTGGCCTTTGCACAGGCATCAGCCACCCTGCCCCCAGTCGCTGGCATCTGAAATAAAGCAAAGTTTCCTTTCCGCCAACGGGGCTGCTTATTGGCTTTTGAGCTGTGAGCAGCCGGGCCCAGCACACAGCTTTCTGTAACATTTATACTCATACTTGTTTATGCTCACTCAGCATTAAATGGTCCTCCTGCCTTCTAGAATTATTGCACTTTCCTGAATGTATAATTTTTTAGTAGAAAAGTAGGCACGAATGAGGAGGATGAGAGAAGAGGCTGGAGCTCGGTAGATTTATGTGTGTTCTCTTCAGATAATCAGTTCTGTTCAGTTCAGTCACTCAGTTGTGTCTGACTCTTTGCAAGCCCATGGACTGCAGCACTCCAGGCTTCCCTGTCCATCACCAAGTCCCGGAGCTTACTCAGATTCACGTCCATTGAGTCAGTGATGCTATCCAACCATCTCATCCTCTGTCATCCCCTTCTCCTCCCACCTTCTACCTTTCCCAGCATCAGGGTCTTTTCCAATGACTCAGCACTTTGCATCACGTGGCCAAAGTATTGAGTTTCAGCTTCAGCATCAGTCCTTCCAAAGAATATTCAGGACTGATTTCCTTTAGGATGAACTGGTTGGATTTCCTTGCAGTCCAACGGACTCTCAAGAGTCTTTTCCAGCATCACAGTTCAAAAGCATCAATTCTTTGGTGCTCAGCTTTCTTTATGGTCCAACTCTCACATCCATACATGGCAACTGGAAAAACCATAGCTTTGACTAGATGAAACTTTGTCGGCAAAGTAATGGATATTCAGAGAATATGGATATTCAGAGAATATCCAACTACTAAAGAAAGCTAAAACTTATTAAACAAAACAACTGCCAAGGAGGGAGAGAGAGAAAAAGAGGGCTCCAGAGTGCAGGTCATGGCTGGGAGGCTCCACCTGGTCACATGCTGTTTGCTCGCTGGCCAGGACGTCCTGGTGTCCTTGACGTTGCTCTAGCAGAGAACACCCGCAGCACCCACGTTACCGTCACGTTGGGAGGAAGGAGCAGCAGAGATGCGCTGATGTGCTGGGCTGCCGTCTGGTCTGGCACAGTTGTAAACACGTGTTGTATTTAGCTTTACTTTTCCATTAAGGCCAGGGAAGGGGACCAGGAAATGCATTCCACCCCTTCCTCCAGTGAGCAGGTGGGGCAGTGCCAGGTGCTGGGGAACAGAAAGTGGCAGCTGGTGCCCAGATTCCCTGGGTCCTGACCCGACCGGGCGACCTCTTACTGCTCTGTGGCTGCAGAGGAGAATGCCTCCAGCTCCCATGGAAATAACTTGATTACCCACGTTAGGTTCTTAAGCTACGGCTTTTTCTACTGAATCAAGATTGCTCTACGAGTGAGTCCCACTGACAACTTCAATGACAATTTAATTTTATAACTGGTCATTCACAGGGAAAAAAACAAAAACCAAGAAACCAAATTAAAACACACACACACACACACACACACAGAGCATGAGAGATATATATGGTTAGATCAATAACTAGTCAATTCAGTAAAAGGTTAAGAAAATGCTTTCAGGTTTTCTTAAGAATCTCAACTCTTTCTAAGCAGTAAAGGCCAGTATCTAACTGCACTGGACAGAGATTCTGTTGATATGTGTGACAAAAGAGAAGTTCGAGAAGTGTCACACTGTTTCAACAAAAGGGTAAAATGAAAACAATTTATAGGAGGTGTAAGGGATGTGTGAATATTAAGAGTGCACATAAAAACTTCCGACCAAACCAGTAATATTCTAAGTTCCCCCTGGAGTGACGATAGATATCTTTTGATAGCAATGGCAAGAAACAAGACAATTTAAGATTGAGGACTGAAGCTGAAACTACCTCCCATGAACTCCCGAGGATACAGAGAAAGAGGGTCACTCTGAAGGGGATTTGGTCAAACTGCTAGAGATTATTGAGAATAATTCCTCAGTTTTTGAAGAAGGGATGTAGGGTTTTAAACAAACACAATTTTATATCTCCTCTGAATGCCCCATCTGCAACAGACTCATTAATACTTTTTACTTAAAGAGAAAAGTCCACGACAACTTTTTCATTTCAAAAAGACTTACCCAAACGGCTGGGTTTATAGCCATCTTGAATAAACTCAAATTAAAAATGGCAGATAAGTATGGGTCTTAAAAAGCTCTTTTAAACACAGGCAGAACACTCTCCGATATAAATCACAGAGACATCTTTTTCAATCCAGCTCCCAGAATAATGGAAATAAAAGCAAAAATAAACAATTGGGCCCTACTTAAGCTCAAAAGCTTTTGCAGAGCAAAGGAAACAATAAACAAAATGAAAAGACAGCCCACAGTTGGGAGAAAATATTTGCAAATGATGTGACTGATAAGGAATTAGTCTCCAAAATTTACAAACAGCTCATGGTGCTTAGTAGCATCAAAACAAACAACCCACTCAAAAAATGGGCAGAAGACCTGAATAGACATTTCTCCAAAGAGGAAATACAGATGGCCAATAGGCACATGAAAAGATATTCAACATCGCTAGTTATTAGAGAAATGCAAATCAAAAGTACAATGAGATGTCACCTCATACTGGTCAGAATGGCTATCATAAAAAAAAAAAAAAAATCCACAAACAACAAAAGTTGGAGAGGGTGTGGAGAGAAGGGAACCCTCCTGCACTGTTGATGGGAATGTAAATTGGTACAGCCACTATACAGAACAGTTTGGAGATTCCTAAAAAAACTAAAAATAAAACTACCATATGACCCTACAATCCTACTCTTGGGCATACATTTGAGAAAACCATGGCCTGAATAGATACATGTACCCCACTGTTCACTGCAGCAGTTTACAATAGCTAAGACATGAAAGCAACCTACATGTCCATCAACAGGGGAATGGATAAAGAAGATGTGGTACACACACACACACACACACACACACACACACAGGAATATTACTCAGCCATTAAAAAGAATGAAACAATGCCATCTGTAACAACATGGACGGACTTAGAGAATGTATACCGAGTGAAGTAAGACAGAGAGAAGGAGGAGAAATATCATATGACTTTCCTTATATGTGGGATCTAACAAGAAATGATACAGATGAACTTACTTACAAAACAGAGGCTCAAAGACTTAGAAAACGAACTTACGGTTGCCAAGGTGAAGGAATAGTTAGGCACTTTGGGAAGGTCATGTTTACACTGCTATATTAAAACAGATAACAGGCAAAGACCTATTGTACAGCACATGGAACTCTGCTCAGTGTTACGTGGCAGCCTGAATGGGAGGGAGGTCTGGGGGAGAAAGGATACTTGTATATGTATGGCTGAGTCCCTTTGCTGTACACACACACAACAGTATTAATCGGCTATACCCCAACACAAAATAAATTTTAAAAAAAAGCTCTTTTGTTTTTCAGGCTTTAATTAGAATTCAAAAATTTGGGTCAGAGACAGTGGGTCTTAGATGAGGATACAGCCTGAACGATTGTTCTGAAATTGTTTTCCAGAATTTCATTCTCCAGTCGGGCTTCATGGGGGGAACGCTGGTTAAACAGTTTTCTCTGAGATAATTTTAGAGCTGATTCCCCTAAAAGGCTGCTCAGTATTCTTCTCAGGGGCAGTCATCCTGGTGATGACGTCAAGAATGGCTGAGAGGAAAAGTCTTTCTAATGTTAATTCAACAGCCCAAGGAACCAAGTCCAAAAGTTCCCTTAAGTGGAAGTGAGGACTCTCAGCTCAGGCAAGCAACCCCTGCTAACATTGGGTACTCACACACAGCACTACGAATTTGAACTTATTCTTGGCAGTCAGTTACGATGAGCATGAGACTACAAAAGCAGCCGTATCTGCAGAACACACAAATAAAATGCGTCCAGAATAGGAGCAAGTCGTTTCCATTGCTGCTAAGAACAACTCTAAGACTTGGGAAATTCAGTCTACAAAATAAAACTGACCAGATCAAACAGAAAAGTCTATTCTTTGTCTTCCAATATATGAGCGTGTTCTCTGTAAGACAGCTTGATTCCCACCCACTTAGTTACTTCAGTATGGGTTTGGACATTTGGTCTTCAACACTTTCTGGGATCGTGCTGGAGGCAACACGATTAAAACCATCCCAATCTGTCTGGGGCCCGAGAAAATCTTCTGGGGGAGAGTTCTATCATGAAAAGATGGGCCACACTTAAGTCATTTTTTCCCTTTTACTTTCCTAATTTCATATGCAATGAATATGTAATTAATATTTGATTCCTATTCCATATGGGATGAAAACAGATGACCTTGTCTTAGGAAACTACATTTAAAAATTAAACCTAAAACTCTACAGTGCCAAAGTAAAATGGAAAGATCAGTGAAGTATCCAGTGATCCTCATTTGTCACCTTCTCCTAAATTGTGCATAATGCCCAACAATAGAAATTGTCTGTCTCCTTTGAAAATGAACTTATGGTTGCCAGGGTGAAGGGATAGTAGGGAGGTTGGGATGGTCATGTACACACTGCTGTGTTTAAAATGGATAACCAACAAAGACCTACTGAACAGCACAGGGAACTCCGCTCAGTGTCACGTGGCAGCCCGGACGGGAGGAGGGTTTGGGGGAGAATGGACACGTGTATGTATGGCTGAGCCCTTCTGCTGTTCACCTGAAACTTTCACAATGTTGTTAATCGGCTATACCCCAATATGAGATAAAAAGTTAAAGAAATTATGTCTATCTTGTTTATAGCTCTATCCTTACTCCTAGTTTAGTGGCAGCAATTAATAGATACAAGTAGATGTGCATTGACTTATATCTTCTCCAAGTCTTTTTTTTTTTGCCCATACAGGGAGGCTTGCAGAATCTTAGTTCTCTGACCAGGGGACCAAACCTGGGCTCTGGCAGTGAAAGCACCAAGTCCCAACCGCTGGACCGCCAGGGAATCCCCTTCCCCAACTCTTATAATGCGTTAGCTCAGTGTGGTAGGTTGAACGATGTTCCCCAAATTTAAGGTTCACCACCTCAGAGTGCGGCCTTATCTCAAAACAGGGTCTTTGCAGATGTCATGGTTAAGTTAAGGCCCAGAGATGCAGAGAAGGTCATGTGAAGATGGAGGCAGAGATGGGAATGCTGTCCGGGGATGCCAGGGATGGCTGGCAACCAGTGGAAGCCCAGAAGAGGCAGGCAAGTATCCTTATTGAGAGCCTTCAGGGAAAGCGAGGGCCCGCCTACACCTGGAGTTCAGACTCCAGCCTCCAGGATATGAAAGAACAAATCTGTGTTGCAAGCCACGCAGTTTATGGTATTTTGATACAGCAGCTCTAGGAAACTCATATGCTCAAGAAAAATGAGATAAATGTAAGCAGCTCTGTTTATCATCAACCATTCCAATATGACAGGATTTCTCCCTCTTCTCATTCTGAAGATGGGCATTCTGTAATGGTATTTAAATAGGGTTATTTGATGTTTTAGGATTTCATAAGAATATTATTAATGAACTTATCTATTAATGTCTGACTGTTTTGACATTGCAAAGAGCCAACTCATTGGAAAAGACCCTGATGCTGGGAAAGATCAAAGGCAAAGGGAGAAAGGGGTGACAGAGGATGAGATGGTTGGGTTGCACCATCAACTCAGTGGACGTGAGTTTGAGCAAACTTCGGGAAATAGTGGGGGACAGAGGAGCCTGGCGTGCTGCAGTCCATGAATCAGCACAGGCGGTTCATACTTCTGAGAACCGTGCTTTACTTTGTCCATACTCTTCATGAGGTTGTCAACCTCTCCAAGTCAAGAAATGTATTTTTCTTCCCTTTGTAACCTTTGTGTTTTGCAGGGAATTAGTGATATGAAAGAAATGTGAATCAGGGTCAATGATATCACAAAATTAAGTCAGATAAAGGTGATCAAAAACAAACTACATGAATTCCATTTCTGGGTATATATATGAGAAAAAAACCAAAGCCACTTACTGGGAAAGATACACACACCCCAATGTTAGAGCAGCGTTTTTACAGTAACTAAGAAGCAACCTAAGTGGCCATCAGCAGAATGAATGGATAAAGATGTGGTGCGTGTTATCCCATATATAGCGACTGAACAACAACAATATGTGGAATCCAAACTAGGAAACGAATTTATCTACAAAATAGAAACAGACTCTAGAGAACACACTTGTAGTTAACAAGGGGGAGGGCGTAGGGAAGAGATGGACTGGGAGTTTGGGGTTAGCAGATACAAACTATAGAGAATGGATAAACAACAAGGCCCTATTGTGCCGCACAGGGAACTGTACACGCTATCTCGTAATAAACCTTATGGAAAAGAAAAAAAAATTCTTCAAACTGAAAAAAAAAATGCTTCTCTTGCGCTGACATAAAGTACTACAAGAGGCTCCAGCTGTCCCAGCAACCTCCCCCCCACACCTCCTGGAATGTGGAAATAATGAACTTGATCTAAAACACACATTCCCTGGGAGTTTGAAAGGCTTCCACCGTCCAGGCCCCGCTGTGTTCCAGGACAGGGATAATTGGCGGTGGGTTAGCCACGCACTTGGAGTTACCGACAACCTCTGTATCGCACAGCAGTCGGCAAGCCCTCCCCTCCCCAGTTTAACTCTGAAGTGTCTCTGAAATCACCGTCTCCCATGCAGGCCTGAGTGCCACCACCTTGATCCCTGCTCGCAGCATCGCTCCCTCCCCATTGCCATTGTCCCAGCTGCCGCAGTCTCTTGGAGGCGCTTCTCCGCCACCCGAAGCTCACAAGCCCACACCCAAGCTCTTGGCCTAACTGTGAGGCTGTCATTGCTGGACAGGGATGATCCCTCAGCCTCCTTGCCGGGATAGTCCCGCGATAACGAAGAAGGTTCCAGGATATTCCTGTGATAACAAAGAATGTTTAGTTCCTAAACCAGCACAGGCGGTTCATACTTCTGAGAACCGTGCTCTACTTTGTCCATATTCTTCACTAGGTTGTCAACCTCTCCAAGTCAAGAAATGTGTTTTTCTTCCCTTTGTAACCTTAGTGTTTTGCAGGGAATTAGTGATACGGAAGAAATGTGAAACAGGGTCAAAGATATCACAAAATTAAGTCAGATAAAGATGATCAAAAGCAAACTACATGAATTCCATTTCTGGGTATATATATATGAGAAAAAAACCAAAGCCACTAATTGGAAAAGATACACGCACCCCAATGGTACAGCAGCATTTCTACAATAACTAAGAAGCAACCTAAGTGGCCATCAGCACATGAGTGGACAAAGAAGATGTGCTCTCCTACATTGCAGGCACATTCTTTACCAGCTGAGTTATGCGGGAAGCCTATATATATATATATATATGTAAAACTACTCAGCCATAAAAAGAATGTAATTTGCCATTTGCAGCAACATGGATAGACTTGGAGGGCATTATGCTAAGTGAAATAAGTCAGACATAGAAAGACAAATACTATAAGATATCACCTGTATGTGGAATCTAAAAAATTTAAAACTAGTGAATATAACAACAAAAAAAGCAAACTCACAGATACAGAGAACAGACTAGTGGTTACCACTGGGGAGTGGGAAAGGGGGGTAAGGTAGGGGTAGGGGACTAAGAGGTACAACTATTAGGTATACAGTAAGCTACAAGAATCTATTGTACCATATGGAGAATATAGCCAGTACTTTATAATAACTATAAATGGAATACAACCTTTATATATCATGAATCATCATATTGTACATCTGTAACCTATGCAATATTGTACATAAAGTAAATTTCAATTAAATTTTTTTAAAAAAGTAAACTACAACTACAATCTAGGTTTTACACATCTATTTCATCCACAAATGACCCTAAAACTGGGGAAAACGGAAAAATCTATAGAATCAATCTTTTACACTCACAGTCGTTATGCTGATTTGGCAGAAATGGAGAGACATCACGAGAGTGTGCCTGGCACTATGATGTTGATGCTAGGGGACATTTGCTAAAGATGAGAAGTCCCCCTTTCTTGATTAAGATTTTTTTCAAGATCTTGGCTGCCAAGCAGACTTGAGGGACAGTTACCTTCTGGTAAGAATGCAGTGACAAGGCACGCCACCCCTGCCACGACATTGCTGGCCGCAAACGGTAGGCGCCGACCAAAACGCTCAATGGTTAGTAAGATCAAGAGGGCTCCTGGCAGCTCCACAACTCCCGAGATGAAAAAGTCGATATAGAGGTTGCCTCCTATAATTCCCAGGCGCATGACGAGTCCTTGATAAACCACAGCACTTGTGAACCTGGAGTAACATCGAAAGACAACAGAGAACAAGTGAGAGAGAACTTCCACCTGATCTGGAGAGAGGGATGCGTTGTAAATTTGACACAAGCTTTTGAATCCATCACAAACCAAACTTACCAAGCAAACATAAGTATAAGTGTGCACTTCCTCATTTGGGGAGTTCTCACCAGATCTACAAAGGATGGATTACTAACTTCCTCATCCGTAACAGTGATCTATACAAGAGAAGCAGATTTTCAGTAGGAATACACAGCAAGAGACATCTGCATATTATAGATTCGTCATTGACCAGATTCAAAGCTACCAAATGATCTTACTGAACCAATCAGGGTCTTTCATTATGACATCTTAGCACCTGAGTACAAAAATTTTGGTTCTCTAGCCTTTGTCCTAGGTCAGATTCTCAAAGGTGTGCTTGCTGCGCTGAGAATCAGCAGTTCTACGTGCTTGGAATAAACAAAGATAAAAGCTGTGTTCCAAAGTAAACCACATTTATGCATTGTCACATCGGAGAAAACAAGCATAAAGGTGGTGAAAGCAGGCTCTAAACAAGCTCCTTTATCTGTTAACTCCTCAAATCTTACGTTAACCAATACGCTAGAGTCATGGTAAGTTCTAGAGCAAGGCTGGCATCAACGGTGTCCTTTTGTTTCTTTCCGTGTACTGGAATCCAGCATCTTTTTGATAACAGGAAAATTCAGCTCATCCTTATTTGGCCATTCAAGAAGTTGGTCTTTCTCTAATTCAATTAAACAAATATTACTCTTTGCCTCCTATGAGTAAAGTACTAAAAAGGAAACAGCTGAACATACCCACTGCTTCCGGTCTTTTTTTTTTTTTACAAATTTTTTTTTGCATTAAGTTTTGTGTATTTAAATATTGTACTAGAATAGTACTTATCTTGATTACTGAGCTTTTAAAATTCTTCTTCCTTTTTTGGCTGCATGAAGCGGTATGTTGGATCTTAAGTACCTTGACCAGGGATTGAACCCACACCCCCTGCAGTGGAAGCATGAAGCCTTAACCACTGGAATGCCAGGGAAGTCCCTCTGCTTCTAATTCTGTGTGCTGAAGAGACTGTAACTCAGTCTCCTGCAGTGACTGCTGTGTCACACTTCCATGCACTTGCATAGTGTTACTTCTGCCTGAAGAACTCTTACTCTCCCTGGTTCTGCCGGTCTTCCCTAACCTCAGGTAGAATTGGCGATCTCCACTCTGCACCTCCACTTACTAGACTTCTATCACAGGCTCTACACAATTGCGTGCCTTTATAGGTCTACATATTCTTCTCCCTGCGTGAGCTCTGGAGTTCTTGGCGGGCAGAGACTGTATTGTAGCACCAAGCAAAGTGCCTGGTCTCCAACCAATATTTGGGTGATGACTGAGTGCTGAAACAGGAAGTCAAGTGCCTTGGCCATGACTCTGTGCTGAGTGTAGCCCTTGGTCTTCGTCCTTCTGCTAAGTGAGATCCCTGGTTAGTGAAAACAGGACCCTCATTGTCTGTTTGCTCAACTCCAGATCTGTTCCAGACTGAGTGGAAAGCTTGGCAAATTTTCCCCAAGCCTTTGTGTTGGAATTTGACTTAAATTCTCATGGATAGTACCTTGTCATCACCTGTTCTAAACATTACATTCAATGGATCAACCAAATCTTGACATCTGTTGCCTATGCTTGCTCCGAGGAAAGTCACACACACAAAAAGAAGGCTGCAAAATGAATACTTTAGATCATTTTATTTTCCTAAGTCTTTCTGACACTGTATTTCTTCTATCATTGTTGTTTAGTCACCAAGTCATGTTAGACTCTTTTGTGACCCCGTGGACTGTAGTCCACTAGGTTCCTCTGTCCATGGGATTTCCCAGGCAAGAATATTGGAGTGGGTTGCTATTTCCTTCTCTAAGGGATCTTCCCAACCCAGGAATCAAACCTGCCTCTCCAGCATTGCAGGCAGATTCTTCACCACTGAGCCACCAGGAAAACTTGTATTCCTTCTATAACAAGACACAAAGTTTTCACACATCAAAATCTCAAAATTAGGATGTGTCCTGTAACTCAGCTGATAAGAAAGTAATGAGCCACAGCTTCAATAGCATGGCTTTTCTCACTGAGCGGTACATAAAATGATGATGCGTCTCTAAATTAACAGTATCCTAGGATCAATGAAACAATAGTAGTTTCCATAGCAACACTAATGGAAGACTGCTAATTGATTCAACCATGCATTCTTTCCATCCCCCTTTGGATAATAGAACCCACAGAATTTATTTAGGCTCATGGCTGCCTAGTTAAAGTCATATTTTCTAGCCTCTCTTTCAGTTGTGGGTGGTCCAGTGACCAAGATCTCAGCAACGACGTGGGAGTAGAAGCCATGTGTACAAGTTCTGGGTCCCATCCTTTAAAAAGGAAATGGTTTGGTCTTCATTCACGGTTTCCCCCTTCCTGAGGGATGGAGGAATTTCACACTGGTGAAATGGCTTTGATCATACAACCTATTGCAGGTGATAATGGAGAAATGAGATAAATGGAACCTGGGTCCTGGGTGACCTCATGGGGCAGAGCTACCTTCAGGGCTGGGCTACTCACCTCTGCGTGGGCATGTAATAGAAAAAGGCACTTTTCTATTTTTTGTCACTGTATTTTTGGAGATCTCTGTTACAGCAGCAAGTTGACCTGTCCTATAAGTAATGCAATCCTTATTAAAATGTTCCCTGAGCTGATCTTCAAAATTCTAAGACCCCCTACCCTCACCTCTGCTGTTCCAAAAACAAATCAGGAATACCAGAAGCAAAAGAATTTAGTATGTCCCAACAATACAGTTGGCTCTTCACATCCACAGGTTCTGCCTCTGTGGATTCAACCAGTGGTGGGGCCTGTGACTGAATGAACCCATGGATGCAGAACTTGGGGATACGGAGCATCAGCTGAGACCCATTCTGTACAAGGGTCTTGAGCGTCTGAGAATTTTGGTATCTGCAGAGGGTCTTTGAACCAATATTCCACAGATACCAGGGGAAAACTATATTTTTACATGGTTGGTTATCAAAATATTTTTCACAATTGGTTTCTATATATTGCCCATATTAAAATGGCTAACGCCTACTTCTTAGATTCTGGGCTAATGAATTGATGAATTGAAATGTAGCATGAAATATTCCATTTAATTCTCATCAAGACTCTCTAAAGTGAGTACTCTTCAGGGTTCTATTGTATAAATAAGTAAACCAAGGCTTAGCACACAAGGATTCAATAGAAAAAGGGTGGCTAAGCCTAGGATGTGAAGTCCAGGCAGTTGATGAGAGCTTCTATTCCTCATCGTCTTACCGCACTACTGAACATATTAAAACTTTTTATTCTAGAAGGCTTCTCTGTGGTTTATGGTAACTTCTATATAATTTTAGAGAAGGACATTATGACCAAAAAGCTAATCTTTAGTTAAAACACTGTTTTATGGAAAAGATGGCCTTGATGAAAATGATTTAGATTTTGAGGATCTTTAAATTCCAGATTAAAACCACTCATTATATGAGGGCAGCTTTCCTCCATGGATGGATGATCACTCCAGCAGCTCTTTTCTTTTCACTTAGGGTTTTTCCCCAACTCAGACTTGGGGTCATGTTTATGTCAGACTGTTCTCTTCTCTCCAGGAAGTTCCTGACAGCATTGATCATCTGCACATGAGCACCACGATCACCCAGAGCACAGAGGGGGACAAGCTTTCCTTTCTGACAGCAATATTCACAACGATTTACTCAGTTCAGTCAGTTCAGTTCAGTCACTCAGTCATGTCCAACTCTTTGCGACCCCACGGACCGCAGCATGCCAGGCCTCCCTGTCCATCACCAACTCCCAGAGTTCACTCAAACTCATGTCCACTGAGTCGGTGATGCCATCCAACCATCTAATCTTCTGTCATCCCCTTCTCCTCCCACCTTCAATCTTTCCCAGCATCAGGGTCTTTTCCAATGAGTCAGTTCCAATGAGCATCGGTGGCCCAAGTATTGGAGTTTCAGCTTCAACATCTGTCCTTCTGATGAACACCCAGGACTGATCGCCTTTAGGATGGACTGGTTGGATCTCCTTGCAGTCCAAGGGACTCTCAAGAGTCTTCTCCAACACCACAGTTCAAAAACATCAATTCTTCAGCACTCAGCTTTCTTTATAGTCCAACTCTCACATCCATACATGACCACTGGGAAAACCATATCCTTGACTAGACAGACAGAACTTTGTTGGCAAAGTAATGTCTCTGCTTTTTAATATGCTGTCTAGGTTGGTCATAACTTTCCTTCCAAGGAGTAAGTGTCTTTTAATTTCATGGCTGCAGTCACCATCTGCAGTGATTTGGGAGCTCCAAAAATAAAGTCAGCCACTGTTTCCCCATCTATTTGCCATGAAGTGATGGGACTGGATGCCATGATCTTTGTTTTCTGAATGTTGAGCTTTAATCCAATTTTTTCAGTCTCCTCTTTCACTTTCATCAAGAGGCTCTTTAATTCTTCTTCAATTTCTGCCATAAGGGTGGTGTCATCTGCATATCTGAGGTGATTGATATTTCTTCCGGCAGTCTTGATTCCAGCTTCTGTTTCATCCAGCCCGGAATTTCACATGATGTACTCTGCATGTAAGTTAAATAAGCAGGGTTACAATATACAGCCTTGACGTACTCCTTGCGTGATTTGGAACCAGACTGTTGTTCCATGTCCACTTCTAACTGCTGCTTTTTGACCTGCATACAGATTTCTCAGGAGGCAGGTCAGGTGGTCTGGTAAACCCATCTCTTTAAGAATTTTCCACAGTTTATTGTGATCCACATGTCTAAACAAACGTGGACGCTGTTTTAAGTCTAGAATTCCAGATCCAGGAGCCTGGAACTGTGCTTACTGTCTGAAGCCCATTTAGATTGATTTTCTGTTATTTGTTGCCAAAAGCAGAATTATTTCAAGAATTCAGTCCAGAACAATGCTTTTGCATAATAACAGAATATTTTAGGCAAAATAACTTTGCAATTAAGAATGAAAATAATTGCTTCACTACTCCAATTTACTCTGTAAGAATATTTAGTATTAGTTTTAATTTCAAACTTTTCATATTTAGAATCAAGCGGTCACATGATCTCTGCTTTTCCAAAGCACATGTTTAACACCTAATATATATCCTACAGCAAAAGAATATGCAGCACTGATAATAACTGAAGGTAATCAAGACCAATTTTCCCCATTCAGTAAATGAAAGGATTAATAGTGCTTCCAAGCAAGTGAGTATTTTGCCAATTTGAGAACAAATCCAGCTCATCTTTGATTTACTAACACACTGTCCACAGTGACGCAGATATTCTGAAAGATGACCCACTTTCTGGGTGTCCAAAGACCTCGGGAGACTAAAAGCCATATCTTGGATGGAATTCATCCAGGAAAGTCTTGGCAACCCATGCGCAATGACTGGTTCAGCGTCTACCCTTTTACAACAACTTCCAGCTCTGTATTTTGAAATGAAATCGTGCTTATTTTCTATCTCCAAAGTGTTTGCATAGTCTTAGATGTAAAAGAATAGAAATGCTATATTAGATTATTATAGATAGATGGACTTTAAACTTTGTTTTATTGAAATATAATTTACATCCAGTAGTATTTAGCAACTTTAAGCTACATTTCATGAAATTTTGACAAATGCGTCAAGTCACATAATCATCATTGCCATCATGATGTGGAATATTTCTACCACCCCCAAAGGTTTCCTCCTGTCTCTGCAATCAATTCTTTCCCCCTGATGTTCAGCCCCTGGTAAACCCTCATCTGCTTTCTGTCATTAGTTTGCCTTCTACAATTTCATGGAAGTGGAACCACACAGTATGTTATCTTGAGTATCTAACTTGGCTTTAGAGTTTGTCATACATTTATCCATCTAAGAGGTGCCTGCCTGCTCTCATTTGGAGCAAAGGAAGATGGGAAATGCTCTTGGAAACGGCTGTCTGTTTGGATCCTTGTTGCCTAGTAACGCCACTCGTTGAAAAAGGGGCTGCTCACAGGTAAACTGTACAGGTTGGTTTCCTGATATTCATTTACTGAATGGATGGCTATTTGTTCTATTTGTTTCCCAACTGTCTTTTAATTCTGCCAAGACTTTTGCTTTACATCAACAATGATGTACCCTGTGTTAAAAGCATACTTTATTCATCTTTCTTTGATTAATCAAGTTCTATTTATAATTCTTTCTGGTGCCTTTCTGAAACATTTCTTGAAGTTGACATTTTAGTTTAAATTGCCAAGGAAGAGAAAGACACTATAAATAACAATCTATTATAAATATGGTGTTCAGAGCCCTCCTGACAAGGGATTGGTTTCTGGACAAGAAACAAACTTACAGTTACCAAAGGAGAAAGGGTAGGAGGGATAAATTAGGAGTTTAGAATTAACATATACACATTATTATATATAAAATAACCAATAATGATCTCTGAATATCACAGGGAACTAAACTCAATATATTTTAATAATATATGAGGGAAAAGAGTCTGAAAAAATAGATATATGTATATGCAAAACGGAATCACTTTTCTGTAAACTTGAAACCAGTATGACACTGTAAATCAACTATACTTCAACAAAAAAAAATTTTTAAGAGATAAACAGCTCGGATCAGGCTAGAGATATTTTATTTTAGAACATTTTCTTACCAGCACATTATTTAAATAACCCCAAACTTTCATTCTCCTCCAATGAACTTTTGTTCAAAACAACTCGCCCCAATTTCTTCCCAGAACCTAATAAAAGCTAACCTTCCCTTCGTATCCTCAGACTGGGCTATGGTTCTCCTTAGCTCATATGTTGCGATGTGTAATGCCTCTGCTATTCCCAAATAAACTCATCTTTTAGTTCAGTTCAGTTCAGTTGCTCAGTTGTGTCCGACTCTTCGAGACCCCATGAATCGCAGCACGCCAGGCCTCCCTGTCCATCTCCAACTCCCGGAGTTCACTCAGACTCTCGTCCAGCGAGTTGGTGATGCCATCCAGCCATCTCATCCTCTGTCGTCCCCTTCTCCTCCTGCCCCCAATCCCTCCCAGCATCAGAGTCTTTTCCAATGAGTCAACTCTTCGCATGAGGTGGCCAAAGTTTCAGCTTCAGCATCATTCCCTCCAAAGAAATCCCAGGGCTGATCTCCTTCAGAATGGACTGGTTGAATCTCCTTGCAGTCCAAGGGACTCTCGAGTCTTCTCCAACACCACAGTTCAAAAGCATCAATTCTTCGGCACTCAGCCTTCTTTACAGTCCAACTCTCACATCTATACATGACCACAGGAAAAACCATAGCCTTGACTAGACGAACCTTTGTTGGCAAAGTAATGTCTCTGCTTTTCAATGTGTTATCTAGGTTGGACATAACTTTCCTTCCAAGGAGTAAGCGTCTTTTAATTTCATGGCTGCAATCACCATCTGCAGTGATTTTGGAGCCCCCCAAAATAAAGTCTGACACTGTTTCCACTGTTTCCCCATCTATTTCCCATGAGCTGATGGGACCAGATGCCATGATCTTCGTTTTCTGAATGTTGAGCTTTAAGCCAACTTTTTCACTCTCCACTTTCACTTTCATCAAGAGGCTTTTTTAGTTCCTCTTCACTTTCTGCCATAAGGGTGGTGTCATCTGCATATCTGAGGTTATTGATATTTCTCCTGGCAATCTTGATTCCAGCTTGTGTTTCTTCCAGTCCAGCGTTTCTCATGATGTACTCTGCATAGAAGTTAAATAAGCAGGGGGACAACATACAGCCTTGACGTACTCCTTTTTCTATTTGGAACCAGTCTGTTGTTCCATGTCCAGTTCTAACTGTTGCTTCCTGACCTGCATACAGATTTCTCAAGAGGCAGGTCAGGTGGTCTGGTATTCCCATCTCTTTCAGAATTTCCCACAGTTTATTGTGATCCACACAGTCAAAGGCTTTGGCATAGTCAATAAAGCAGAAATAGATGTTTTTCTGGAACTCTCTTGCTTTTTCCATGATCCAGCGGATGTTGGCAATTTGATCGCTGGTTCCTCTGCCTTTTCGAAAACCAGCTTGAACATCAGGAAGTTCATGGTTCACATATTGCTGAAGCCTGGCTTGGAGAATTTTGAGCATTACTTTACTAGCATGTGAGATGAGTGCAATTGTGCAGTAGTTTGAGCATTCTTTGGCATTGCCTTTCTTTGGGATTGGAATGAAAAACTGACCTTTTCCAGTCCTGTGGCCATTGCTGAGTTTTCCAAATTTGCTGGCATATTGAGTGCAGCACTTTCACAGCATCATCTTTCAGGATTTGGAATAGCTCAACTGGAATTCCATCACCTCCACTAGCTTTGTTCGTAGTGATGCTTTCTAAGGCCCACTTGACTTCACATTCCAGGATGTCTGGCTCTAGATGAGTGATCACACCATCGTGATTATCTGGGTCGTGAAGATCTTTTTTGTACAGTTCTTCTGTGTATTCTTGCCACCTCTTCTTAATAACTTCTGATTCTGTTAGGTCCATTCCATTTCTGTCCTTTATCAAGCCCATTTTGCATGAAATGTTCCCTTGGTATCTCTAATTTTCTTGAAGAGATCTCTAGTCTTTCCCATTCTGTTGTTTTTTCTATTTCTTTGCATTGATCGCTGAAGAAGGCTTTCTTATCTCTTCTTGCTATTCTTTGGAACTCTGCATTCAGATGCTTATATCTTTCCTTTTCTCCTTTGCTTTTCGCTTCTCTTCTTTTTACAGCTATTTGTAAGGCCTCCCCAGACAGCCATTTTGCTTTTTTGCATTTCTTTTCCATGGGGATGGTCTTGATCCCTGTCTCCTGTACGATGTCATGGACCTCATTCCATAGTTCATCAGGCACTCTATCTATCAGATCTAGGCCCTTAGATCTATTTCTCACTTCAATTGCTGTTTATTTTGTCCAAGGTCAGCAGTATACACACCTGGTACCAGTGAGTGTTCAAAAATGGAGCCAATCTACTCTATATTAATATTATTTTTATAACTTTTTGGAGATACTCTGCTTCCAGATGATAATTCAGTTGGCATTAAAAAAAAATCTTTTCCATTAGTAAACTGTAGTTTATACTACAATGCACAAGTTAGGGAGATGCTTTTTAAAGGTACTCCTTTTGTAAAGACAACTGTCATTGTGCCTTCTGCAAAAAAGGAATAGATTTCTTTTATTATTAGATTTTCTTATATTTACCAGACATATTTAAAGTTAATCTGGCACTGGTGATCTCCGAGGCAGGGTTAAGGCAGGGTAATTTTTCAAGAATGTACACAGAGCAAAAGATGGTTGGAGAACCTTCCTACTCAAACTGTGGTCCGCGAATCCACAGCCTTTTTGCCAGGGAACTTGTTAAAGATGCTCTACCTTGGATGAAGAAATCAGAATCTGCATTTTTTTCTTTAAAGAGGAGATTTGTAATTTTTCACTTTAGGCTGTGCTGGGTCTTGATTGCTGCAAGGGCTTTTCTCTAGTTGTGGTGAGCGGGTGCTCCTCTGTAGCTGTGGTGCATGGGCTTCTCATCGTGGTGGCTTCTCTTGCTGCAGAGGATGGGCTCTGGGACGTGCAGGCTTCAGTAGCTGAAGCTCCTGGGCTCCAGAGCACAGGCTCAGTAGTTGGGGTGCTCAGGTTTAGTTACCCCACGGCAGGTAGGATCTTCCCAGATCAGAGACTGAACCCATGTCTCCTTCATTGGCAGGTGGATTCTTTACCACTGAGTCTCCAGGGAAGCCCCAGAATCTGCATTTTAACAACCTCTCCGGAGACTCATGTGAGACGCCCAGGTGGTCCCTGAAGTCTTGCCTCACCTGCTGCCTCCTAGTATTATTCTTACTGGCCGGGAAGGAACTTGAGCCCCCTGAGTTGAAAGGGAAGAACCCAGCTGAGCAGCAGGGTCTGGTGCAGGCAGGGGAGGAGATGGTGTCGAGTGGTTGCATTTCCAGCCTTGCAATTTCACCTGGTGGATCTCAGTGGGTGGAGTTTTTAACAGTTGTCATTTGTCGCAAGGAAAAGTGAAGCCACCGATGAGCAGGGGAATTGATCACTTCTTGAATCCAATGCCAACTTTGTGTCATCGCAAATTCCCCACAGGCTCTGTTCTCTAGAAACGTTTTGTAAGAAGTCTGTGTAAGCAAAATAGCACTTGAGGATTTGGGGTTCACTGATTTGGAAGTCATCCTCAAAGTTAATCACCCTATAGGTCTTGCAGAGAAGCCCCAGGAGCTGTGGGGCTTGTTGAGGCCGGGAGGGGGTGCAGAGTGACTGTGCTGATACCATGTCCCCTGGCCCCCTCCTCACAGTCGTCCCCTTCAGTCGGGTGGACGCCAGAGCCAGCAGGTCCAGGAATAGATGTTTAACGTCACAGAACCCTGGCCAGCTGCTAGGTGGAAGCAAGGCTGCCTGGCATCCATAACAGACAGTTTGCCAAATTGCCCACGGCACTCTGGGAATTTTTTCAGTTCAGTTCAGTTCAGTTGCTCAGTCGTGTCCGACTCTTTGCCACCCCATGAATTGCAGCACGCCAGGCCTCCCTGTCCATTACCAACTCCCAGAGTTCACCCAAACCTATGTCCATCGAGGCAATGATGCCATCCAACCATCACATCCTCTGTCGTCCTCTTCTCCTTCTGCCCCCAATCCCCCCCAGCATCAGAGTCTTTTCCAATGAGTCTACTCTTTGCATGAGGTGGCCAAAGTATTGGAGTTTCAGCTTTAGCATCATTCCTTCCAAAGAAATCCCAGGGCGGATCTCCTTCAGAATGGACTGGTTGGATCTCCTTGCAGTCCAAGGGACTCTCAAGAGTCTTCTCCAACACCACAGTTCAAAAGCATCAATTCTTTGGCACTCAGCTTTTTTCACAGTCCAACTCTCACATCCATACATGACCACTGGAAAAACCATAGAGGAATTTTTTAAAACCTCAATATACTTTTAAACGAGAGGAGAGGGCTTCCCTGGTGGCTCAGTGGTAGAGCCCGCCTGCCAGTGCAGGAGACGTGGTTTCCGTCCCTGGTGTGGGAAGATCCCATGTGCTGTGAGCAGGCAGCCCCAACTGGCATGACTGCTGAGCCTGTGCTGCAGAGCCCAGGAACACCAGCTACTGAGCCCATGAGCCCCAACTACTGAAGCCTGCGTGCCTAGAGCCTGTGCTCTGCAGCAAGGGAGGCCAGCACAATGAGGAGTCCCCACACCGCATCCAGAGAAAAGCCTATGCAACAACAAGGACTCAAAACAGCCTAAATTAAAAAAAAATTTTTTTAACTTCCCTTAAAAAAAAGATCATAGAGAAGATATTTACCATGACAATTCATATGATAAAGCAAAGTTCATAATTAAAATGATCATGAGTACTTGACCCTTATTTGATGTGTATTAAAGTAGTTAATTTTCTAGTAGTCATGTATGGATGTGAGAGTTGAACTATAAAGAAAGCTGAGCGCCAGAGAATTGATGCTTTTGAACCGTGGTGTTGGAGAAGACTCTTGAGAGTCCCTTGGACTGCAAGGAGATCCAACCAGTCCATCCTAAAGGAGATCAGTCCTGAGTGTTCATTGGAAGGACTGATGTTGAAGCTGAAACTCCTATACTTTGGCCACCTGATGTGAAGAGCTGATTCATTGGAAAAGACCCTGATGCTGGGAAAGATTGAAGGTGGAAGGAGAAGGGAATGACAGAGGATGAGATGGTTGGATGGCATCACCGACTTAATGGACATGAATTTGAGTAAACTCTGGGAGTTGGAGATGGACAGTGAGGCCTGGCATGCTGTGGTCCATGGGGTCGCAAAAAGTCGGACACGACTGAGCGACTGAACTGAACTGAAAGTAGTTAAAGGGATTCCCTGGTGGCTCAGTGGTAAAGAGCCTGCCTGCCAATGAAGGAGACACAGGAGATGCAGGTGTGACCGCTGGCTCGGGAAGATCCCCTAGAGAAGGGCTGGGCATCCCATTCCAGTACTCTTGCCTGGAGAATCCCATAGACAGAGGAGCCTGGCAGGCCACAGTCCATGAAGTCACAAAGAGTCAGCCACGACTGAAGAGATTTAGCATGATTTAGCACGCACACAAAAGTAGTTAAAAACAACAACAAAAAAAAAGTAGTTAAAAACAAATTCCAAGTACCTAGACCAGCTTCGTCCAGTAAAAACATAGTGTAACCCACGTCAGTTTAGATTTTCTAGTACTAACATAAAAAATGTAAGAAGAAACAGGCAAAATTAACCTTAAGAATACGTTGCATTTAATCTCGTCTATCCCCGATACAATCATTTTAACAGGCGATCAATGTGAAACTACTGAAGAGATGGTTCATGTGCTTTATGTCAGACTAAATATTTGTAATCCACTGTGCAGCTTACTCTGCCATCACGTTCAGATCAGCCGCACTTCAGGGCTCCATGGCCAAATACGGCTGGTGGCCCTGTACTTACTGGACCTTGGGCTCAGCCAGTTCTTTGGTGAGGATGCTCTGTAGCACAGATATTATTCTGAGCATTTCCATCTGGCCTGAGAGAGTTCTACGCCTCTACTCTATGCCCCCCCACTGGGCTCACTGCCTGGAACAGCAAAAAGTGCATCTTTCTAGAGGTTCCATGGGATCCAAAGTGCAGCCTTAATATCAGCAAAGGTTGATGGGCTGCAGCTGTAGGTCACATGGTGGAACTCTTCTTCATTTCTTAAAAACAAATCTGTGAGGGTTCCGAGGGAGGGAAGGTGTTAAAGGAAATGATAGAGAGAAGGGAAAAAGAAGAGCTTGCATTCTCAGTTCTAAAACTCTAACCTTGGGCTTCCCTGGTGGCTCAGGTATACAGAATCCGCCTGCCAATGCAGGAGACACAGGTTCAGTCCCTGATCTGGGAAGATCCCACGTGCCACAGAGCAACGAAGCCCGTGTGCTACGACTATTGAGCCTGAGCTCTAGAGCCTGGAAGCCGCAACTACTGAGCCCACACACCACGACTATGAAACCTGTGCACAATAGAGCCCGTGCTCTGCGACAAGAGGAGTCACACTAACCAGAAGCCCGGGCACTGCAACAGAGAGTAGCCTCTGCTCGTCGCAACTAGAGAAAAGCCCTCCCAGCAATGAAGATCCAGCACAGTCCAAAATAAACACATAAAAAAAAAATATTTTAAGACTCTAACCTGAAGCTCCATTACTTTGGCCACCTGATGCAAAGAGCTGACTCTTTGGAAAGGATCCTGATGCCGGGAAAGATCGAAGGCAAAAGGAGAGAGGGGGGCGGCAGAAGATGAGATGGTTAGATGGCATCACTGACTCAATGGACATAAATTTGAGCAAACTCTGGGAAATAGTGAAGGACAGGGGAGCCTGGTGCGCAGCAAAGAGTTGGGCACAACTTAGTGACTAAACAACAATCAAAAAGACTCAGAACCTGGAGTGGGGGTGGGGGGACATCAGAATCTGATGTGAGTGGATGGGATTAAACACATCATTGATCTTCCCAATGGCACTGATAAATGTCACTGATTGTTGCTGAAACAGAAAAGTTCTAAACATCAAATGATAAGGAAAGTCCAAAAAAAATGAAGCAGTTATGATATACCTCCTGATGACTATAGTTAATTATACTTTACTGCATATTTGAAAGTGGTTACATGAACAAATCTTGGAAGCTTTCATCACAAGAAAAAAAATTACAACATACATATGGTGATAGATGTTAACTAGACTTATTGTGGTGATCACCTTGCAACGCACACAAATACTGAATTATTATGTTTAGGTATACTCATTATTTGGAGAAGGCAATGGCACCCCACTCCAGCACTCTTGCCTGGAAAATCCCATGGACGGAGGAGCCTGGTAGGCTGCAGTCCATGGGGTTGCGAAGAGTCAGACACAACTGAGTGACTTCACTTTCACTTTTCACTTTCCTGCATTGGAGAAGGAAATGGCAACCCACTCCAGTGTTCTTGCCTGGAGAATCCCAGGGATGGGGGAGCCTGGTGGGCTGCCGTCTATGGGGTCACACAGAGTCGGACACGACTGAAGTGACTTAGCAGCAGCATACTCATTATTATACCTAAAACTAATATTATGTCAATTTTATCTCAATAACCCCCCACAAAGAATTATATATTTAAAAAAAAGAATGTCCACTGTCTTAAACCATAGGAGCAGGTCTAGATACACAAATTTTTAGTTCTAAATCAGCAAATTGACTATCTATAAGTCACTAGTTAGCCAATGATTATTCCAAAGAGGAGTAAGTTACAGTGAAATAAAACAAATCACCTGCTATGTCACAAATAAAAGCCAAACTACATACTCCACCCATTCACATTCTTATCATCATTTCTTTTCAGGTTTCTGAATGCTTCAGAAACTATTTTAATAAGAACATGTAACAATAGACTATAAGTTCACGTGATGGCCTTTTTCCTCACTAGTTGAAGGATATTTTCCCCTAGGCTCCTTTAGCTCTTACACACACCCAGCTCTAGCTTTTCCAGGCCTTCAGGTGTTTGCAGGATTCCAGCAAGATTGCAACTTTGCCCAGTAGGATTGCTAGCAGGTATATTTCTGCCATGGCCTAGAGCGTAGGGTAGCAGCCCCAACATTTTCCTCACCAGGGGCTCGTTTCATGGAAGACAATTTTTCCCCAGAGCAGGACAGGGGCAGGGGTGGTTTCAGGGTGATTCAAGCACATCACATTTATGGTGTGCTTTCCTTCTATTGTTACTCAGTTCAGTTCAGTCGCTCAGTCGTGTCCCATGCTTTGCGACCCCATGGACTGCAGCACGCCAGGCTTCCCTGTCCATCACCAACTCCTGGAGCTTGGTCAAACTCATGTCCACTCAGTCGGTGATACCATCCAACCATCTCATTCTCTGTCGTCCCCTTCTCCTCCTGCCTTCAATCTTTGCCAGCATCAGGGTCTTTTCCAATGAGTCAGTTCTTCGCATCAGTTGGCCAAAGTATTGGAGTTTCAGCTTCAGCATCAGTCCTTCGAATGAATATTCAGGACTGATTTCCTTTAAGATTGACTGGTTTCATCTCCTTGTAGTCCAAAGGACTCTCAAGAGTCTTCTCCAACACCACAGCTCAAAAGCATCAATTCTTCGGTGCTCAGCCTTCTTTATGGTCCAACTCTCACATCCACACATGACTACTGGAAAAACCATAGCTTTGACTAGACGGACCTTTGTGGGCAAGGTAATGTCTCTGCTTTTGAATATGCTGTCTAGGTTGGTCATAGCTTTTCTTCCAAGGAGCAAGTGTCTTTTAATTTCATGGCTGCAGTCACCATCTGCAGTGATTTTGGAGCCCAAGGAAATAAAGTCTCTCACTGTTTCCATTTTTTCCCCATCAATTTGCCATGAAATGGTGGAACTGGATGCCATGATCTTAGTTTTTTGAATGCTGAGTTTTAAGCCAGCTTTTTCACTCTTCTCTTTCACTTTCATCAAGAGGCTCTTTAGTTCCTCTTTGCTTTCTGCGATAAGGATGGGGTCTTCAGCATATCTGAGGTTATTGCTATTTCTCCTGGCAATCTTGATTTCAGCTTGTGCTTCATCCATACCAGCATTTCTCATGATGTACTCTACATACAAGTTAATTAATCAGGGTGAAAATATACAGCCTTGACGTACTCCTTTCCCAGTTTGAAACCAGTCCATTGTTCCATGTCTGGTTTTAACTGTTGCTTCTTGATCTGCATACAGATTTTTCAGGAGGCAGGTAAGGTGATCTGGTATTCCCATCTCTTGAAGAATTTTACAGTTTTTTTGTGATCCACCCAGTCAAAGGCTTTGGTGTAGCCAATGAAGCAAAATAGATGTTTTTCTGGAATTCTGCTTTGTCTATGATCCAAAGGATGTTGGGAATTTGATCTCTGATTCCTCTGTCTTTTCTAAATCCAGCTTGAATATCTGGAAGTTCTTGGTTCACAAACTGTTGAAGCCTGGCTTGGAGAATTTTGAGCATCATTTTTACTAGCATGTGAAATGAGTGCAATTGTGTGGTAGTTTGGACATTCTTTGGCATTGCCTTTCTTTGAGATTGGAATGAAAACTGACCTTTTCCAGTTCTGTGGCCACTGCTGGG
The DNA here is from genome assembly GCF_019923935.1 of Bubalus bubalis. Taxonomy (NCBI): domain Eukaryota; kingdom Metazoa; phylum Chordata; class Mammalia; order Artiodactyla; family Bovidae; genus Bubalus; species Bubalus bubalis. Next base: position 7,580,719 of record NC_059166.1, read on the forward strand.
TTTTCCAAATTTGCTGGCATATTGAATGCAACACTTTAAGAGCATCATCTTTCAGAATTTGAAATAGCTCAACTGAAGTTCCATCACCTCCACTAGCTTTGTTTGTAGTGATGTTTCCTAAGGGCCACTTGACTTCGCATTCCAGGATGTCTGGCTCTAGGTGAGTGATCACACTATCATGGTTATCTGGGTTATTAAGCTCTTTTTTGTATAGTTCTTCACTGTATTTTTGCCACCTATTGTTACCTCATGTTAAGAACCTCCACCCATAGTTCTTCAGGCACTCTGTCTACCAGCTCTAATCCCCTGAATCTATTTTTCACTTCCACTGTATAATCATAAGGGATTTGATTTAGGTCATACCTGAATGATCTAGTAGTTTTCCCTACTTTCTTCAATTTAAGTCTGAATTTGGCAATAAGGAGTTCATGATCTGAGCCACAGTCAACTCCTGGTCTTGTTTTTGCTGACTGTATAGAGCTTCTCCATCTTTGGCTACAATATAATCAACCTGATTGCAGTGGACCATCTGGTGATGTCCATGCATAGACTCATCTCTTGTGTTGCTGGAAGAGCAAGTTTGCTGTGACCGGCGCGTTCTCTTGGCAAAACTTTGTTAGCCTTTACCCTGCTTCATTTTATACTTCAAGGCCAAATTTGCCTGTTACTCCAGGTATCTCTTGACTTCCTACTTTTGCATTCCAGTCTCCTATGATGAAAAGGATATCTTTTTTTTTGTTGTTGTTGGTGTTAATTCTAGAAGATCTTGTAGGTCATCATAAAACCATTCAACTTCATCTTCTTCAGCATTAGTGGTTGGGCATAGACTTGGATTACTGTGATATTGAATGGTTTGCCTTGGAAACAAACAGAGATCATCCTGTCGCTTTTGAGATTGCACCCAACTACTGCATTTCAGACTCTCTTGTTGACTGTGAGGGCTACTCCACTTCTTTGAAGGGATTCCTGCCCACAGTAGTAGATATAATGGTCATCTGAGTTAAATTCACCCATTCCAGTCCATTTTTAGTTCGCTGATTCCTAGAATGTCAATGTTCACTCTTGTCATCTCCTGTTTGACCACTTCCAATTTGCCCTGATTCATGGACCTAACATTCCAGGTTCCTATGCAATATTGTTCTTTACAGCATCAGGCTTCACTTCCATCACCAGTCACATCCACAACTGGGCATTGTTTCTGCTTTGGCTCCATTCCTTCATTCTTTTTGGAGTTATTTCTCCACTGATCTCCAGTAGCATATTGGGCACCTACCGACCTGGGGAGTTCATCCTTCAGTGTCATATTTTTTTGCCTCTTCATACTGTTCATGACAAGGCAAGAATACTGAAGTGGTTTGTGATTCCCTTCTCCAGTGGACCATGGTTTGTCAGAACTATCCACCATGACCCGTCTGTCTTGGGTGGCTCTATACAGCATGGCTCATCATTTCATTGAGTTAGACAAGGCTGTGGTCTGTGTGATCAGTTTGATCAGTTCTATTATTATTCAGTTCAATTCCAGTTCAGTCGCTCAGTTGTGTCCGACTCTTTGCGATCCCATGAATCGCGGCACGCCAGGCCTCCCTGTCATCACCAACTCCTGGAGTTCACCCAGACTCACATCCATCGAGTCAGTGATGCCATCCAGCCATCTCATCCTCTGTCATCCCCTTCTCCTCCTGCCCCCAATCCCTCCCAGCATCAGAGTCTTTTCCAATGAGTCAACTCTTCGCATGAGGTGGCCAGAGTACTGGAGTTTCAGCTTCAGCATCATTCCTTCCAAAGAACACCCAGGACTGATCTCCTTCAGAATGGACTGGTTGGATCTCCTTGCAGTCCAAGGGACTCTCAACAGTCTTCTCCAACACCACAGTTCAAAAGAATCAATTCTTATTACACTGTGATATGTAATGAAATAATTAAACAGCTCACCATAATGCAGAATCAGTGGCCGCCCTGAGCTTGTTTCATGAGCTCTGGTGGTAAATACAGATGAAGCTTCGCTCACTCACCCTCCACTCACCTCTTCCTGTGCAGCCTGGTTCCTAACAGGCCATGGACCGGTACCGGTTCATGGTTCAGAGTTTGGGGACCATTGCATAGGACAATCCCCGTCTGTCTCTGGGTGGGTAGCCCTTTCTGTGTAGGCTAATGACAGCCAGGGCATCATCAGCTCCATCACACCAGTGTTCTCAGCCATGGTGAGGGGGGAGTCCAGGACAGTGTTCTCAGAGTGCCCTAAGGTGGGCTCACCTGCCTCCTGTATCCCTGCGGGTCTTCCTCTTGGGGCTGGGCCCCTCTCCACTTTTCTTCTGTCCAGCTCTCACCAGCCTCTCAGCAAGCAGCAGCGGTCCTGGCGCCCTCTCTAGTGTTCCCCATCCTCTAGGTTCACAGGCATCTTCTCAGGGCGTTTTGTCTGAATCCCTGCCCTGATTTGACCGCGCCCGAGGGAAGGCCTGGCTGTCCCTGCTCACCCTCTATTTTGTGTGTGCTCCTAAAGGGTCAGTCCCCTGGATACCGTGTACTTTTGCTCTCAGAATGCCGAAAAGCTGGGGTTTCTCTGACTGGGAAATGGGTCATCACAGGTCCTATTGCATTTTTCCATCAGAGCGTTTGAAATTGTGTTTATACTTTGACTAAATTATCTTTTTTCTACCATTTATAAAGACACTATGTATAAAACCTACTCTATAGTAATCATTTGAATTTAAATGCACTTATCTTCCTAAGTTAGTGTTTCTCAAACTGAATTCTTTATCCTTTTTTAAAATTAAAAAAAATTTTAATTTCTTTTTATTTACTTATTTGTCTGTGCCGGGTCTTAGTAGAGGCACGTCAGATCTTTGATCTTTGTTGTGGCATTTGAACTCTTAGTTGCAGAATGTGGGACCTTGCTTCCTGACCAGAGATGGAACCCTAGCTCCCTGCATTGGGAGCATGGACTATTATCCTCTGGACCATCAGGGAAGTCCCCTAAATTATGTATTCTTAATCATTTTTTTAGAGATCTATGGAAAGAGTTGACTCATTGGAAAAGACCCTGATGCTGGGAGAGATTGGGGGCAGGAGGAGAAGGGGACGACAGAGGACGAGATGGCTGGATGGCAACACCGACTCGATGCACATGAGTTTGGGTGAACTCTGGGAGTTGGTGATGGACAGGGAGGCCTGGCGTGCTGCAATTCATAGGATCGCAAAGAGTTGGACATGACTGAGCGACTGAACTGAGCTGATGGTGGTACTCATTTCAGAAGTACTGTTTGTCAAATATTTGGGGTTCCCCTCCTCCTTCCCCAGCCCATTACAGGGGTGGGATTGTGGTGATTGGCCTGCATGATTGATCCCTCTCCTTGAATCTACCAAGGACTTGTCAGCATTTACTTGCTGAAGAAGGACCCTCAGGAACTTCCTCTTTTCTGCACGGGTCCAGGCAGTGGCTGTGAGGACAGCCTGGATTGAAGAGTGAGAACCTTATGACAAGGTCGCAACCCCATATTCCTCAACAAAGAGTAGTCCCCGCTCACTGCAACTAGAGAAAGCCTGCATATAGGAACAAAGACCCAGCATAACCAAAAATGAATAAATAAATAATACAAAAACTAAATGATGCATCTGCTTATTAACTGGTACTCAGAAAACTGGCTCAGGGTTGAGACCAATAAAGGTGGATCCCTACTTCACAGAGGCAGTGGGGCTACAGGGCAGATGAACTCAAGTCTGAAGGTGGCAGTTAGAGCCGTAAGCTTATAGGAGAATGTCTGTGGCCTTTGGGTGCAGAAGGTTTCTTAAACAAAACCCAGAAAACAATCAATAAGCAAAAATATGCTGATCTGACTGTGTCAAAACATTTAAGGATTTAAGAATTTTTGCTCAATGGAAAAAAAAAAAAACAGGCGAAGTTAATGGGTAACTAAAACAGTGAGGGAAAGATACTTGCAATGTCTAAAACCAACAACAGGGTAAAATGGAGGACAGAAAGGTGATCCTATAAATCAAAGGGGACAATCCAATCCATTAAGTCTAAACATCCCAGAAAACTCAATATACATGGGCCAGGATACGGCGAGGCTGCCCACAGAGGGGAAACACAAATAGCAAAGCACGAAGTGAGTTGAGCCTCACCGGTAACCAGAGATGTGCAACCTAAAACACTCCGGAGGCTGGCCAGAGTGAGAAAATAGGAGAGTACCAGATGTGTGTGTGGGACACTCAGTGGGTACACACAGAAAGCAAGCTGGCGTTACTGGACTCCTGGGCAAACGTCCAGAAAAAACTATAATTCAGAAAGATACATGCACCCCATCTTAACTGCAGCACTGTTCACAACAGCCAAGATCATGGAGAGAATCTAAATGTCCATCGATAGACGAAAGGATGAAACAGATGTGGCATGTATATACAGCGGAATACTACTGAGCCATAAAAGAGATTGAAAAAAATGCCATTTTCAGCAACACAGATGGACTTAGAGATTGTGATCCTGAGTGAAATGAGTCAGAGAGAGAAAGACAACTATATCATCACTTACACGCAGAAGCTTAAAAAAGTGATACACATGAACTTATTTACAAACAGAAACAAAGCCACAGATTTAGAGACCTAACTTGTGGTTGCCAGAGGGGAAAGGGGAAATATTTTCACTGCGATGATAATAATCGACTTGAACTTCAGAGGCTGGTTGTTTCTAGACAACCAAGTGTACCATATAGTTTACAGAACTGTGGGAAGAAATGCTTTGCTCCGTTGTCATCAAAGTCTGTTCCCCACTAATTTTAGATCAGCCTGTATAAACAGAGCGTGTTCACGGTTATGAATCACAGAGTGGATACTTGAATTGTCTTTAGTGAAATTTGTCCATGCCAGGCTCCAGAGGAAGAATTTAAGCCTGGAAACTCTACTAGTGATCAACATACACAGCCAATACTCAATCTCTATTGTATTTGGTGGCATAGAAATAATCATGTTGAGCATTCATCCAATAAGCCTTTTTCAGTCTCAAGATCTAAGCTGTTAGTGGTGTGTGGGCTCTGATACATAAACAGGAAAGAAAACAAGGATTTGCCTTTGAGAAATGGTACAACAATTGTACACCAACCAAGTTGTTCAACCCTTACCACTGCACAAGTGCTGTTTGTGCTTGTACAAAAGCACAAGTTTGTGCTTAATGTCAGTGAAAGAGCAGAATATAGAAAAGTGGGTCTATTTTATTGAATCAAAAAAGTGAATGAATCTTGGAAGCTTTTTTTTTTAATCAAGAATATTGTTTATCAAGTTTCTGTGGAGTGAGGGCTTTCCTGAGAACTGCATACAACTTGAACTCGGAGAGCTCAGGAAGCGATTGTTCAACAGATGGAAACTAATGCTATTTCTGCTTTCTGATCAGTGACTCTCATCCTAATTGAGTATGAGAACTTCTGGTTAATGTCAAAGAATTTAATGGTTGCCCAAATGATAGGAAAGTGAAAAAGTGTTAGTTGCTCAGTCATGTCCGACTCTTTGAGACCCCATTGACTATAGCCTGCCAGACTCCTCTGTCCATGGAATTCTCTAGGCAAGAAAACTGGAGTAGGTTGCCATTTCCTTCTCGAGGGGCTCTTCCTGACCCAGGGATCAAACCTGTGTCTCTTGCATTGCAAGAAGATTATTTACCATCTGAGCCACCAGGGACGCAACTGTGGTTTTACTTCTGTTCACTGAGAATTCAACGTAACACAGATTTACCATGAATTTAATAATGCCTTTCAAGTCGTTTGTCAGTATCCATCACAACAGCTTCTGTTTTCATCTGAGAAAATAGTACATATTTATACAAGATGTACTCTGCATATAAGTTAAATAAACAGGGTTACAATATACAGCCTTGACATACTCCTTTCCCAATTTGGAACCAGTCCATTGTTCCATGTCTGGTTCTAACTGCTGCTTCCTGACCTGCATACAGATTTCTAAGGAGGCAGGTAAGGGGGTCTGGTATTCTCATTTCTTGAAGAATTTTCCAGTTTGTTGTGATTCACACAGTCAAAGGCTTTAGCATAGTCAATGAAGCATAAGTAGATGTTTTATAACTTATATGCAGAGTACATCATGTGAAATGTTGGACTGATGAAGCACAAACTGGAATCAAGATCGCCAGGAGAAATATCAATAACCTCAGACATGCTGATGACAACACCCTTATGGCGGAAAGCAAAGAGGAACTAAAGAGCCTCTTGATGAAAGTGAAAGAGGAGAGTGAAAAAACTGCCTTAAAAGTCAACATTCAAAAAACTAAGATCATTGTATCCGGTCCCATCATTTCATGGCAAATAGATGGGCAAACAATGGAAACAGTGAGAGACTTTATTTTCTTGGGCTCCAAAATCACTTCAGATGGTAACTCCAGCCATGAAATTAAAAGATACTTGCTCCCTAGAGGGAAAGCTATGACAAACCTAGACAGCATATTAAAAAGCAGAGACATTACTTTACCAACAAAGGTCCAACTAATCAAAGCTATGGTTTTTCCAGTAGTCATGAATGAATGTGAGAGTTGGACCATAAAGAAAGCTGAGCACTGAAGAATTGATGCTTTCCATTTGTAGTGTTAGAGAAGACTCTTGAAAGTCTCTTGGACAGCAAGGAGATCAAACCAGAAAATCCTAAAGGAAATCAACACTGAATATTCATTGGAAGGACTGATGCTGAAGCTGAACCTCCAATACTTTGGCCACCTGATGCAAAGAGCTGACTCATTGGAAAAGACTCTAATGCTAGGAAAGATTGAAGGCAGGAGGAGAAGGGGATTACAGAGGATCAGATGGTTGGATGGCATCACTGACTTGATGGACATGAGTTGGAGCAAGCTCCGGAAGTTGGTGATGGACAGAGAAGACGTGTGCTGCAGTCCATGAGGTTGCAAAGAGTCGGACACAACTGAGCGACTGAACTGAACTGAACTGATCCAAGATGTATTCATTCCTTCTACAGACAAGACTTGGTTGTAAAGGGTTTTTGGACTTTGGCAGTAACTTGATGGTTCCCAAGAATCAGTGGCCCACTGGGCAGACTGCCACAGAATTCTTCCATTAGCTCTGGGCTGAGATCACATCTGCTGGGAGGCAGGAGTGTGTTAGCAAGACTGCTCCTCTCTAGTCACCCTCCATGCTCAGTCCTTTGTTGTTGTTCAGTCGTTAAGTTGTGTCTGACTCTTTGCAACCCCATGAACTGCAGCACGCCAGGCTTCCCTGACCTTCACCTTCTGGAGTTTTCTCAAACTCATGTCCCTTGAGTCAGTGATGCCATCCAACCATCTCATCCCCTGTCATCCCCTTATCCTCCTGCCTTCAATCTTTCCCAGCACCAGGGTCTTTTCTAATGAGTCAGTTCTTCGCATCAGGTGGCCAAAGTATTGGAGGTTCAGCTTCAGCATCAGTCCTTCCAATGAATATTCAGTGTTAATTTCCTTTAGGATTTTCTGGTTTGATCTCCTTGCTGTCCAAGAGACTGTCAAGAGTCTTCTCCAGCACAATTCGAAAGTATCAGTTCTTCGGTGCTCAGCCTTCTTTATGGTCCAACTGTCACATCCATACATGACTACTGAAAAAATCATAGCTTTGACTAGACAGACCTTTGTTGGCAAAGTGACAACTCTGCTTTTTAATACACTGTCTAGAGTCATCACTGATTTTCTTCCAAGTAGCAAATATATTCCTAGGGATGGTAACAAAGATCTACTCTTCTAGCATAAAAGTGTCCTTGGTTCAGGCCATTTCCACCAACATTCCCTAAGTTCTTTTCCTGGGAAGGATATAAGAACATCTTCACTCTTTAAGGAGAAGGCAATGGCACCCCACTCCAGTACTCTTGCCTGGAAAATCCCATGGATGGAGGAGCCTGGTAGGCTGCAGTCCATGGGGTTGCTAAGAGTTGTACACGACTGAGTGACTTCACTTTCACTTTTCACTTTCATGCATTGGAAAAGGAAATGGCAACCCACTCCAGTGTTCTTGCCTGGAGAATCCCAGGGACGGGGCATCCTGGTGGGCTGCCGTCTATGGGGTCGCACAGAGTCGGACACGACTGAAGTGACTCAGCATCACTCTTTAAAGCTTCCTTTATTCAGCCACCTTAAGAAACATACATCCATATTTGGAGAAGGAACGCTTGCTCTCAATCAGGTCCTCTTTTTGTACATGAATTTATACTTCCTTTCTTCCAACAGCACCAGATTCAGAGAAAAATGAAGACAGCAGAGATCCATATTATTTGTTCTAAACCAAGAAATATAGCCATCTCCAGATTGCATGGGCTTTGTCCCTTCTGTATCTGTACCCACATGAAGAAGCATTGCTATGCCAACACAATCTGGATGTTCTTCATCCAGCCGCCTGCTTTTGTTGATGGTGTTGTTGTTCAGTCGCTACATTGTGTCCAACTCTTTGTGACCCCAAGGACCGCAGTGCGCCAGGCTCCTCTGTCCTCCACTGTCTTCCAGAGTGTGCTCAAACTCATGTCTTTGAGTCAGTGATACCATCCAACCATCTCAGTGTTTTGCCTTCAGTCTTTCCCAGAATCAGTCTTTTCCACTGAGTTGGCTCTTCCCATCACGTGGCCAAAGTAGATGGATATTAATTTTTATTTTCTCCAGGGAAGGGAAGATTTAGCCCCTAAAAACCTAGCACCTGATACCTTTTATACCATCCACCTGAAGGGGATCTCTAGGGATTGAAACAAATGGATCCCAGTGTGTTTCCTCCCTTAGGATTTAGCACAATATTCTCACGGTTATCTACATCAAAGCAGCATGTCCGTGCACACCAACAATCTGTGTGCACCAACAATCAACTGAGCCCTGGAGAATTTAAATGATTTCACTCAGACTGCATCGCTCTTCTTAGGATTAGTTCTTGAAGAAAGGCAGTTTTCCTAGTGGGTTGAAGAACTGTCATGGCAACAGCAGCTCTGGTTTAAGAGTTAACGCCCAGAAATTCCTGCCAGGGAGTGGGTGTGCAGGGTTCTGAAAGCTGTGCCCATCGTGGCCTCCACAGCAAAGAACACTTTCACAAAAAACTAGGATTTTCTCATTTATTCCCAGTAGGGAAGCACAGTAATTTGGATTGCAGAGACTGATTTTGCCAAAAACATAGGGGTGGGCCAAATGGCACAGGAACAAAACACTTGAAAAAGCTGCCATCTTCCTCTCTCACACACAGAATGTGAAGATTTCAAAGACGGTATTAGAGGACCACTCTCCCGGCAAGTGTTCAAAAAAGCAGGAACAGATGCACACTCACTCTATTCGATCAGAGAGAGAAAGACCCAGAATGAAAGTAATTGAATCAGGCATTTTCACAATTCTCACAAAAAAGAGCAAGCAATACGAACAGAATAAAAGAAGCCTGTGTGGCTTATTCATTTCGTTTTGTATTTTAATTAATTTTGTTTGTGATGCCACCAGGGCCTGAGCTACGCCAGGAAAAGGCAAATGCTTCTCTGTGTTACCACAGGGGTGCTGGGGCTGGAAGACAAGGACTATCATTTCCAAGGGCAAGGATCAGCTTCTGAGAAGGAAAAAGGGAGGGGTCCCTGGTTCCCAGATTACATAACTAATGAATGAGGAGCTAACAGGACTCTGTCACGATGATGTAAAGCTTGGAACTCTCCCTCTACTGTTGTAATCTGCATCATTTTGCCTGGAGAGTTTGCTGGTATTTCAGCTTTAGGGAGAGTGGACCAGCTGAACACAAGTGCTTTGGTTCTGTGTCTGGATCTAGAACGTTCCTCCAGGTGGAGAGGCCAGTGGCTGGAAGGGGACACTTGGGTCTCTGGCATTGCTGTCCTGTGTGGGACCCACCTGGAACAGGTGCTTAGCCACTGCCGTCTCTAGAAAGAGCAGTGGGGCCAGTGATCAGGAGGGCTGGCATCTGACTCCCTGACAATGGATGGATGAGTAAAGACACAAGCAGCGATCCTACTTTCAAAAGAAAGTAAACGGGGGCCAGGGCCTCAGTGGAACAAGCTACAGTTCAAGTCCAGATGAAGAACTAGAGAAGAAACCAGGGACTGAGTTGTACACATGAAATACGTACCACGTTCTGCATGTCAACCAGTAAGGTGCGTGTGAAGGGATATCACTTCATGTCGGACCTTCAGATCAAGGCTGGACAAGTTAGTTGTTTAAAAGGAAACTAGGGATTGAGGAAGAAAGAGAAAGCCCATAGGCACCTGGCGGAAAGGGGGTGCCCCACAGCTTGCATCGGACACCAGGAAATCCTAGGTCCCATTCTCTAGACAGGTCAGGCATCCTGTGTCTTCTTGTAGGCATCAGGGTCCGTGGTGGGCTGGGAGAGACGGTGAAGCCAGAAACTGAACACCTTTGGCATCCACCTCTGGGCACAGCTGGGAAGGTGAAGACCAGCCTACTAACAGGGTGACCAACTCACCCTGTTTGCTTGAGACTGTCTCTGAGTTTAGCTTTGAAACTTCAGTTTCCTATAGATCTCCCGTTCCTGGACACTCAAGGACAATTGAGCACCCTACTGGTCACCATCTGAGTCCATTAGTTGCCCTGGCTCCTGCAGATCTCATTATTTGTTAGAAAGACGTCCTCAGACACTGGGACTGACTGATGTCACTGTATGTACATATATATTGATATATATTTGTATTTTTCTCTGGGTATCCTCCCACATGGCACAGTGGTAAAGAATCTGCCTGCTAATGCAGGAGATGCAAGAGATGCGGGCTTGATCCCTGACTCAAGAAGATCCCCTGGAGAGGGGAATGGCAACCCACTCCAGTATTCTTGCCTGGGAAATCCCATGGACAGAGGAGCCTGGTGGGCTACAGTCCATAGGGTTGCACACAGTTGGACACGACTGAACAACTGAGCGCACACACACGTATTTATATTTATATGACACCAATGCTGAGTGCTTTTCTCTCACAGTTCTGATGTACATTATACTTCTCACGCCTTCAGAGCAAGAAGCATACAGCCTGGTTATTTCACGAGGGCCTCTGGCAGGTGAGTGTCAGGGAGGGGAGAGGCCTGTCTCCTACGATTCCTCACACAAACCACTGCTCTCCAGGAAGGTGCCCTGAAAATCTGCCTTGCGTGCTCCAGGGCGAAATCTCATTCATCAAAGGATATGTGACTTGGATTTCTCATTCAATTAAAGCCATGGGATGCTCTGGAACATTCTCCCTAGAGATCTGTACCAATTAATGAGAGTCCTCAGACCTGGAAGATTTTTAGGTCCAGTTTCCTTTAGTGGAAGAAATTTACTGTTTCATCACTCAACTTGGGAAAGGAACTCAGTCTGGACTCAACAGTCCTTCAGTGCTGCATTTATGGCTTTTTAAGGATTGCAACAAATATTTTCCCCATGTTATGTAATATCTTCTTATTTTCAAAACATTAAAGACACAGGAATGAATTAGAACAATCCATTAAAATATACACCATTTATAGAACTCAGGCCATTTTCAAAGATATATTTAAGTAGGGGCATGGTTAAATTAATTCTCAGTGTCAAAGGTGCATTTTATCTTTGGTATATGAAGTGTTTTGACATTTTTAATGCATTCAAGAATATTCTAAATTAAAGCTAACATGGTAATATCATATTACAGTAATCACTTTTTTCTCTTTCTTATTTTTTAAACTATGGAAGTATAACACATTTACAGGAGACTTAGAAAGTACTGAACAAGGTTATAGAACAAAGTTACCTATAGCTCCACTATATACGAGTACAGTAATCATTTTAATGTGTCATGTTAAGGATGACGGCTTCGCTGGTAGAATGGAATCATTTATTCTGTATGAAGTCAAAGAGCTCACATGGGCTTCTTGACAGCTGGAATCACGGTATGGTTCCTCTTTTGGAAAAACCAAAATTACATTTATAAAAAACCCCTTTTGAAAGGAAATGTCAGAAACAGACGTTCCCAAAGCTGGAAAGTCCCTCTCTGCAGCAATATTGATGCTTCTGTGATGGTTCATTAAAATGTAGGCAACATGGCAGCTATTAACTGTTGGAAGTCTCTCTGGTAACCAAGGTAATTGAAAAACTAGCCTGACCCTTTCTAATGAGGTTTTAATAAATTCCATTTTGGAAATATATCAGAGTGGGATTGTTTACACCAATGATGGTCCCTTTGTGGTCAGAAAGCTCAAGTATCAGTTCTTAAAGCTACCCAAACATGTCAACATGGGAACTGCCCATGAGTGTGTTTCTGCATGGATGAGCATCAGTGTAACATCTGATACTTACATTTCAACAAGCTGTGATTAGCTATGAGCAATGAACTATATGCTGCTGCTGCTGCTAAGTCGCTTCAGTCGTGTCTGATTCTGTGCGACCCCATAGACAGCAGCCCACCAGCCTCCCCCGTCCCTGGGATTCTCCAGGCAAGAACACTGGAGTGGGTTGCCATTTCCTTCTCCAATGCAAGAAAGTAAAAAGTGAAAGTGAAGTCGCTCAGTCATGTACAACTCTTAGCAACCCCATGGACTGCAGCCTACCAGGCTCCTCCATCCATGGGACTTTCCAGGCAAGAGTACTGGAGTGGGGTTGTTGTTTTCTCCATTGCCTTCTCCAAATGAACTATATAGGCACATCATAAAAATAAGGACATTACAATCAAGCCTTACAGGTTTTTGAGTCAATAGAGGCATGACTATATTGCCAACAAATGTGGACATATTCAGTTCTGTAGTATTAGCTCTTTGTTAACTAGAGTTGTAACCTACTATTTCCTATGAGCATAGCCCATTAAGAAACAAGAGGAGGAGGAGGGGGGAAGAGAGGGATCTTTAGGAAAAGGATTTTTTTTTTAATCCTTTAAAATAAATGAAACCAAAACTGCTGCCAGAGTTACTACTGATGTCGTTGTATAATCCAGGCCAGTAGGTGACAATGGCTATTTCATCAGGGGATCCATTGACTATTGATAGATGATGCTGTGCAACAGGCATCATGATATAAAATGATAAGCATTCATTGAGCTCACTCATCTGTGGGCTGCCTGGGAGATTGCTGATCCCAGTTTCGGGAGACTTCACTAGAGCAGCTTTCCTCCAAATGTCCCTTAATCTTCTGCATGCTCAGAAGGAGAGCCTGGAATGTTCTTCTCACAGTGATGGCTGAAGCCCAGAGACAAAGCCCAAGCACGCAAGCATGTTTCCTGACTCTACCACATCACATCTGGTCACCTATCATTGACCAAAGCAATCTGAATGACCAATCCCCAAAATCGAAGGGCAGGCTATACACCCCACCCATCTGAGAGCAAAGCAAGTTACATTGCTGTGACTACCATCAATGGAGCCAGGAAGTACTTCCATTCACCGGAAATGAGGGGGAAGATGTTACTATGTCAAACAGCAATCTAATCTACTACAATCCAGTGTCATCTAGATAGCCAAAAATTGTATTGGATCACCAAACTCCACTCTGGCAGTTGACCCAGTACTGTTATGATCAGCTGCATTAGTTAGCTCTGACGGCAGAAACAAACACCCTCAAATCTCTGTAGCATACTGAGACACACTTAGCCGACAACAGTTTTTACTGAGGAAACAATGATTTCTTGGCCACATTCCATATCTAGGCCCTAGGTCAGCTGTTCCACCTTGTAGCTCTTCTCATTCTGGACCCACGCTGAAGGAACAGCTTCAGTTTGGGATGTGCTGATCTTGCAGCAGATGGAAAGAGCAAGAGAGAGGTCAGAAACTCACGATGTCTTTATAGCTTCTGCTCTGAACTGGTCCCCTACCACTTCTGCTTCTCAGGCCTATGAGAAGTGATGAATAGGCTAGGGTTGGGAGGTGGCTGAAGCTTTTGTGATGATAGGAAGGTCCAGCTGCTAGCTTTGCATCCCAGAAGATTCTTTCTAATGCATTCTAGCTTCACTGCAGCCTAGAATGTCTGCTCCTAGGATGAGGCGGGACTTGGACAGGTCTTGGAGGATAGGGTCATTTACTTGGTAATAACTTCTTCCAAAAGTCAGGATTTATCGAAGAACAGAGGTTCTGTGAAAAGTGGGCATGGGTGCCTTGATGGCATTATACCCATGGAGCAGGGATACCAGCTAAAGCAATGAAATGTTTCTGAAGGTGTGAAGTGATTATGTGAACATAAGGTTTCAAGGTGACCCTAACATTGACATGGACAACAATCATTTGAGTCACCAAAATGTGAGTAACTGACAGCATTCTCCCCCCCACTCAGAAAATATAATGGGATCCTGCTTTGATGCTGGTGTTGGAGTTCAAATCAAATGTCTGCACTATTATCCAGTATTTTTGAGTAATGAAAGAGACATTTTGCATATTACCACGCTTTGTGGAAACATTAAGATCTCTGAAATTAAAAAAAAAAAGATGGTTTGGCCTATAATTCAACTGAATTCAGCTGTAGTAAGGTATTTTAAACTGAAATGTAAAATTCCTTTTCTTTTTAAAGATAATACTTTGCCTTCTGGCTTATGTTGTAAAATTTTTAATGGTTGGAGATGGACAGGATCAGTTTGAAGACATTCGTTTAAAAAATTGAAGCCCCCTTTGACAAGCAGGTGATTACAAGCATGAGACTGGAGCTTACAAGACAAGCTTGGAAAATCTCATGATGCTAACCAGCAAGGAGCATTCAGAAACTACTAAAGGTGTGGCAGACAGACTCAGGAACCAAGGAAGATGAACCTTATCTGTCCAAAGACGGGGACGATTTGAGCATCAATAAGGATAATAAGAAAAACAAAAGACCGAACATACACAGTATGTATAAATCCAGGAGGTCATAAGCAGGCTTAAAAAACCCATAATCCACAATGTATTGATTACTTTTTGAGAATGTAGGCAACCAATTCAGCAATGTGAAAAGAACAAGGGACTTCCCTGGTGGTCCAGTGGTTAAGAATCTGCCTTCCAAGGCAGTGGTCTTGGGTTCAGTCTCTGGTCTGTAAACTAAGATCTCAACCCTAGCATTCTCCACCCCCAAAGCTGCTAGAAAAACAAGAGTGAACCTACAGATTAAAAAGACCAGAGAGGCTTATCAACCAAAATGATCAGTAACTAGGATCCTAAGCTTACACTGGTAGCCAGGATGCTGAAGTCAATTCCCCAGAGAACCTGAAGTTTAATTCAAATCTGACTTTTAAATGGAAATCATCTAACTGCAAAAACTAGAGTTCCAGTGTCTTGGAAGTCACCAAACCCACAGTTCATGATCTTTCACAATCAAAACCATGTAGCATGTTTAAGTACCTCCCTGCTGAAATGATTGCTAGCCTGCTCATGAACTCAAAGCGAGTCAGTGAGCATTGGGCTGGACACTCACAGGACATGGAACAGCAGCTGTTCTTGTGAACCATCCCAGGGCCTCTCAGAAAGACTCATGTAACACGTGATGTGGCTGGTTAATGCAGCATCCTTTTATAAGCCATGAGGACATATTATTTTGCTATACTCTTAAAACCTTGCTTTAGACCTTACACTCTGGGACAACATGTGCAATGTCTTCATTGTACTCATTGCATGAATAGCAAAAATACTCATTTGGCCACTAAAACTGAGCACAAAGTACCATACATTTGATCCAGCTGTGAAGCCCGACAGCTTGCATGACCACTACAAATTGAGAGGCAGAGGGATGGCTTTTCCCCTAAAAGCACAGCTGAAATGTGCTCAAACAATGACAAGCATAGACTTGTCTTCATGGTCAACAGACATGTTTTCTCTTTACCATCTATTTTATGATCTGTAAACCTCAAGGTGAGTGTCTCAGGTGGCTCAGTGGTAGAGAACCCACCTGCCCATGCAGGAGACAAGGTGGATCCCTGGGTCAGGAAGATCCCCTGGAGAAGGAAATGGCAACCACTCCAGTGTTATTGCTTGGAAAATCCCACGGACAGAGGAGCCTGGTGGGTTACAGTCCATAAGGTCTCAAAGAGTCTGACATGACTGAGCAGCTAAACAACAAACCTCAAGGTATTGGGTTGGCCAGCAAGTTCATTGGGGTTTGTAAGGTGAACTTTTTGACCGATCCAATTCATCACGAATCTGCTTTCAACAGTGACAACTGGTCCATTGAAACCTTTGTAAACACAGACCCCACTGCTTGACACTTAACTACAAGTGAAAGAAGGCAGAAATCCAAATATACCTGACCAGGCTCTAGGGAGCTACGAAGCTAAGGAGTTGACAATAAAACCCACAAAACCCATTTTTATCAGAACTTTCTAACTAAACAAACTGAATGCTACAAAAGAAAACAATGTTAGCAATATTAATATTAAAAATTCTTCTTAAATATTCTCTTATAGTAATCCTTCTGTTATTCTGCATCCACTGAGTCCTTGCCTCTAAAGCAAAATCCTTTTTTTTAGATGCTACTCTCTAATTATTCAGGCATTGCTTCAAATATATGTATATATATATATATCTCAACAGCATATTGAGAATCTTCCAAGAATGAGCTTTTAATACATCACCTCTCTTTTCTCTCAGTGCAGTGATACAGAGGAATCCAAAACGCCTTTGCTGAGGGAAGGGATGATGGAAGGATGGAAAGGAAGATGGGAGGGAGGGCAGACTGCCTAGCATCTATAAGTTTAAAGGCTGAAACATTACATCTTTGTCCAAGCTCTGCTTGACATAGATAATATTTGCAAGACTAAATTTAAAAACAAAACTTTAGACTAAAATTGAATGTTAAGAAAAGATTTATAGTTTGTGCAATTAAGGTGAATGGTTAATTACTATGAGATCTAGTAATTTGGTACAACTATTAAAATATGGACTAAATGACCAGTTCACTTCAGCTATAACACTATAATTACTCTGCAATTACTTCTATGATTCCTCCCAAGGTTTTCTTTTTTTAAGTCAAATTATCAATGATTAGTCAGATGTTTGATGATATGTGCGTGAGAAATTAATTCAAGCACTTTAACAATACTTGTTACCAGTAATATGTAAAATTACCTCTGAGTAATTTGGCGAGAGGTATTTCCCATTGCATTTGGCAATGCTCCTCAGAATTTTTAAGGCTTTATCTCCTTTCTTCCGAGTAATCAGCCAGCGGGGAGATTCAGGAACAACCCTAATGAGAAGAAGTCTTTTTTGAGTTACACTTGTGAATTTCAAAAGTTTATGACTTGAGTTTCATTCAAAATGGATCTTACAATTAGATATATACTTAGAAGATTCTGAGAGCTTAGAATTAGCTCTCTGAAATGTAGATTACCTTTGCAAGCTTATAGTGGAAGGGAAAAAATGCTCACTGGACAACTGAATCATTGCTCATGACAAAATAAATCAATGTTACATTGCTCTTGCAAGAAAGCTATATTAGAATACACGTCCTCAATTACACAGAAGAAAAGAACTGGGATTTAATGAGCATTTAAGAAAAGGTTGAGAACCTAATTTATGTAAACTGATTTGCTCATACATTAAAATTAAATTAGAGGAATAATTAAAATATGTTCACTCTAATAAGATTCAAATGCCTACACCTATAATTTTCTGATAATTTAATTTTCTGAGGCTCTTAACATTTTATCATTCCCCTGAGAACTCCTGAGTAACATTAGTTTGCTTAGTAAAATATACAGAGAAGCAATCTTGTTCACTGCATTTAAATTGCATGTTGAAATACTGGCAGGTATAGTCTGTTGCCTCGTGGTTTTCCTAAAAATGCTACAAAATAACAAAACATAATTAATACTCTACTTTAAATGTGTTTCAGAATTTTATAATTTAATAATAAGAATTAGTCAAAAATCAATCAATAAATAACCTCTGAAAATTCTCTAGAAATTCTCAAAGCCCATTTCTGGAGATGTTAGACATCTCCGTAATCGCCTTCATGTCCATGTTTGTTTAGAAGCATACATTCTAAGTGCCTGTTGAGTAAGAATAAATTTGATAATGACCAAAATCAAATTACCAGTAATAAAGGAGGAAGAGAAAGTTGGGCAGTGTGATGGCTAGCTGGATCCCCTGCCAATTGGGGATAAAGTAGGCAATTCCAGGAAGAATTATGATTCCAAGGGTGAAGAACATTTGAATCACTATTCCCACAATCCTTCTTTGCTTTGAACCTACTATTTCAGTCACTGAAGGAAAATAAACACAGAGGTTAGGGAAGCTCAATATCAGTTCTAAAACAAAGAAAGAAACAAAGACATTACACCTGTTACACCCATCCGTCAGTATCACCAGGATACTGTGCAGTGTTCACTGTGCTCCCAAGCCCTCTGGTCAAACCCAGTGCATGCTCAGTCACTCATTTGTGTCTGACTCTTTGCACCCCCATGGACTGTAGCCCACCAGGCTCCTCGGTGCATGGGATTTCCCAGGCAAGATTACTGAAGTGGGTTGCCATATCCTTCTCCAGGGGATCTTCCCAATCCAGGGACTGAATCCGCGTCTCCTGCAGCTCCTGCTTTGCACATGGAATCTATCGGTTTCTGTCTGCCCCTAATTCCATTCTAATCATCCTGAGGTATGCTCCTTACTGCTGTCCTAAGAGTACAACTAGGAAAACTCAACAAGACTGAGGTTTCCTTAAAAACGCTTCATAGAAGTTACCCCGCCTATGCCAGCCATCAACCATTAGGGCCCCCAGGTCTCTCTCTTCTTCCCCACCCACAAAAAAGATCTGAAAGATCCCCGAAGTGGGCACCCCAAAGAGGGATCGTCTGGCAGTAATAGAAGAGAGTGGAAGCCCACAGGTCTGGAGTGATAATCCAAGAAAAGGCTTCACGTTTCCCTGGTCACAAATCCACTGTGACTCTGAGAAGGTGCCCATCCCAGACACGACTGGAAAGAGAACAGCCAGGACCTTTTCCAGTAACAGGAGCAAGGAGCAAAGAGAAGTTTTTCTTCAGAAGCCCATCTTTCTGGGTATAGAAGATAGCAAAGGTTTACAAATGAAGCTCTCATGTTCAGGTCATATCTCCTGTGTGGTTAAAAGTGCTCCACTTGTGTGGAAGGAATAGAATCAAAGGAATAATATTTGAGAGCACAGCAATGTTAGCTCACACTGTGTCATAGAAATATATGGAAAATGCTTTTAAAATGTTTCAAGGAACTAAAATTAATCTCTGAGAAAGCAAAGCAAGGGCTTCCCTGGTGGTCCAGTGGTTAAGAATCTGCCTGCCAACACAGGGGACACCGGTTCGATCCCTGATCTGGAAAGATCCCCCACGCCATGGATCAACTAAGTCCAGGTGCCACAGCTTCTAAGCCTGCGCCCTGCAACCCACGAGCTGTAACTACTGAGTCCATGTGCTGCGACGACTGACGCCCAAGCTCCCTGGAGCCCACGCTCTGCACCAAGAGAAGCCGCCGTGAACAGAAGCTGTGCACCGCAACTCGAGAGCAGCCCGCGCACAGCAACGCGAACCCAGTGCAGCCAAAAATAAATGAAAAAAAGACAGAAGAAGGCAAAGCGAGAAAGCATGCAACAGCAGTATGACTAGAAAGTGCTAGAAAGTGGTTCACTCCAGTTTTTGTGATATTTCATATTTGGTTTTCACATCTATACATAATATATCCCAAATACAATGGTGGGAATTTTAATTTCTAAAGACTCCACGGCTTGTCTCTCACCCTCCTAACCACTGCAGTAGGAGTGAAGCGGCACCAGACTTGCCGGAGGAAGGCTGAGCAGCGGCACTTCTCACCCCCAAACCCTGATTCTCAAACACACCAGGAGACGAAGCCAGGTCTTACCGATCACGTAGCAGGTCATCCATGTCCCCTTTCCAAACACGCCTTGTAGGAAGCGGAAGATCACAAACACGGGGAAATTGGGCGCAAACGCCACCACGACACCAGTGACGCCAACACCGAAACACGACAGCAAGTAAATGACTATTCGGCCGTACCTTTTTGAGAATCAAAGAGGAAGAGATTACCTTAAACGTTTTTTCCAACACGATGAGAAGACTATCATTGTAAGTGTTGTTAAAAGAACTTCAAGTGCAGAACTTTCCTGATCACCATGTCAAGGATTATGGAAAGTGCTACGTTTTGCTTTATAGCAAAACCTGGGCAAATAAAAACATATGCCTCTGAAGTGACATTATGAAATTTAAAGCACAGAATGCATCCTTTGGGACTGCAGTTTCCAAAAGAGGTAAGCTTCTCCATCTCTTCATGCCCTCACCCACAACGTTTTCTCCCATACGATCTCCCTGGTGGCCGCTTGGACACTTCCTAGCATTTCTGTGGGTGGAGTCAGAAGGAGAGGCACAGAAAGAAGCGGAAATGGTCACGGCGGCCAAGAGGCCCGGCCTTCCATCTTGGCTCAACCATAAACCAGTCATGCAACTTGGGGTGAATTTCCTGAGAAATTTCCATCAAATTCACACAGTTTCTTGCTTCACAGTGGAGATAAAAGTGGTCTCAGTTTACCACTTTTGAATGAATTTACTTTAAATTCATTAAAGGCATTCATTTGCCTTTCCTACTGTCCTCCCACAGACATGTTGTTGTTTAGTTGGTAAGTTGTGTCTGACTCTTTTGTGACCCTGCGGGTGGTAGCCCTCCAGGCTCTTCCGTCCATGGGATTTCCCAGGCAAGAATACTGCAGGTCAGAAAGGGAGGCAGGGAAAAGGAACCTAGAGTCCTTCGTGTTGAACATCCAGGTTATCTGCCATTAATGTATGCATTGGCTTTTCATTTAAGCCGTACCATTTTCAAACCTTGGATTAGAAATGCCCTGGATATATAATAATATTTCCATAAATATAAGAGGTACCTACGATGGGCCAGGAATTTGGATGTATGCTTGCTCAGTCACTAAGTCATGTCTGACTCTTTGAAACTCCATGGACTGTAGCCCGCCAGGCTCCTCTGTCCATGGGATTTCCCAGGCAAGAATACTGGAGTGGGTTGCCTCCTCCAGGGGATCTTCTTGAACAGGGATCAAACCTGCATCTCTTGCATTGGCAGGCAGATTCTTGATCACTGAGCCACCTGGGAAGCCCCTTACAGACAGGTGACCTACTCCATTGTTTCTTGTCCTTTCCTTCAAGACTATGAGATTGAAGGAGTTGAAAGACGGTCAGCCCTTAGGCGGGGCAAAGGAACATGCACGACTCTGTCTTCCTCCCCAGAACACCAGGTCATCTCCGAGGTCAGGAGCCCAGCCCCTCCTGGAATACAAGTAGGAAAAGCCCACCTCCCCCCAGTAGCTGATTTACTGTAGTTTGAAGATACCTTTACTGACTGTAAAAGAGAAACACTCAGAGGCAAAACCTAATGTTTAAATTAGAAAGAGAAACAACAAAATGAAAGAAATACAGATTGAAATCCTAAAAAGCAAACCCAAATGGCAGCCACCTAGGAGAGAGAGTGATGTGGGGGATGAGAGGGGATTAAGGAAGAAAAGACGAATCGAAAAGGCTGGAAGCAGGAAGTAGGAAAGACACAGATAAGAGAGGGGGAACAGCACCGGACCCAGAGGATTAGGGAGACATCTCATGCTGAGGAGGGCTGGGGAACAGCTCAAGAAAAAGAAGATGAAGGAGCAGAAACCAAAGGTTCTACCCATTTTGAAGTCTTGGTCTGGTCAAACAATGACCAATTGCCTACAGGATTTGTGGCGTTTTGTTGGAATTCGCTAATTAATTGCTGTCGGCAGCTCTGTAAGAGACCCTCCTGAGCTGGGGTGACCATTTTTAAATTGAATGAAACAAATTTGTAAGGGGCTGACTTTATGACTAAATCAATCAAACCACAACTAGGGAGTTACTGAAGTGCATGGAATCATCTCCAGAGCGTCCAGCCAAGCCAGCCCTCGGCCCAGACACAAAGTCACTGCCTTGCTGGTCTATGTTCACTCTCAAACGTGTTGAGACCCAAGCGGAGCAGCCCCAGTGGGTTGTACAGTTCAAGGGGTAAGGAGATGCAGTTGAAGAAGAAGGAAATAATTAGTCCAACCAAACAGGTGTTCAGCATCAAGAGTGGGGGCATGAAGACTCTTTCCCAAATGTTGAAAGCATAGCTTCCTAATAGTTAACATGAAACATCTTCCTCTGCACAGGTATACACCATCTTCTAGACGTGAAGTGGCTGTCTTACCCATGCCTACCTGTCCGCTGCATAGCCCAAGGTGAACGCCCCGGCCAGGAAGCCCAGGTTCAGGATGGCTTGTGTGAGATCCAGCATCCAAGCGTTGACACAAACGAGGTCAAACTGGGAAGACAAAGAAAACCCATGAGAGATCCGTGGCAATGCTCCTCCTCAAGATACCTGATCTTTTGTATCCTTAAACATTTTTGCTCACATGCTCCTTAAATAAAAACTCTTAAGTGTATCACATAGATGCTTTTACAGCGATATGTGTCTTCTTTATCAGTTTCACTATCTGCTATCAATGTAATTTTCAGTACACTATTCTCCCAACAGTACCCAGTACAGTACTGTAGCCATGTGACACCTACCATCATCCAGCAAAAACAAGTTCTGCAATAGTCTAAAATTTGACCCCAATCTTTCTCCTCTTTGAATTCTTAGTTTCATTCACACATGGATATATCCTAATATTTTATATAGAAAATATTGTGTTATGTATATAAATTGACAGTTAATTAACTTTTGTCCTGAGATAATGTTTCTAAATATTAGAATCTTTTCTGATTGGGTTACATTCTAGTTACTTTTAGAACATGATATAAACATGTAAGATAAGATGAATCTTGAAAAACAAGCCCTATCAGGAGTAAAGTTTTGTTGGAAATGCACCTCCCCCTTTCTAGAATAAGGTTAAGAAAGCTCGGGGTTTTCCAGCTAGCTCATGAAATCTGTGGTTGAAGGTTGTTTATTACTAGAATGAGTTAGGGCTCAACATCAATTCTATTCCTGATTTTTCATTTTAAAAACTTATATGCCAAGAAAACTTATCTGTATAAATAAATTAATGGGAATGGAGAGAGTTTTGTTATAGGATTGTTACCCGATTCTTATTGCTTCTTTCTCAATGCCAAGATTCACAGAACAATCCATCAATAAAATCATTTCTAACTTTTCTGTTAACCAACTTGCCATTTATGACTCCCAGTCTTGCTGTCAGAAAAGAAATGGAAACCACCAGGCTTATAAAAAGGTGTTCAATCAAATCATTCAGGTCATTTGCTTTCTTTCCTAGTTACTTCCTTACCAGTATTCCAAATTGCCCCACTGGTTCCCCACAGGTTTTAAAACCCCAGGTCAGTACATCATAGCAAAATGGGAGAGAGGTAGGAGTCCTTTTGCAAAGGGGAAGAACATTAAGAAAAGACCTTTATCCTCATCAGCGACATATCCTCAGACATCCATTTTGGACATGTGTGAGCTGAGGCTCTGAAAGCTGATTCCTTTTGAAGAATCCAGACCCCCCCACCGCATGACCATCTCTTCACACCTGGGGCAAATGGCATGCTTGCCCCAACATGAAGAGCACTGCTCTAGACTGCAGTGCGACATGAAAATTAATGTTATTGGGATAAGAATTATGAGTGGTCTTATAGATACATATTCATAAGCAAACTGCAATATTTACTTATAGAACCTGAATTCTTGTCTTGGTCCCATAGCTAATGTATGGCCTGTTGACTAATATAGCTGGAAAAAAAGAAGCTGGAAGCTGATTTGTAGCTTGCACTCCTCCAACATCTGAAATATAGAACAAAGCATAGAAGATGTTCAATATGTGGTCCAGGTGGCATCATAGTGCTTTAGAAACTAAGTTATCTTAGCACTTTAACCACTTAAACTGGTTAAGTTTGGCTGGAAAAAAAGAAGCTGGAAAAAAGAAGACTTGGGGCAGTAGTAGGTGGCCCACTTCATAGAGCTACTGAAAAGATTTATGGAGACTAAAGAAGTAAGATTCTCATGTCTGACTCTTTGCGGCCCCAGGGGCTATAGCCCGCCAGGCTCCTCTGTCCCTGGAATTCTCCAGACTAGAATACTGGAGTGGAGTGCCATTCCTTTTTCCAGGGGATCTTCCCAACCCAGGGATTGAACCCGGGTCTCCTGCATTGCAGGTGGATTCTTTACCGTCTGAGGCACCAGGGAGGCCCCCAAAGAAGTAAGAAAATACACATATAGGCATAGAAGTTGTAACTTATAAGGGATTTATCGTTAATATAGGTGCTGGTTTTTCAAGGCACAACAATTTCATTTTAAGTAAACTTGCAGGTGATTATTCATCTGAAATAATTTCTCATTGGAATTAAGCATGTAAAGAATGCAATTAGAATTAAAGTATGTAAAATCTCAGAAATCAAACAGGAGATTTAACTGCCAGAGAAAACATTCTGACTCAGAAAATATGCTGATATCAGCCAATGTCAAATATAAACTCCCAAACAGTAGAAGCTGATTCCTCCAGCTGAGCTTCAGACACCTGGATTAGCCATATATATAGGAATGTTTCTCCAGTACCACCCAGCGAGGCCCAGCAAGAGTAAGCCTTTTAATGAACATATTTAGCTCCTTTTGAATTGTGTGAATTAAGATGCCCCTAAATACTTTTTAAATACACAAAAAGTATTCTTTAATATAAAATTGATGACATTTTTAACTCTCCCATAAGAGGAGCTACCAAAAAAATGTTTTTTCCATATTTCAGATGACAATAAAATTAATTTAAATGTTTAAGTGGTTAATGTGCTATGATAACTTATTTTCTAAAGCACTATGATACCATCTGGATCACATATGGAGCATCTTCTATGCTTTGCTCTGTATTACGGACGTTCAGTTCAGTTCAGTCGCTCAGTCACGTCTGACTCTTTGTGACCCCGGGACTGCAGCACGCCAGGCTTCCCCGTCCATCACCAACTCCCAGAGCTTGCTCAGACTCGTGTCCATGGAGTTGATGATCCGACCATCGCATCCTCTGTTGCTGCTGCTGCTGCTAAATCACTTCAGTCGTGTCCGAAACTGTGTGATCCCATAGACGGCAGCCCACCAGGTTCCGACGACCCTGGGAGTCTCCAGGCAAGAACACTCTGTTGGGGGAGTGCAAACTACCGTTCTCAGAGCCCTGGGCCAGCAGGGCCCGGTTAGGTTCTGCCAGTAGGGGGCGCTGGTGCAGGCTGAGAAGGAGGAGGGAGGCAGCGGTGGCGGCCGCACGGGCTCCAGCTGTAGCAAGGACCCCAGGCAGTACTAGATCCCCGGGAGGAGGGCATGCAACCCACTGCAGCACTCTTCCCTGGAGACTCCCATGGACAGAGGAGCCTGGTGGGCTACAGTCCTTGGGGTCACAAAGAGTCAGACACAGCTGAGTGACTGCACGCCCAGTGCTTCTAACCACTCCCCGGCTCCGTGGGGGCGAAGGGACAGGACCCCCAGGCTCTGAGATGCTGTGGAGCAGGGCAGGGGGTCTGCAGGAGCTGTCTCCTCCTTATTTTTCTGGCTTTTCCAAAACAGCTAAAATCTACATCTTTTTTTCCCCCAACCCTTCCTGCTTTATATACGTGGTCTCTCTCTCTCTCTCTCTCTTTTTTTTTATTTTTTATGACTGGGAGCCTGCTATCTTTCAAAAGCATGTGTGTGTGTGTATTAGTTGCTCAGTCGTGGCCAACTCTTTGCGACTCCATGGACTGCAGACCACCAGGCTTCTCTGTCCATGAGATTTTCCAGACAAGGATACTGGAGTGGGTTGCCATGTCCTTCTCCAGTGAATCTTCCCGACCCAGGGATCGAACCCAGGTCTCCTGCATTGCAGGCAGATTCTTTAACAACTGAGCTACAGGGGAAGCTCTCCAAAAACATAAAGTAAATTAATTTAAACAAATTACATACCTGGAAAGAAATGCATGTGCGTGAGAGTGTGCGCGTACACACACACACACACACACACACGCACACACGCACACACTCACTCAGGTTTCCAGCACAGGGAACAGACACTTCAGTCACAAGGCTGAAGGGCTTGGTTTTGACTCCGGCTTGCACAGTTGGGAGGCAGACCCCTGCCTCCTGGGGAGTGTGTGTCATAATCAGTTCTGAGCTCGCTGTCTGCTGCCCAGACAGCTCTGGGTCTGAGATGTTTTTGTGTCTAAAGAGAGGTTGGCAGGCGCTGACGCCAATGAATGTTATAGACTAAGGACTTTTTCCTGAAAAAAAAAAGTACTAAAATTTTGCTGTAGTTTCCAGGGAGACCTAAAACCCATCTCTTGTCAGAACTACCTGAATCAAAGACACAAACATTTATGTCCATCCTAAGGCAATCTACCAAGAACAAGTGAAGCATCTCCTTTTTTATAAGTGTACACATTCAAAATTATTTTTACTGCGAAGTTGCTTCAGTCGTGTCCGACCCTGTGCGACCCCATAGACAGCAGCCCACCAGGCTCTGCCATCCCTGGGATTCTCCAGGCAAGAACACTGGAGTGGGTTGCCATTTCCTTCTCCAATGCATGAAAGTGAAAAGTGAAAGGGAAGTCGCTCAGTCGTGTCCGACCTTAGCAACCCCATGGACTGCAGCCCTCCAGACTTCTCCATCCATGGGATTTTCCAGGCAAAAGTACTGGAGTGGGGTGCCATTGCCTTCTCCGAAAATTAGTTTTAAATGCTCATAAATCCATTGTACCCATCCTGTTAATTTTCCTTTAAAGTAACTTTTATTTAAATTTCAACTCATCTCTACACAAGGAAAATTACTCCCCTTGGCACAAGCAGAAAGCCAATCAGATAAGGATTCAAGCAACTGTTTATGGAATTCTGGAAGGATCTCATCATTTCATTTGCAGAAAGCACAACTCTAGCCTAATTAGATCATTTCAAAGGGCTTCCAACCAAGTGCTTTTCTTAGCTTTTCCTAGATGTTAAAATCCAAACAGACATTATGTCAACTTGAGTTGTAATGATAAAATGCTGAATCAGGTCATCGTCAGATACATGCTCAAGTTTTGATGTCTAAATTATCCTTAGAACCAGGGCAACAGAATATCTTCAATACACAAAGGTCAAAGGGAGGAAGTAATGTGAAAATATTGCAAGGATGCAAAAAGCAGGAGTTCAGGAGGGGGCTTGCCAGCTCCTGAAGCCACAGGGAGTGACCCCTGCCTCCTTCCTAATGCGCGAGGAGCGCCTCCCTCCATCCTCCACCAAGCAAGTATTTCAAAGTCTCAATCAGTTTCAAAGACTCACTCCCTGGGGAAGAAACTGAAATATTTGGGTGGCGAGGGCCTGGACTTGTCCGCAACACATCATGCTTTCTTCCGCCCAATGTCTGGCAACCAGATAAGGCTGAGATTCAGACACTGGAAAAGGCTGTGCTGAGGAACTTCAACATAGGTGAAAAACCCACTGCATCCTAGAGCAGGATAAACAGGAGGGAGAGCTGGACTTTTCCATAGACGTGCTGTTTAGTCCTCTTGAACAAACTCTCACATAAGAGAGTCTAAGTTGAGAGGACATCACGGTATTTGACTCCGGCCACGGCCATGAAAAACAGTATTCGTTCTCTGTATTGCTGTGGGAGAAAGAGAAGTCGTTGGAATTGAATGATCAGCCCTGAGTGCCTCTGCTCTGACTTTCTCAGGATGTGTTGTGAATCGAGCCATTCCTCATCTGCTCTCGGTTAGAAATCAACAGCCAACAAACGCTTCATCAGTGTTATCAACATCACGTACACCCTTGGTTTGACCACCAGGTGTGGGGTGCCTCTGGCTACATTTAGCACCAGCCAATCACACATTGATCCCATGGATGGATTCCATTTCTAATCAACAAGCTGCCATCACAGAGCCTATTAATGGTTTAAAATACTGTACTCATAGGGACTTCCCTGGTGATCCAGTGGTTAAGACTCCACACTCCCAGTGTAGAAGTCCTGGGTTTGACCCCTGGTTGAGGAACTAGATCCCACACGCTGCAAATAAGAGCTTGCACGTGGCAACTAAAAAGATCCTGCAACAAAGACCAAGGAGTCCATATGATGCAACTAAGACCTGGAGCAGCCAAACAAATAAACATTTTTAAAACACTGCAATCACAAAGAAAATCATTTAGGTTGGATCTCCATGAGAGGGAAGCATGTCATTATTAATTCTAGTTTTAACGAAAATTTCTTTAAATGATCTGATAGCATTATTTGGGTATTATTTGGGCATACCAAAATTTTCCTGCTTTTCTGATCTGTGTGAGCCGTCATGATGAGCTGCAGGTATGGAAACTGATCATAAGTATTCAAAGCTTCCAGTGGTGTGCTGGCATCCCACAGATGAGGCCAGGAGGAATACCAGCTCAGGCTTCATTTCTGCCTCCATGGGGAGCTTATCACATGGCTCAGAGCTGTTGTTTAGTTGCTAAGTTATGTTCGACTCTTTTGAGAGCCCATGGACTGTAACCCACCAGGCTCCTCTGTCCATGGGATTTCCCAGCAAGAATACTAGAGTGGGTTGCCATTACCTTCTCTAGGGGATCTTCCCAAACCAGGGATCGAACCTGGGTCTCCTGAATTGGCAGGCAGATTCTTTACCACTGAGCCACCAGGAGGCAGGGTAGCTTATGGGAAGCAAACATAGGGCAATTGAGATTTAAACTGAATGGGACCAACTAAATGCAAGACCTGGAGCAGCCAAAGACAGTGAAACACATGACTGGTGGGAATCCAGAGCAGTCAGATTCATGGAGAAAGTGGGACATCAACAAAGCCTTCAATAATGAGCTGCATTTAGAAGGGAAACAAAGGGGAAAGAAGGGTGTTTGAGCAGGGCTATGGGCAACCTAGGCACAGGGACCGAAGCACACATGCCAATGAGGTCCACATCTGCCTGCCACAGAGAGGGTGGCAGGCTCAGACTTAAAGCTGAAGGACCACCTGTGTCTATGCCCCCAGTGGGGCAGGGGGCAATGGGACAGAGTTTCTTACTCAGAAAACCAGAGGCATCAAGAGCGCTCATAACAAAGGAGGAGAAAGATCTAAAGGATAGAGGAAGAGTCTGGAAGGTTGCAAATGAAAGGCCCAGAGCAAAAGCCCTAACCCCAGGACAGAACAAGATTCCAGGGAGAGGACAGCAAGACCCAGAGACAAGAAACCCAAGAATCTGCGAAAGTCGCCTAGAACAGGCGATCCCTGGTGTAAAGGGGCACCACCCTGTGATGCAAGGTTTACAGGGTGTCTCTTGCCCTATGGCCACTCTCCAAGGTCAATAACAGTCACACTTCATATACATATAGAAGCTTCCCCGGTAACTCAGCTGGTAAAGAATCTGCCTGCAATGCAGGAGACCCTGGTTCGATTCCTGGGTCGGGAAGATCCCCTGGAGAAGGGAAAGGCTGCCCACTCCAGTATTCTGGCCTAGAGAATTCCATAGACTGTGTAGTCCATGGGGTCACACAGAGTCAGACATGACTGAACAACATTCACTTTTCACATATAGTCAAGCAAACAAACTTGGAAATATGATGGAGAGATGGCCTTTAAACACACAACTTTCTGTCTGAGCTTGCGAAACTGGAAGAAAGGAGAAAGCTAAATTTACTCGGATATAATAATGCCTCATTATTTATTAAGACCTTCATGACTCACCTTCAAACCTTAGACGTCCAACCTGTTTTATTTCTTTGTAGCAAAGACAAGCAATTACTCATCTGAAAATGTTTACGATTTCTCTAAAGAACCGAGACTATCTGAGGACAAGAGAAAGCTGACTGACTCTGAATCTGTACAGACCCAAGAACAGAGGCGCTGCGGCTCTGGAGTCAGCCCAGGCGTCTTGATCGAACCTCTCCTAACTTTGTGTCCCTTGGCAATTTTCTTTAGTCTTTTTTTAAGATAAATTTATTTATTTTTATTTTTGGCTGTGTTGGGTCTCTGTTGCCGCATGGGCTTTCCTCTAGCTGTGGACAGCAGGGGCCGGTCTTGAGTTGTGGCGCGTGGGCTTCTCATTGCAGGGGCTTCTTTCGTTGTGGAGCACCAGCTCCAGGGCTCGCAAGCTTCAGCAGTTGCTGCACATGAGCTCCGGGTTGAGGCTCCAGGGGTCGGGTCTAGAGCACAGGCTCAATAGTTGTCGTGTGTGGGCTTTGTTGTTCTGTGGCATGTGGGATCTTCCTGGATCCAGGATCAGACCTGTGGCTCCTGCATTGGCAGGTGGACTCTCCACCACCGAGCCACCAGGAAAACCCTTCTTAACGCCTTTAACCCCTCTGGGTCCCTATCTATAAAATGAGCACGAGAACTGGCTGATGCTGTCACTCTCAGATAATATATGTAAGGTACTTAGTATAACGCTCGAGACGTTAAATACCCAATAAATGTTCCCAACTACCTTATGGTTAGTGATCTAATGACAAGGATGTTGTTGTTGTTCAGTTTACTAAGTCGTGCCCAGCTCTTTGTGATCCCATCAACTGCAGCACACCAGGCTTCCCTGTCCTTCACTATCTCTCGGAGTTTGCTCAAATTCATGTTCATAGAGTCGGGGATGCCATCAAACCATTTCATTCTCTGTCTCCCCCTTCTCTTCCTGCCTTCAGTCTTTCCCAGCATCAGACTCTTTTCCAATGAGTCAGTTCTTTGCATTAGGTGGCCAAAGTTTTGGAGGTTAAGCTTCAGCATCAGTCCTTCCAATGAATATTCAGGACTGATTTTCTTTAGGATGGACTGGTTGGATCTCCTTGCAGTCCAAGGGACTCTCAAGAGTCTTCTCCAACATTGCAGTTTGAAAGCATCAATTCTTCAGTGCTCAGCTTTCTTTATGGTCCAACTTTCACATCCACACATGACTACTGGAAAAACCACAGCTCTGACTGGAAGGACCTTTGTTGGTGAAGTGATGCCTCTGCTTTTACTATGCTGTCTAGGTTTGTCATAGCTTTTCTTCCAAGGAACAAGTGTCTTTTAATTTCATGATGATGATAATAAATACCATAATGAATGGTTTTAACATGTAGTTTTCAACACTGACTGCTTGTTGAAATGACTTGGAATAAGTGAAAACAAGCCTAAGCTCTGCTCCAGACCAATTAAATCAGAATCCAGTCTAACAAGCAGATGAGTTTGAAAACCCTGGGTAGCCATAGAGGTTATAAGTATACAAGTTACATGCCTGCTGAGGGGTAGTTAATTTTCACATAGTATGCTGGGTTGGCTAGCGTCCCCCAGCCCTCACCCAGTTGATGTCACTCTGGAACCTCAGAAAATGACTTTATTTGGAAATAGGGTCTTCAGTTCAGTTAGTTCAGTTCAGTCGCTCAGTCGTGTCCGACTCTTTGAGACCCCATGAATTGCAGCACGCCAGGCCTCCCTGTCCATCACCAACTCCCGGAGTTCACTCAAACTCATGTCCATCGAGTTGGTGATGCCATCCAACCATCTCATCCTCTGTCGTCCCCTTCTCCTCCTGCCCCCAATCCCTCCCAGCATCAGAGTCTTTCCCAATGAGTCAACTCTTCGCATAAGCAGATGTAATTAGTTAAGATGAGGTCATACTTCATACTGGCTCAGGGTGGGCCCTAATGTAATGACTGGTGTCCTTATAAGAAGAGGTGGCGGAGACACAGACATACACGTTGCGGTGAGGGGCCACACCTTGGGAAGACATAGGGAGAGATTGGAATGATGCATCGACAAGCTAAAGACCACCAAGGACGGCCAGTGTATTTGTTTGCTAAGGTTGCCATGACAAAGTATGGCTTTAAGCAACAGAAATATATTCTCTTACAGTTTGGAGGCCAGACATCTCAGACTAAGGTGTCAACAGAGTTGGTTTCTTCTGAGGCCTCTCTTGGCTTGAAGATGGGTATCTTCTCGCTCTGTCTTTACATGACCTTCCTCTCTGTGTGTCTGTGTCCTGATCTCCATCTAACAAGGTCATCAGTCATCTGAATCAGGGCCCACTAAAATGACTTCATTTCAACTTAATTTCCCCTTTTGTTATTGTTGTTTAGTCACTAAGTCGTGTCCAACTCTTTTGGGAACCCACGTACTATAGCCCACTAGGCTCCTCGGCCCATGGGATTTTCCAGGCAAGAATACTGGAGTGGGTTGCCATTCCCTTCTCCAGGGGACTTTCCTGACCCAGGGATCAAACCCTCATCTCTTGCATCTCCTGCATTGGCAGGTGAGTTCTTTACCACTAGTGCCACCCGGGAAGCCCTTGAAGACCACAGACCTGTTGAAACCAGAAGGTTGATGATCATGACTCCAGAAATACCACCTTATGACCTCACCATCAATTAATCGGAAGAATGTCCATGAGCGTGTCATGCACACTGTGACCCCCTTCCTCACCTTGCCTTTAAAGACCCTTCTCTGAAAGCCATCAGGGGATTTGGATCTTTTGAACACAAGCTACAATAGACGTCATTCTTTCCTTCACCACAACCCTGTGTGAGTAGACTGGCTTTATTGTCCGTTCAAGTTTGGTTTGGTAACAGGATAACTTTTAACTAAGTGTCTGAGATACTGTACTCATCTAAATTTCCTAAAACAGTGTTCATTTAAAGTGGCACACAATATCTGACTTATATTTTTGCCAGTATTCTCTGTTCTGGAGAATACTGGAGTGGGTTGCCATTCCCTTCATGGACATTCTTCTGATTGATGGTGAGGTCATAAGGTGGTATTTCTGGAGTCATGATCATCAACCTTCTGGTTTCAACAGGTCTGTGGTCTTCAAGGGCTTCCCAGGTGGCACTAGTGGTAAAGAACCCACCTGCCAATGCAGGAGATGCAAGAGATGAGGGTTTGATCCTTGGCTCAGGAAGATCTCCTGGAGAAGGGAATGGCAACCCACTCCAGTATGTATTAGGGGCTTCCCTGGTGGCTCAGAGGTTAAAGCATCTGCCTCCAACGCAGGAGACCTGGGTTCAATCCCTGGGTTGGGAAGATCCCCTGGAGAAGGAAATGGCAACCCACTCCAGTACTTTTGCGTGGAGAATCCCGTGGATGGAGGAGCCTGGTAGGCTACAGTCCGTGGGGTCACAAAGAGTCGGACAGGACTGAGCGACTTCACTTTCACTTTCTGTCCTGGAGACCAAAATCAGCCTTGAGTGTTGGTGATGAGTTGACTTCTCAGATACCCTGTTCTGTGATATTAACCGTGTTCATGTGTGTTCAGTTGCTCAGTCATGTCTTGACTCTTTGGGATCCCATGGACAGTAGACCACCAGGCTCCTCTGTCCATGGAATTCTTCAGGCAACAATACTGGAGTGGGTTGCCATTTCCTCCTCCAGGGGATCGTCCCGACCCAGGGATCGAATCTGCATCTCCTGCATTGGCAGGTGGGTTTTTTAATACTGTGCCACCTGGGAAGCCCCGATATTAACCATACATAACACCAATACTTTATATTCAAGCTTCAAGGCAGAGGCCTCCCAAAATGGGTCTGCTCAGCATGTGTCTTTATGAGATATCACAAAAATAATAATCTACCTTAGAATAATAACAGGTCCTACATGTGGTATTAGGGAGGAGTGCCTTGGAAATGAGATGATCCTTTCTTTGATGAAAATCTTTAATAGCTGCTCACTTTTTAGAGAAGAAAGTGCAGGCTTTTTATTACAGCTTTCAAAGCTCTTCCCATAGTGCCTCAACACATTTTCCAATTTTACCACCCATCGCTCTTGGCTGCACTGGCCTGTTCACCCACATTTGAGTTATTTTTACCTTCATGCGCTTCCAGCTGTTTTCTCTGTCTGGAACACCATTTTCCCATCTCTTCTCTGTCAGATAAAAATCCCACGCCTTCCTTCTTCAAGACCTAGATAAGACACCCACCCTGGATTGGAGACACCCTACCTACCAGATCCTTCATGAAAATCTATTTCAGTGAGCTCCAGAGGTCACATACCTTAACTGTGACCACATAGCCTGAATTTTCTAGAAAAGTCCTAATACCATAATTTTGTCTGTAAGGTGAACTTGTCACTTCTCCTACTAGAGGTCCCTGTTTTGGAATTGATAAACTCAGTTAGTACAACACTATCATTGTATTGTCAAATAAAAAAATCTGAAAAATAAAATGACTTTAAAAAAAAAGCATTGCCCATACTTTTTAAAAACTATTTTTTATTTAAGCAACATGGTGAATGTATATAAGTTAGAAGAAAAACAACCAGTTATTGTGGGTTTTGTCCAGTTGCTAAGTTGTGTCAGAATCTTTGCCACCCCATGAACTGCAGGACACCAGGATTCCCTGCCCTTCACTATCTCCCATAATCACCTGCAATCCCACTCTATTATGAATATTTTTCTATACTTTTACACATGCAAATATATATACACACACACGTGTGTTTTTAGAAGATAAAGCTATGTTCATCTACTATAGTTTTTTGTCTTTCTACTATTCTACACAGTCTGCATGGGATTTGTGAGTTTGTGAATCTCTTTTCCATACCATCACTATAAACGGCTACATTTAGTCTACTGCATTGGAGAAGGCAATGGCAACCCACTCCAGTACTCTTGCCTGGAAACTCCCATGGGCAGAGGAGCCTGGTAGGCTGCAGTCCATGGGGTTGCGAAGAGTCGGACACGACTGAGAGACTTCACTTTCACTTTTCACTTTCCTGCATTGGAGAAGGCAATGGCAACCCACTCCAGTGTTCTTGCCTGGAGAATCCCAGGGACGGGGGAGCCTGGTGGGCTGCCATCTGTGGGGTCTCACCGAGTCGGACACGACTGAAGCGACTTAGCAGCAGCAGCACCAGCAGCAGTCTATTGCATATGAGATCATAATTATTAAACCTATTATTAGACCATAAATATTAAACTTATTCTTTATACTGGAAAAGAGAGTAGGTAGTTTTAAGTTTTTCACCATTATAGAAATACACTGAAAGCCTTATTCTAAAAAAAGAAATGAAAAATCTGAGTTTTGAAATATAATCAAGTCATGGCAAGCAAAATATAAACATTTGGGGATGAAAGATTAAATTATAATTTCAAAAAAAATTCCAGTTGCTTTGTTAACCTTCTTATATGCCAACTTATTATAAAACAAGTTTCGAAAAATATTATGTAAAGCAGCCTGCTAATTTATGTAGGTTGCAGTTTCTTTTGAAAAACTCTTACGCAGACCCCTAAAATAAACATACATGAGCACATTCCACAGAAATCCATTTTTTTCCAACAAAGTTTTTCAATCCCAGTTTTTAAGAAAATAAAATGTAGGCTGTTTATATTAGCCTCATTGTTAATTAGAGTGATCAGAGGTTCTTCTTGGAGTTGATTTTGTGTCCCTAACATGATAATAGTTCCCTGTAATAATTAAGAAATGTAGAGACATTTAAAAGGACATAACAAATATACTAAAATGATTCAACATTTTGGAGACAAAGCTGTCCAGACTGCACAATGGGAAAAATAATAACAGATGACATAGTCTGCATGTATGGGTCAGATATATTTGTGAGCACAGGTAATAAACAATGAGATATAAACAGAAACAAGAAGTTCAGAGCTCCTTGATTCTTATTAGGGCTGTAACTGCAGTTATTCATGGGGGTTGATTTGTATTTGAAACATACAACAATTAGTACCAAGAATGAGCCCACTGTTTGATCATTATAAGTACCAGAGGGCCAAACAAAACACACAGAACTTATCCTTAGAAACACGACAATGTTTACAACTAATAATAAACATGTACATGCCTTTTTGTGATTCTTCGGTTTGGGGAAAAGAAGGTGTCAAATTAGCTTATCATGAAGCAAGATGTGGGGACTTTTACAGGTGCAAAAAGTAGTTCTATCTTATGTAGTTGGCATTTTGAAAATGGTACCAGGAGATATTTTGCTACTAAAAATTGTCCTCTGCTGCTGCTGCTGCTGCTAAGTCGCTTCAGTCATGTCCGACTCTGTGCGACCCCATAGACAGCAGCCCACCAGGCTTCCCCGTCCCTGGGATTCTCCAGGCAAGAACACTGGAGTGGGTTGCCATTGCCTTCTTTAAAAATTGTCCTCAAATACAGACAAAGATATTTGGCAGTTTTCTGGGCTGTAGGATGTTATGGAACCTACAGGAAGGATTTATAAGCCATCTGATTGCAGTTTGGGTGAAACAGGTAGAGGGAAACTACTAAAAATAATAACAATAATAAATCCCACAATGAGTTTAACCATCCCTTATAGGAAAATAAACACATGACCTTCTCTGTGCTTTGCAAAGACAGACTCACCCGCCCCCACCTCCCATGTGAGGATTTGACACAGAAATTTTCAAAATCTGCCATCTTGAGATGTCAAGGACTTCCTGATATATATTACAGTCCATCAGGCATGCCTTGAAGAGGAATTCTAGGATCAAGAAGACCCATCACATCTTACGAGATTTCAGCTTGTGTGTTTCAAACACTGTTTCTCCTTTTGGAAACCACCATTACCAAAGATTTTCATAATCTAGTCAGAACATGGAGTACCATACACACCTTTTAAAGTCTGCCAAAGCCCATATTTTCTAATAGAACTCACTCTTACGACACAGGCAGCCAAGCTAAAGAAAGACCAGCAATAGTGCCACAGAAAAATCTACTTCTCCAGAATATAAAAACTGGCCTTCAGGATGTAAATCTTTGGTATTTTCCCACTTATGCTTATCTATTTTAATCTTCTAAAAAATCATTGATTTTGCTGTGAATATTAAAAAGCCATGTTCTCTGTAAAGCAATTATCCTTCAATAAAAAATAAATTAATTAAAAAAAATGTTCTAATCCTATCACTTCTTTTTGACTTTGACACATCATTCTAGAATTTTCGGAACCTTAGTTTTGTGCTCACATCAAAACCCAGGACACTGAACAGATAGTTTGGAAGGTCTGTGTTTCCCTGTTCTGATATTTTCTGTCCTGTGAACACGGAATGAGTGTCAGAAACACCAGGTGACTCATAACAGCAAAGTAATTCCTATTATATTAGGAAAGAAACAATGTACAATGAGAAGTTTTAGAGGAGAAATAGAACATTATATAAATCAATAGGAAAAGTAGAAGTTACTGTCAGCAAAAGTCAATAAATGACCACACAGTTTAAAAATGGTAAACTGACTCAAACAAAAAAAAAAAAGCTTTGTGCCAAAGAATATACAACGGGAGAAGGGCAGTCTCTTCAGCAGCTGGTATTGGGAAAGTTGGACAGCTACATGTGAATCCTGGAAGCTATAACACATCCTCACAGCACACACAGAAATAAACTTGAAATGGCTTAAAGACTTAAGTGTAAGACAAGACACCATAAAGCTCCTAGAAGAGAATATATGCAAACTTTCTCTTACATAAATCATACCAGTGCTTTCCTAGGTCAGTCTCCAAAGGCAATAGAAATAATAGCAAAAGTAAACAAATGGAGCCTGTTCAGACATAAAAGGTTTGCACATCAAAGGAAACCATAAGCAAAATGAAAACACATCTTATGTATAGCCTGGGATAAAATATTTGCAAATGATGCAACAGATAAGGGATTACTTTCCAAAATATTCAAACAGTTCCTACAATCCAATAACAAAAAAACAAACAACCCAATCGAAAAATAGGCACAAGATCTAAATAGACATTTCTCCAAAGAATGCAGACAGATGGCCAATAGGCACATGAAAAGGTGCTCATCATTGCTAAGTATTAAAAAGCACGAATCAAAACTACAATGAGGTACCACCTCACATTGGTCAGACTGGCCATCATTAAAAAGCCTACAAATGACAAATGCTGGAGAGGGTGTGGAGCAAAGGGAACCCTCCTACATTGTTGGTAAGAACGTAAATGGTGCAGCCACTGTGGAGAACAGTATGGAGGCTCCTCAAAAAAGTAAAAATAGAGCTATCATATGACCCAGCAACCCCACTCCTGGGATATATCTAATTGAAAACTCTAATTCTAAAAGATACCTGCACCCCAATGTTCATAGTAACACCATTTACAGTAGTCAAGACATGGAAACAAGCTAAATATCCATCAACAGATGAATGGCTAAAGAAGATGTGGGGTATGTGTGTGTGTGTGTGTGTGTGTGTGTATGTGTAATAGAATATTAGCCATAAAAACAAAACAATGTCATTTGCAGCAACATGGGTGGACCTAGAGATTAGCTAGGATTAGATTAGCATACTAGATTAGCATACTTACATACTAAGTGAAGTATGTGAGACAGAGAAAGACAAATACCATATGATATCACTTATATCATATGGAATCTATGAAAGTAGACACAAATGAACATATCTATGAAACAGAAATGAACTGACAGATATAGAGAACAGATTTGTGGCTGCCAGAAGAGAAGGAGGGAAGGACTGGGAGTTGGGGGTTATCAGACACAAACATACATTCAGAATGGATAAACATCAAGGTCCTATTGCACAGCACAAGGAATTATATTCAACATTCTGTAGCAAACCATAATGGCAAAGAATAGGAAAAGAATATGGATATGGATAACCGAGTCACTTTTCTGTACAGCAGAAATTAAGCACAACTTCATCAATCAACTATACTTCAATAAAATTTGAAAAAATATCTTTGCACCGAAACTAAGCTTTCTCAGCAGCATCTGTGGCTTGTGCTAACTTTGTTTTTTTTGTTGTTGTTGTTCTCTTGGTGGTTTATATGTGAGATCAAGAATCAGTGAGATTTGACAATAGAATTATTTTTATAACATTTCCAATTGTTTAGAATCAGGAAAAGAGGCTTGAGAAAACGCTTCATGTCAGGAGAGTCTGGGCCAGGATTTTTGGTAGAGCACTTCAGGCAAGTTGGAAAACAATAGGATTATTCATTAAACTCCACCTGGACAGCACTGCTTTGCAAGTGTTATTCTGTTGTGACTGCAGAGTTTGTAATTATTTGACCCGAAGCACGGAACAAACTTTGTAATCTGTACTACTCTGAACAGTATTTCTATTGTGTGTGTGCACACACTATTTTGGGAAATACACACATACAACCGTGTATTTCCCAAAGTCTTTAAGATGCCCGGAGCTGCCAAGTGTCAGATAGTCTTGCCTGGGAAATTCCATTAACAGAGGAGCCTGGTGGGCTACAGTCTATGGGGTCGCAAAGAGTCAGACATGATTTAGGGTCTAAACAACAATAAGACTTCATTAAGCTATCTCTCTTCAGTAAGAGAGCTATTTCCATCATATTTTTACCAACTGAAAATTGCCTCATGCTTGCAAATAAAATTTTCTGCTACTGGAATAACATTAAAAAAAAAATGTTGGCATTGTACCAATGTATTTTTTTTTTCCTCTTCAAGCATTACTCTAGCAGTTTCATACTGCTCTTAGAATTAGTTGTTTCGCAGTGGGAAGGGGAGCAGGGAGTACAAGCTGTTGAGTATAAGAACTGTGCATCTTGGTTTTACAATTTCAGACGGTAAAGCATATGCCCACCATGCAGAAGACGTGGGTTTGATCCCTGGGTCGGGAAGATGCCCTGGAGAAGGAAATGGCAATCCACTCCAGTACCCTTGCCTGGAAAATCCCATGGACGGAGGAGCCTGGTAGGCCACAGTCCATGGGGTTGCAGAGAGTCCGACACAACTGAGCGACTTCACTTGTTTTCTTTTCTTTTTGTTTTACAAAGGAAGGAAGGTTCTAGAGTGTCACCGTGACAGTTTATGTCTTTTTATTGGCTCAGACTAGGCCAAATCACGGGAAAATAGACCCTTGCTAGGACTGCACTTCTTCTGTTGAAATGACAGGGCATTTCCAAGGGGCCGTGTGCTGGTCGGCAGCTCTAACGCGGGTCTGGTTGCTTGGGAATCCCTGCTTCACGTCAAGTCAAAGGTCCAGGTCTGGTCTGATCAGTTTCCGGAGACAGACACTGCCGCCAAGTGGAAGGCGACCATGCGGGCTTCTCGAGGTGCCTTCCACCTACCCACCTGGAACCGCGGAAGGTACCAGGCTTCCAGAGGGAGCCACTCAGAAAACAGCGTGCGCCCACTCGGCCTGTGTCTTCCGGTACCCCCAGGAGGCATCCATGTTCCCGTCACTGTCACTGCAGAGCTTTCAAGTGAAGCTGGAGACAAGACACCCTTTCATATATTTTAATTACCTCACGCTTAAACCGGAGGCTGGCACCCATCCCGGAAAAGCCCTGAATGGCCCTGCTTCTGCCAAGTCTTTCCTCTTCCTTGTGTCTCTTCTCGATCCACAGCTGCTCCAAACTGGAAAGTGCAACCCCCACGGATGAGCCCCACGGTCCCAGGATGGGGAGAGTCCCAGGCAACACCCTTCTCAGAGGCCAGTATCTTCTTGCTGAACCGGGGGACTGGGGGTGACTTTGGACAAGCTGGGGGACAGTCCCCTGTTCTGCCAGATATGGCCACACTGAAGGCATGGCCAGAGCCTGGACTCGGGCAGCCCGAGAGCTGCCCAAGCACGGTGAGAAGTTTTGTCCAGGAGGCTGCAGGTGCTGTCTTGCAAGTGAGAAGGGAGCAGGGCTTGGGCTCCAGTTTTCTCGAAGCTTCCAGCTGA
Organism: Bubalus bubalis; assembly: GCF_019923935.1. Taxonomy (NCBI): domain Eukaryota; kingdom Metazoa; phylum Chordata; class Mammalia; order Artiodactyla; family Bovidae; genus Bubalus; species Bubalus bubalis. Next base: position 7,621,130 of record NC_059166.1, read on the forward strand.
GCACCGGTGATGCAGCACGTGAAACAGAACACAAGGTGGAATGTGTTGCAATCCCACAAGAGAAGCACAGAGCGCGATGCAAGCACAGAGCCGGGAGAGAAACGGTCCGGGCTGGGGTACGTGCCAGCCCGGGGTTTTGGCCGAGGCAGGGCTGGAGCCAGGCCTCGAAGATCTGGTTGTACTTGGACACACAGAGACGAGGCGGAAGCAAAAGCAGGGTCACCAAAGAGATACAGGATGAAGCATGGGGCAGGGTTGCAATACGAAACGAGCTCACTGAGAAATCGGACCATGGGTCTCAATAGCAATGGGCATCTTAATAGCTCTCTACGGCTTCTAAAGCATTTTATCATTGAGTACCCTATTTGATTCATACAAAATATGAAGGTAAGCCTTAAGGTTCTTATCAGGTTTTATTTTCATGAAGTTTCACCTCAGGGAATAAATGTGAATATAGTTTAAACACTGTGATATTAAGTAGCATATAAGTACTTATTAGGTTCGATCCCTGCGTTGGGAAGAAACTCTGGAGGAGGAAATGGCAATCCACTCTAGTATTCTTGAATGAAGAATCCCACGGACAGAGGAGTCTGGCAGGCTACAGTCCGTAGGTGTGCAAAGAGTCGTACACGACTGAGGGACTTAGCACACACTTATTACTAATGATGAGAAAGTATTAGAGAGTGTAGCATAACTAAATGGAATGTACATGCTGCTTTATTAATGCCGGCTCCATTCTAACCCAACTTGATGAATAATAATGAGAACACTGACAACAGTTTGTCCGAAGGCTGCATCTGCACGGCTTCCTGTGATTAGGTTTAGAAAGATAGGGAAGAAAGGGGACATTCACATGGATGTCCAGATATAGGTCAACTGTGAAGAATGGACTAGGAAGCCGTGGAGCCTCCCACTTGGAGGTCATGTGCCGTGGAGCAGGGATGACCATTCCCTGCTGTGTCTGCTCTGACTCCCTGACTCATGGAATCTGCAAGTATAAAAAAGTGTTTTTTAAAAATAAACAGCAAGGATTTACTGTATGACACAAAGAGCTATATTAAGTATCTTGTAATAAACTATAACCAAAAGAATTGAAAAATAAAAATAGAAACATATATAACGGAATCATTATGCTGTACACTTGAAACTAACACGTCATTGCAAATCAATTATACTCCGATTTTAATAAGTCAAGCTGAGGATTATTTATAGGTAAGCTGCAGGTTTGGGCTTCCCAGGTGACAGTAGCAGTAAAGAATCTGCCTGCAATGCCGAAGACCTGGGTTCGATCCCTGGGTCAGGAAGATCCTCTGGAGAAGGGCATGGCTACCCACTCCAGTATTTTGGGGGAAATTCCATGGACAGAGCAGCCTGGCGGGCTATGGTCCATAGGGTCACAAAGAGTCGGACACGACTAAAGCCACTTAGCACACAAGTTGCAGCTTTCCCTTCTTAATCTTTATAACACAAAAATGCTGGTTTAAAGTCATTAAGTTTTGTTGTAATTTCTTCCACAGCAATAGTAAGTGGAATTTCCACTTGATCTACAATGGTTTCTTTCTTTTTTAAAAGATAATCTAAAGGAACTATGACAAAATGCTAACATTTGTTCATTTGGGTGGTGGGAATGTGAATATTTGTTACATTTTTCTTTGAATAAATTATTTTTTTAATTTAAAACTTTACATGAAATCCATTTGTATTTCTAATATAAAACACACTGTTGACATTGCCAGTAAATCTCTAAGTGCTGATGTTAAAAAGAAGAGAAAGAAAGCATTTCAAAAGACTCACCGGGAAAGCCATTGTATTTTACTACGTTCATTTAAGGATTCAAAGAGGTTGGTGAAAATACTACAAAAGTAACCAATGTAAAAGCAGAGACATAGCTTTGCTGACAAAGGCCATATAGTCAAAGCTATGGTTTTTCCAGTAGTCATGTACAGATGTGAGAGTGGGACCATAAAGAAGGCTGAGCACCAAAGAACTGATGCTTTCAAACTGTGGCATTGGAGAAGACTTTTGAGAGTCCTGGACTGCAAGGAGATCAAACCAGTCAGTCCTAAAGGAAATCAACCCTGAATATTCACTGGAAGGACTGACGCTAAAGCTGAAGCTCCGATACTTTGGCCTCCTGTTGTGAAGAGCTGACTCACTGGAAAAGACCCTGATCCTGGGAAAGACTGAGGGCAGGAGGAAAAGGGGGTGACAGAGGTTGAGATGGTTGGATGGCATCACCAACTCAATGGACATGAGTTTAAGTAAACTCCAGAAGATGGTGAAGGACAAGGAAACCCGGCGTGCTGCAGTCCATGGGGGTCACAAAGAGATGGGCACGACTTAGTGACTGAACACCAACCAACCAATAAACATCACCAGCACATCGTGGGAATCGCTCTGATAGTGAGCTGACGAGGTAGTAAAGTCTTGTACTGTTTTCCATTACAGATACACCTTGTCATACTGCACTTTGCAGACACTATGTTTTTTAACAAATTGAAGGTCTGTGATAAACTTGTATCAAGCAACTCTTTCGGCACTATTTTTCCAACAGCATCATATATTAAGTAAGGTATGTACATGTTTTTTAGACATAATGATATTGTACACTTAATAAACTCCAGTGTACTGTAAACATAACTTTTATATGCAACTGCGAAACCAAAAAAACTGTGTTTCTGACTTGACTGCAATATTTGATGAATTTTGGTGGTCTGGAACTGAACCCACATTGTCTCCAAGGTGCGTGTGTCCTTATGAGTTACATTTTTTCATAACAGTGTGGAAAACATTAGCATGCATTATTCACATGATGCTTTGAAGCATTCATGGATTCTGACCTGACTGGGAAGGTTTAACAAGTAAACACAGGCATTCAGGGATGGTTTATCAATACACTCTATCAGGCTCTGAGGGCTGGGTGGTTAATGGATGGAGTCATCGCTGCCAAAGTCAAGAAGCAAGGCAGGATGAAGTCTTCAGGCTGAACATCTGAGACCATCTGCTTTCCAAGTAGGCACTTGGTAATCAGAGCAACGGTGAGGATGACAAATGACCTGACAATTCAGTTACTTCAGCATTTTACTAAATAGAAGACTTATGCAGACCTTCTCCAGATTTGGGATCCAGGGTTCCTGGAAGCGTGCAGGAGCCCAGCAGTGCCCATCCGTTTAAATGTGCTTGGCTTCTGAACACATTGGACGGAACAGCCGGAGTGAAACGGGAGACGATTTGGGACGCACAAAATGAGCAGAACGGTGAAATGTGAACTGGAGACTCTGGCAGCAGGTCCCTAAGGAGGGTGAGCCCTGCTCCCCCCGGGAGCACAGGTGGCACTCTGGGCTCCAAGCGAGAGCAGGAGCGAGGTGGGGGTGAGCAGCGGCCTGGGGTCTCCAGAGGCCGCGGTGGGGACAGAGGGGACTGGCGGCGGGGAGAGAGAGTGAAAGCTGAGAACCTGGAGGCCATCGGACCGACAACCCTGCGAAGAAGTGTACTGACGCGGGAGAATGCGAGTCCTCAGCTGGGGGAGCTAACAGGCACCAGGAGGGTGCTGTGTAGACCAGACACACTGCAGCGTATTTGTGCCGCATGTGTGTGTGTGTGCGCGCGCGCTCAGCCATGTTCAACTCTTTGTTACCCCACGGACTGTAGCCCGCCAGGCTCCTCTGTCCATGGGATTCTCCAGGCAAGAATACTGGAGGGGGTTCCCATGCCCTCCTCCAGGGCATCTTCCCCACCCAGGGATCGAACCCGCCTCTCTGGCGTCTCCGGCACTGGCAGGCGGATTCTTCAGCACTGAGCCACCTGGGGAGTCCTGCAGGGTATTTAAGTGCAGCAGCCAGGCTCGTGGAGGGATAGGGTGGGAGTGGAGGGTAGCAATGCCTGGGAGGGGGTCAGGACTCTGCACAAGGGGAATCGAGACGCCTTCTTCCCGAAGGGATGCGGTGACTCCGTCGTGATGCTTCATCAGGAGGAAAGGGTGGGAGCCGACGCGTGTGCCTTCCTTATTCTGTTGGCAGCACACGGAATGAAGACTTCCGCTTCCGGGAAATGTAACCCGAGGGTCTTAGCGGAGCGTGAGCGGCCAGGGTGGGGGCGGGGAGGGGCAGGCTGGCAGTTCGAGGGGAACAGAGGAACCGGGTGAGGGACGCGGAGGGTTGGCGGGCCGGCCAGAAGGAGCTGAGGCCTGAGGGCGAGCAGGATGGAACCCCGCCCGAGATGTACAGTGCGGGTCCCCCATGGCCCTGGCGGCAGAACTGGATCTGGAATCGAATCCAGAGAACAGGAAGGAGGGGATGGGGGCTGCAGAGGGAGGGATCCGGCCTGCGAGCTGGAGGAGCGGGAGGAGGGAGCCCCACCTCCTGGAAGGGGTATCTTGTGTGCTAAGTCGCTTCAGTTGTGTCCAACTCTTTGTGACTCTATGGCCTGCCAGGCTCCTCTGTCCATGGGATTCTCCAGATGAGAATACTGGAGTGGGTTGCCATGGCCTCCTCCAGGGGATCTTCCCTATCCAGGGGTCAAACCTGTGTCTCTTGGGTCTCCTGCATTGGCAGGCGGGTTCTTTACCACTAGTGCCACCTGGGAAGCCCCAGTGTACCTTGTCACATAGTTTTAAAAAAAATCACTAATATTAAACAATATAACCTGGATGATGCAAAATATGTGGTTACTAGACACCTTAACAGACTCTAGCTATTAAAAGCTGCTGCTCCTGCTGCTGCTAAGTCGCTTCAGTCGTGTCCGACTCTGTGCGACCCCATAGACAGCAGCCCACCAGGCCCTGCCGTCCCTGGGATTCTCCAGGCAAGAACACTGGAGTGGGTTGCCATTTCTTCCGCCAGTGCATGAAAGTGAAAAGTGAAAGTGAAGTCGCTCAGTCGTGTCTGCTTCTTCGAGACTCCATGGACTGCAGCCTACCAGGCTCCTCCATCCATGGGATTTTCCAGGTAAGAGTACTGGAGTGGGGTGCCATTGCCTTCTCCATATTAAAAGCTAGGTCAGATGAAATCTTAGTTCCTTGAAATGGAGCAATTGCCTTTTTGATGATTCAGATCAAGGACGGCAATTATAGGTTTCCTGTATCCATTCCACCTGCTTTGTGTTCTGACCCTGAACTGGGTGAAGCAGTCCTTTTATGGGAAGACTTTCCAGGCGGGGTGCATGTGATGCCTGAGGTTTCTATCCCCCCTCCCCAGACTGTCTTCTCTGAACAAGGTCCCCTTATTTTCTGACAACTAGTAAAGCAACTTTAGGTAAGAGATCATCAATAAAGTTCTTTCAGGGGCTTCCCTGGTGGTCCAGTGGTTAAGAATCTGCCTTGAAATGCAGGGGACATGGGTTCGATCCCTATTCAGGGAACTAAGACCCGGAACAGCCAAAAAGAGAAAATAAAAACTCTTGCTGGTTCAGACATCAAAAATACCTTTTCCAGCTCTCTCATCCTGCAGCTCATGACAGGGGGTGAGTTACTTAATCCCTCTGCACCTGCCTTCCCCGCTCTACAAAACAGGGATAACAAACCATGCCTGATGGTGTGTGCAAGGATTAAATGAGCTGACCATTTACTGTATTTTAATGTCATCTGGTCATTTTCTTCTTAGAAGAAAGTTTCTAAGCAGGAAAGTTGTGTCAATAACTCTACGGTTATACATAGTACATTGTTGGTTGCTCAGTCATGTCCAGCTCTTTGGGATCCCATGGACTGTAGCCTGCCAGCCTCCTCTGTCCATGGGATTCTCCAGGCAAGAATACTGGAGTGGGTTGCCATTTCCTCCTCCAGGGGATCTTCCCGATCCAGGGATTGAACCTGAGTCTCCCACATTGCAGGCAGAGTCTTCACCGTCTGAGCCACCTGGGAAGCCCATGTAGTACGTTACAGTATGACTTTTTGTCCTTCCTTGGTGTTAAGTTACGTTCATGGTTTCCATTTTAGTGTCTATTCAATGTCAAGAGAACTGGGTTGCTTAATTTATAGAGCAACTTAGCCCAAATTTACCTCAACCCCAATCTGAACCTCAACAGTCACAATTCCTGACCCATCGTCACGGCTCTGCTCTCATTTCATAGATTTCAGGGGCCACAGGGAGTCATTCGGTGTTTTCTCTGAGGCCAGGTTCTCATGACAGGACAAGCAAACTGTGACAGTATGAGGCCACGGCAAACTGTCCCAAAATACGAAGCAAATTTGTCTCCTTGACCCAGCAGAACAGAAGCACGAGCCCCACTGGTGGCCTTCTCCCCAGAGCCTTTTTAGGCAGATGTTTTCTGTCCAGGTTTATTGAAAGATTTCTGGTACTTGTGAAGAAAACACGCGATAGAGAGAGTTTCATATTAGAATGGTACTGTAGTTCTTTTCCAAATCTCTCACACAAGCTGGGGCTGGAGAAGAGGAAGTGGGCAGAGCTGTGGCCCTGCCAGGGAGTGCCAGGGGGCCATAACCCGCCCAGACCCGAGGGAGCTGAAGCAGTGGAGGCTCAGACGTCCTGCCAAAGCGTGTAGCTCCAAGGAGTCTATTGTGGGTCATGTCTTAGTCTTTATAACTGAGCTCCAGCTGTTCCAGCTCCAGGGAGTGGATCCCTTGGGGCGGGAATCTCACTGTTCTGTCCACCAAAGTCTTCCCTCGGGCATTCCCAGGCCAAAGCTGCCTCTCGGAGTGGACAGAGAGGCCTACACTCAATATCTGTAAACAGGGAGGGGCAGACAATGGCTATGCATGCGTTCTGTGCATAATCTCCCATCAGAACTCCATAAATTTAATCATTCCCTTTTTTTGGTGAGAACCCGAGCTCGGAAAAGTCTCAAACTAGGAAATCCGCCCATGCTCACACACCTAGCGAGCCTGTGTTCTTAGCCACTCACTTGCCTTAGAGAGAGGCCACACTGAACCAGTTCTGGTCTAAAATTTGATCATTTATTCAATTTTGCAACAATAAATGGTCATTAGCTAACTTTCTACAGCTGATAAATACAAAGGTAGTTTTATTTCATTTTGTAATGCACTTGGTTTGGTTTAAAAATCAAAATTCTTCTGGAAGTGCCCTTTTCTGGTTGTTCAGTTGCTCAGTCATGTCCAACTCTTTGCAACCCCATGGGCCACAGCCTGCCAGGCTCCTCAGTCCATGGGATTCTCCAGGCAAGAATATTGGAGGGGGTTGCCTTGCCCTTCTGCAGGGGATCTTCCAGCTCCAAGGATCAAACTCGCATCTCTTACGTCTCCTGCATTGGCAGGTAGGTTCTTTACCACTAGTGCCAGCTGGGAAGCCCAAAGTGTTCAGTTCAGTTGTGTCCAACTCTTTGTGACCCTATGGACTGTAGCCCCTCAGGCTCCTCTGTCCATGGGATTCTCCAGGCAAGAATACTGGCGTGGGTAGCCATTTCCTTATCCAGGGGGAAGAGCCCTGTATATATACATGCTGGACAGGGGATCACAGTCATCCTATGGCAACGCTGGCTGGTGGACAATAGGTGCCTCAGGTGAATGTGTTACTACCATTATTACCAAGTAGTTGAGACAGACACAGAAAGAGCAAGCTTCTCTGTGGGAATGGTTCTTGAACAATTTCCTTTACACTCCAGAAACTCTAAAACTTCTCAATTTGATTTTTTAAAAATCGATGCCAAATTAAATGTGATTACTTTCCATTTTAGTGTTCTCCTCTCCCCCAGATATTTAATACAATTTAATGAACTGTCCACCGTGACTTCCCCATGAGGGTTTGCTTTGAAATCCTCGCTGGAGGACAATGTAAGGGCACTCGTTTCTCAATAAATGTCTCCAAAACGTTTCTCTTATTAAAGAACTAGCCGTATTAAAAGCACACATTGTCTTCTCCGTGATCCTGGAACTCCCATAAATGTGCTACCATTGAGCTCAAGAGGTCCTGGGGCCTGGCCTTTCTGCTGGTGTCTGAGAGGCATCAGCTTACAGCATCCGTCCTGGGAGCAAGAGACACACATGTTGTCTTTCATCTTGTGCTGTCGGCCACATGCCGGGTCCAGCTGGCAGAAGCCCCGTGACATCAGATCCACCCTGTGCGTCCGAGGGGCATACGCCACCACTGGGAAAGGCAGCCGAGACATGACACTCTCAAGCAGAGAGAATGATGAGAGGGCGTGCGCTGTGCTCAAGGTGGGGAGCCTTGATCGGAACTGGGAGCGGGCCCACCGACTTCAGGTGAGCACCATCCAGACAATGGATGCTCTGGTACCTCCAGGGTCAGGGGGGCGGGGAGTGGTACCCTCAGGCTCCCGAGGAGGTAGGCTCTAACTCCAGAATCTTCATAACATGAAGAGCAAAAGCTTTCAAAGAGCTTGGGAGTCACCAATACCAAACTGTCGCATGGGTCCCCTGTCCTAAGAATCAGGACAACATTCTTCCCTCTGGGCAGCAGGACCTGCTGAGGCCCTGGCTCTATCTAAGTCTTTACGTGGGCTTCCCTGGTAAATTGGTTGGCAAAAAATCTGCCAGCAAAGCAGGAGACCCCAGTTTGATTCCTGGGCCAGGAAGATCTGCTGGAGAAGGGATAGGCTACCCACTCCAGTATTCTTGGGCTGCCCTTGTGGTTCAGCTGGTAAAGAGTCTGCCTGCAATGCAGGAGACCTGGATTCAATCCCTGGGTTGGGAAGATCCCCTGGAGAAAGGAAAGGCTACCCACTCCAGTATTCTGGTCTGGAGAATTCCATGGACTGTATAGTCCATGGGGTCGCAGAGAGTCGGATACGACTGAGCAACTTTCACTTTCACTACTTGGGTCTCTCACACTGGATACCACCGAGCTAATGGCTTTTCAGGAAAACTGCAATTTAACCAAATCTGTCTCTGTGTTGCACAAGCAGTCATAAAATAAGCTTTTCGCTTCATAAAAAATAAAATCGTGGTCTATACTATGATACACTACTAACTTGTCTTACAAGAAAAATCAAGTGTTCTATTTTGATAACTGCTAAAATGCAACCCCTTCCAGTATTCTTGCCTGGACAGTTCCATGGGCAGAGCAGCCTGGCGTGCCACAGTCCACGGGGTCACAAAAGAGTTGGACACGACTGAGCGACTGAACAACCACGACAATGTAGCTGACGCCAACCCAGGAAGCAAATGTCCCCTGCCCTTTGGAAGAGGAGCACAAGGTGGATGGTTTGCTGCTTCCTGCGTAGGAACCGGAAACGCCCAGCAAGAGGCGTGTCTCTCACCCCTCACCTTATTTGAAGTTTCCAAATTTTGTTCCTGAACCGTTTTCTAAGAAATAAGAAAACATAGTCTGTCACACTTATTTTTGGGGTTTATTACAAATAAATACAAGGTAACCATAAAACCCATAAAAGAAGGCTACTCCCAGTAACCTGTGCCAGGGTTCCCGCGTCTGGGATCAGAGCCCTTTGTACAACACCCACTTCACTGATTTAATCAGAGACTAGGATTACAAGCTTGTAGAAAATATTCTATAGGAATCACCACACGCATCTGAGGACTTTTATTTTTCATTAGCCTGATCATAGTTTTTAAAGATAAGTTCTGAATCAGTCGTGCGCTTTGAGGGATGTACTTGGTGGGGCCCATACTAGTCATACCATTGAAATGTAAGATTTTGTTGGAAAAAAAATCACGTTTATTTATTCATCTTCGTATGGGTCCCTCAACTGCATCCCTCATTGTTTTTCTCTAGTATTATACAAGCATCCACCCCCCAAATTATTAATACTTGGTTTATTATAAGCACAGAACAGTCAGAGCACAGTAATCCTTCAAAAGCCATGTTACCGAACTCACTTGGATAAAAAGTCATGCCAATCATCATTTACTGTGCTTGTGTTATTGTCCTTCTAGAGGGCTACACCAGGAACCTTAAGAAACTTGACTTTTCCCTTACAGAATAGAAGTAAGTTTCCTTTCTTGGTTATAGTTTAAGACAAAAAAATGAGGAAAAATGGAAGGGGTTTTATTTTGTTCTGACAGGTGGGCAGTGTTTCCGCACCCCACCCCCGAAGGCCTTGGAGGGCTCAGCTCTGCGCCTTTGAACTGCTGGGAGCCGGCCCTGGGCGCCCCTCGCTGACTTGCACCGGGCACCTGTGCCCGGCTCGGCTGACGACACAGACGGGCCCGAAAGCGCCAGGACAGCTGAGAAAAGCCTACTCTGCACAGTGGACGTCAGCACCTAAAATTATGGCCCCAAGAGCCAGCGGTCCTCCTGCTGCATCCCCCAGTTAAGACTCAGGATGACAGAGACCCTGGGACAGGGGTCAGCGGTCGGGCTGCTGTCCCCCTGCTCCAGGAAGCTGGGGGGACTTCCTACAGGACCCCAGCCACCCCGTGATTCACCAGATCCCGTGGGCGTGAGGGAGAGGGAGACCCAAGCCCTGGAAGGTTAAGCTGTGAAGCAGCAGCACTGTACTTAATTAATTATTAAGTTATTAATAAAGCAAGGACCTAGGAATAAATCCAGGGAATTTGTGTCTGTGCTTTTATACTGAAAAGTATAAAACATTGTGAGGGATGTTCAATCACACCTAAGAAAGTTCAGCAACACATCATGTTCAAATGACACCAAATACACCATGTTCAAAAATCAAAATTGTTAAAATGTCCATTTTTCTCTAAATTAACATACAGGATTAGTGCAAAAGTGAAGCAGGACTGTTGCAGGAAAGAGCTTATTATAATCTATGAAGGTCAAGTTCAGGGCTGGCCGAGCCAAAGTTCTAAAAGGGGGCACATTTGTCACTCAATCCCTTCCTCGTTTACTTCTTACTTTAACCAAGATTTTATTAAATGCCGTTTGTGATTTCATCACAAATGTTTATTAAATAGTCTCCACCCTCAAGAAAGCTGCAGTCTGATTCAGCACACAGAGAGGGTGGTTGGGCAGAGGAAGGGGACCAGACCTTCAGGGTTGGGCATGGGGAGGAGGGGAGGAGGGAAGGAGGTATATTTCTGGGACAGATAACTCTTCACTGCATCTTTGGGCTTCCAGGTGGCTCAGACAGTAAAGAGTCTGCCTACCAATGCAGGAGACACAACAGGCGCAGGTTCAATCCCTGGGTTTGGAAGATCCCTGGAAGACGGCATAGAAACCCATTCTAGTATTTTTGATGGAGAATCCCATGGACAGAGGAGCCTGGAGGGCTACAGTCCCTGGAGTCGCAAAGAGTCGGACACAATTGAACACACACAGCACAGATGCATCTTTACATTAAAAAAAAAAAAAAAATGGACCAGCCTCAAAAAGAAAGAGGAAAGGTATTTGGAGAAAAGGAAGCGGCACGCTCACAGCCCAGGGAGGACAACCAGGCATGTCCTGGAGGGGCTGCAGGAGGGAAGCCTGCAGAGGAGGGGGCCTGCAGGGCCCTTAGACAAGGTCATGGTGACCTTGTACACAGACCAAGATGGGGACCGTCTTGAAGGAACCAGCTTCCCTACCATTGCATCAGGTGCCGGCAGCCTCTAAGAAACACAACAAAATGTGTATTTGTCAGGGGAGGCTCAAACCACCCCCCAAATCTCGGTGGCTTCACATAAGACAGTTTACATTCCACAGTCTCGCGAAGAGGAGATAAAGGGGAGGAAGATAGGGGCTCCCCTTCCTGCAGGCTTCAAGATCTGCACCCCATCCCGCTAAGGACCTGGCCCTCTCTGGGGGCCCCAGGATTCTCTGCACGCAGATGAGGGGAGGAAGGAAGAGGGGAGACTGTGAAAAGGAAGGTTTTCCTGCCTCCAGGTGTGTGTTTCTCTCAACATCACTGACCAGAACTCCATCACAGGACCACCTTCACCCCGAGCTGCAAGGGGAGCTGGGAAATACAGCCTTGCTGTGCGTCTCAGCGGAAAAGGACACGGTACTCTCGGCCTCAGTGGAAATCAGTGCCCATTAACATAGAAGGTAAGTTTATTAGTGATGTATTGTGCTTGACCAGAGGCCAGTTCCAGGGCCAAGTCTGAACCAGCATCTATCTCCTCTCTCCCTCCCCCACCCCCATCCAGCTCAAGACTCTATAAGTTAACAGGATCCAGTTTTTTGAGCATCCCTTAGGGCCAGGCACGGTGATAGGCACTCTACATGTGTATGGCAGGGCGATCACTAAGGAAAGTGTTATTATGTGTGTGTGTGTGTGTGTTAGTCGCTCAGTCATGTCCGACTCTGTGCGACCCCACAGACTGTAACCCGCCAGGCTCCTCTGTCCATGGAATTCTCCAGGCAAGAATACTGGAATGGGTTGCCATTTCCTTCTCCAGGGGATCTTCCTGATCCAGGGATTGAACCCAGGTCTCCGCCACTGCAGGCAGCTTCCTTACCATCTGAGCTACAGGGAAATTTCTTGTGTGTGTGTGTGGCACTGGGCAGCTTATAGGATATTACTTCCCCAACCAGGGACTGAAGCTGGGCTAAGGCAGTGAAAGCACCAGGTTCTAACCACTGGACTGCAAGGGAATTCCTAATTAGGTCCTTTCTAGAGCTGAGGAAACTGAGGCTCAGGCAGGTTCTGTGATTTGTCCTTTAAGTGGAAACATGGAGCAGCTGGGCTTTAGGCTGAGATCTCTCTGACCCCAAAGGACAGGGATGTTCTTTCCATTATATCAGGGTGGCCAAAAAGTTCACTTGGGTTTTTCCATGAGATGTTACAGAAAACTGCCTTATGCCTAGGGTCTCTAACCCATACATAACAAAGTACAGACATCCATGCCTTATCTGTTGGACATCCCCTGTGGTTGCACACCTGCCTGTGCCCAAAGCCCCACCCCATGGTGCACCAAGATTCCCAGGGAGTGTGGTGCAGCTGTGGGCACCTCATTCCAATCAATTATAGGGTTTTACTGTCAGCTGCCCATCTCTGGAGACCCCCAAGCTTTCTGCAAGTACACCGCAGCACTTCATCAGATAAAGCGTGGGACACCCGGTTGAGGAAAGGTCTGCAGAGTGTCTGGGGGAGCTGGCACTCGCTTCAACCACACATAGGCTGTTCCACCCATGAGGATCTTGTCACGGTCCTCATGTGGTCTCAGGGCCCACCTGCAAGGGCCTCACACGTGTGTGAACGATGAAGATTCCCGAACACCACTCCCATCTTTTGAATCCATGTCTGTGGGTGGGTCCCAGGAATATCCATCAGTTACTGCTCTGGGGACATTTGAATGGCTACAAATAAATAAGGATGAAGGTGAGAGCATGTGCACATGCAACATTTTCCTCCTCATATATTCTTCTCGGGCTCCTCCTTGTCCCCCGAGGCCGTGGTCAAGGTCAGTGCTTTGATTCAGCCCCAGTCAATCAGAAGAAGGCATCCCTTCACCACACCTGTCACCACTTGCGGCCTTTTGCTATCTCGGGGCAAGTCTCTCTGCCAGGCCCTGAGCTCATGGGAGACTTAGCCATCTTCGTACACCAGCCTAGTCAGCGCTTAGCATATGTTGTTGTTTAGTTGCTAACTCATGTCCGACTCTTTTGCGACCCCCATGGACTGCATCTCTCCAGGTTCCTCTGTCCATGGGATTCTCCAGGCAAGAATACTGGAGTGGGTTGCCTTTTTCTCCTCCAGGAGATCTTCCCAACTCAGGGATTGAACCTGCGTCTATTATGTCTCCTGCTTTGGCAAGGTTGGTTCTTTACCACTGTGCCACCAGGGAGGCCTGCCCAGCATAAAATGCTAAATAAATTTCAATTGAGCTGTCATTGGTAAAACCCTAATAAATAAGTTGCCAGAAGAAAGCAGGAGATGAGCTTTTGTGTTCTCATCTCTTTTGGCTCTGGGTTCATACGCACATCACTGCATGGACCTGCTTGGCCATTCTGCGGCCAACACCAAGCTGCAGACACAGACCGGGATGACTGCTCACTCATTAAGCTCAACCAACACACACACAAATGCCAAACACATAACAAACAACAAGTGAGACATTTGGAACATCTTTGGGGATGTGAATTACCAAATATTAAATATAGAGTTGGGCTTCCTTGGTGGCTCAGATGGTAAAGAATCTGCCTACCAATGCAAGGGACCCAGGTTTGATCCCTGGGTTGGGATGATCCCCTGGAGAAGGGAATGGGTATCCACTCCAGTATTCTAGTCATATGTAAAACATTTAAAGAAACCGAAAAACAGAAACACAAAAATGAGCAAACGATAAGAGACTAGCAATACACGACCAGGGATATTTGAAAGATAAAAAATATGACTTTGATAAATGAAAAAGGTAAGGGCTGAAATACAAAACTTCAATGAATGCATTAAACAGCAGATTTGATAGTGCTAAATAGAAACATTGTGATGTGGAAGATAAGTCTGAAAAGCTACCTGAACCATCATACAGATACTGAAACGGGAAATATGAGAGAAAGGTTAAGAGTCATGAAGGACAGATAAAGAAGGTTCAACTTAGGTTTAATTAGAATTTCAGAAAGAAAGAGTAGAAACTAAGAAATGAAGAGATAATGGTTGAGAATATTCCAGAACCTGCCAAAGAACTAAAAATTGCAGTTAAAGAAAATACAAATGGTTCATTCAACAGCTATTTACTGAATGTCAACTATATGCCAGGGACCTTTTAGAAGCAATGCATACTAAACTGGATAAATACAAAAAATACCCACCTAAACACAACCCAAGAGAAAAGGACAATTAGACTAACAACAGGTTTTTCAAAAGCAAAAATGAGAGCTACGAGGCAGAGCTCACATCCTGAAAGGGCTGCTGCTGCTGCTAAGTCACTTCAGTCGTGTCTGACTCTGTGGGACCCCATAGACGGCAGCCCACCAGGCTCCCCCATCCCTGGGATTCTCCAGGCAAGAACACTGGAGTGGGTTGCCATTTCCTTCTCCAATGCATGAAAGTGAAAAGTGAAAGTGAAGTCACTCAGTTATGTCCGACTATTAGCGACCCCATGGACTGCAGCCTACCAGGCTCCTCTGTCCTTGGGATTTTCCAGGCAAGAGTAGTGGAGTGGGGTGCCATTGCCTTCTCCGCCTGAAAGGGCTAAGGAAAAATAACTGGCAAAATAACACTATTTACCTGGCAGAACTATCTTTCAAGAATAATGGTGAAATGACATTTTCATAGAAACAAAAGTGGAGAACATTCACCATCAAGAGATACAAACTAAATAAAAATGTTTTAAAGATGTACATGAAAAAGAAGCAGGGAAAGTGAAACGGCATGGAATGATGAGTAGACGAAGGGCAAATGTGAACCAAACATACATGATTTGCACAAAATCCATAAATTAACAATGAAAGAACAAACCTAGAATATTGGCTACTAATGCCTGTGATACAGGAGGGATTGAATCAAAGTGTTTAAGATCCCAGGTTGTTTAGGAGAAGGTTGCAGTATTCAATTCGGACTCAGTTAAGTAAACTTGGTAAAATTTCAGGGGTAACCACTGAAAGAATTGAAATGAAGAATCTAAATTCTACAACAAGGACCTACGGTACAGCACAGGGAACTATATTCAATATCCTGTGGTAGACTACAATGGAAAAGAATATGAAAAATAATTTAAGTGCTTCCCTGGTGGCTCAGATGGTAAAGCGTCTGCCTGCAATGCGGGAGACCCAGGTTCGATCCCTGGGTCGTGAAGATCCCCTAGAGAAGGCAATGGCGATCCACTCCAGCACTCTTGCCTGGAAAATCCCATGGACAGAGGAGCCTGATAGGCTACAAGGCTACAGTCCATGGGGTCGCAAAGAGTCAGACACGACTGAGTGACTTCACTTCACTTCACATGTATAACTGAATCACTTTGCTGTACAGTAGAAATTCGTTGTAAATTAAGTAAATAACTTTTTATTTATATAAAAAATATAATGAAACTAAAAAGAAATAAAAAAGGAGAAATATAAAATGAACAGTGCCACAGTTGATCCTTTGAAGTAATAACAAAATAGATGCTCTGGTGAGGTTGATTCCGTGAAAAAATAGGGAAGGCACACGTCAGGTTAAAAATAAAAACAATAGAAAAGTAAGATCTTTCCCAAAGGCCCAGAGCAAATCAGAAACTCAGCTCAGAATAAACCAGGAGCCTGGCTAACCTCCACTCTCCGGTATTCACAGCAGCGCGTCTCCACACTGGTGGGACAGCAAGGACCAGACGCTCATGGCTCTGATCTCTGAGGCTGGGTGCCTGTCCTGGGATGGATGTGCAAGAAGCAGAGCAGAGACAGAGAAACACCAGGGCAGCCCCCAAGATCAAAGCAGGCTCCGCTTTCTTCAGTGGGGCAGCCACTGCCCTCAAATTGACTTTCATGTTTTATGTGTGGGAGAAAGAATAATCTAGAAAGGGCAATTCAATCTATTTTTAATGGTGCTCTGAAGCCTTGTTCCTAGTGCGAGAGGAGTGCCCCCCTCCATCCTCCACCAAGCAAGTATTTCAAAGTCTCAATCAGTTTCAAAGACTCACTCCCTGGGGAAGAAACTGAAATATTTGGGTGGCGAGGGCCTGGACTTGTCTGCAACACATCATGCTTTCTTCGCCCAATGTCGGGCAACTAGATAAGGCTGAGATTCAGACACTGGAAAAGTTTGTGCTGAGGACCTTCAATGTAGGTGAAAAACCCACTGCATCACCGAGAGCAGGATAAACAGGAGGGGGAGCTGGACTAAAACAGCCCTGCACTTGGCACTGACTCCTGACTTCACTTCTTGGCACCTGTTTTCACTTTGGAAGATGAAAGGGATGGCTGAGGTTGAAGTGCCCATTCTGCAGCATTCACGCCGGGAGCACAGACAGCCATTCCCACGACAGGGAAGACAGCCGCCCCATCTGCATCGTATCATGTTCCCGACACCGCGAAATGAAACAAAATGACACGCTGGTCAGTGGAGACCAGGATAGTAACTAAGTAAACAGGGACGTTCAACAAGATTTCTTGCAGGTTCTGAAGTGTGAGCAATCCGGGATCGTGTTGCTTGGACCTGTTCCAAGGACTCTGAGCGCTGCCTGGCCCAAAGGAGACTGATTCACAATCAAGACCCCCTGGATCCAGACCCAACTTGGCTACGTGGAAGGTCTGGGACGCTGGGAGGTCCCTTCACATTCTCTTGCCTCGGGCTCCCCTTCTGCAAAGCTGGGACAACGCTCTCTTTTCCTCAATGATTCGAGGATTAAATATGACAGCCATAGGGGGTCATTCTGGAATCTGAGCTCCGCTTCCACCTTCTGAGCTCTCCCAATTCACCCTCCCTTTCCATGATTAATACAATAGATTTTTAAGTCCTTGAAAACACACTGTGTACACGGTGTGAGTCAGAGATAGAACTATAGTTCCTTTCATCAGTCTGATAGAATATGAAAAATAAACCCTAATTGGACCACATGCAAAACCAAAGACAGCTGTGTATTAGCAGTGAAGAACTCTAAGAGGGAAGGAATTGTTCTAGATGCTGAACCTCCTGAACAGACAGAGGGCTTCCTCTCAAGAATCAAAACACTAAGAACAAACTAGAAGAAGCAAACAGTTTTGGATCAGAAGAAAAGGAAAAATAATCTCTAATATATTTCCAAAACTTGTCAGAGGCCTTAAGAGAGGATTCTGGATAACATTTTCGTTTTCCTTGAAGATTTTTGTCATTGTGCTGATCACACTGAGAACAGCCATCCAGTGATGTCACTGATGGTGCTGGTAGGACTACAAAGGGCTGAATCCAACCCCTGATACTACAGACGAGAATGCTAAGCCCAGAGAGGTCAAGCAATCCACCCAAGCCACACAGCCGGAGGCAGTCCCAGGTCCTGATGTGCGGTGCTCTCATCTTCCACAGGGCCTTTTTGAGCATCGTAAGACTTCATAACCTCTTTTGAAATAACCCTGGAAGGCTTGAGACAAGCCTGGAAGTCCAGAATAAGGCATCTGAGGTTAGATATCGCAACGTCTCTCTTCTCTGATGTGCATGGGTCATGTGTTCAGGGAAACCCCCCTGCAGCGTGTGTGCCTTTTGCTTTTAAGGCTCATTTTTCATTCTTCATTTGAGATTCACGTCTTCAAGAATCAGGTGTCTACTCTCCAAGGGGCATCTGCTGGTTTGCTTGGAAAGTAGCATTAAGCAGTCATGCTGGATGGAATAGAAGCAGCCACTTTGGATGCAACTCGAAGGAAGTACTGGTGATAATACCCTTTCCCACGCCCGTTCATTTCAAGAGTGAAATCCCTAACACCATCAGCCTATAAAGCAAGTCCTGATGGTGACCCACAAATTAGGTAGAAATTAAAGTATCCCAGACACACACTGATATGGCCTGGCCGGGGTTTGATCTCTATAGCTCTTAGCAGAGGACTTTACACAGTGTGTTCACACACAGAGCATGCATAACCTCAAAGATCGACAACCCCAACACCAGAAAGATGTGGTCACCCGACCAAAGAACACCATTAACAGGCAGAAGAGGCACTGCAAACCCTGAAGCCAGTGTTTTCCCCCATTATTCAAGGCAGTCCTTAAACACTCCTCGTGACAATCAATTAAAGACATTTTTCCCCCCAAATTGCCTGGGCACATTCAATCATTTGTTAGAAATTCAATTGATCTGTGATTGCAAACAAAGTTCAGTAAAACTCTCATCCCATCCACCCAAGCTCAGTGGGTCCCTGAGGTTAGAGCCAACCAAGATAAAGATGCAAACTGCCAGACCAGGGTAGAGACAGTCCTGCCACCAAGGGAGAGGGCACCTAACCTGCAATGCCCTGCTTCCTTGTGAAAATGAAGTCACTCAGTCATGTCCAACTCTTGGCGACCCAGACCTAGCCCAAGAGCCTGTGGGGACTGCCAGCACCAGCTACCCCAACCGAGAGGAGTGCCCCCACCCGGCCCCCAGGAGCCACCCACAGTAAGTGGGGTGTTCGCTCTGCATGCTTTGGGGGGAGATTTTTTTTTTAATTCAAAACCTCAGCTTTCCCAACTTCTCTCAAATGTTGCTCTTTGCTCCAAAGGAATTTTACCAAAATCATGCTCCCAGGATAGCCTCGACCTTTGTCCTTTTGCATTTCAGATAATCACGTGGGTGGCTCTGCCTTCAAACTTAGATTTCTCCTTTCTTTTTTTGCCGGCTGGAGACCACCAGCCGGCTCCGTGTCGCTCGCCCCAGACTCCGCGGTTCTCTATCCACACGTCCACATGTCCCTTCCGACTACTTGCTCACACACAGCTCAGAGATAACGCGCATCCCATTGGATGCTCGGATCCCCAAGAAGGCGTGAGCGAAGTATCTTAGCCCTCGGCTTCTAGGGCAGTTTTCGTTCACCCCTGCAACCAAAGCTGCTGCTGCTAAGTCGCTTCAGTCGTGTCCGACTCTGTGCGACCCTATAGACGGCAGCCCACCAGGCTCCGCCGTTCCTGGGATTCTCCAGGTAAGAACACTGGAGTGGGTTGCCATTTCCTTCTCCAATGCATGAAAGCTCCTCTCCATTAACACGGAATTCTCCAGGCCTGTAGCCTTTCCCTTCTCCACAGATTCTTCCCAACTCAGGGATCGAACCCAGGTGGTCCCACATTGCAGGCGGATTCTTTACCTGCTGAACCACAAGGGAAGCCCCGTTAACTCCCTAGCGGGGGAGGAGAGGGGGGGCGAGAAAAGCCACAACCCCGGGGCGGGCAGTTGCGACGCAGCCCCTGCGAGTGCAGGATGAAGCAGGCGGGGGCCCGGAGGTAACCGACTGGTCTCAGCCTCCGCGCACCGTCCCGGCGGCCGGCTTGCTGGGCTCCCGGCCTCCGCGGCGATCCGCGCGCCGCCCGCCGCCGCCGGGCCCCTTACCTCGCTGACGATGGTCGAGTGGGCCTGGGCGTACCGCCAGCCGTCCCGGCACTGCACGAGCGGCGCGGAGCGGTTGGGGAAGGCGGCGAGCGGGTCGGCGCAGCTCAGAGCGCCGGGGGCGGCGCTGGCGTTGGCCGCCTCCAGGAGGTAGCGCTGGCAGCGGCCGTCGCCGCGGCCCTCGGGGGGCGCGGGGCCGGAGGGAGCGGGCGCCGTGCGGTTCCACTCCTCCTCGGGGCTCCAGCCGCAGCGCTCGGCCAGCGCGGTGGCGCTCGGCCCGCGGCACCAGTAGTGGTCGGGCCGGCTGCCCAGGAAGACCACGCCGACGAAGAGGAAGGCGAAGGTGACGCCCGTTAGGCACAGCAGCAGGAACACGCGCCGCTGGAAGCGCCCGAACTCGCCGGCCCGCTGCAGCGCCTCGTCGAAGGACGGCATGGTGCGCTCGCCCGCCTCCCCCGAGCGCATCTGCCGCCCGCCGCCCCGGGCCGCCGAGTGACCCGCCGGCCGGCCGGCCGCCTCCTCCGCCCCGGCCGCCTCCCCCGCGCTCCCCGCCTCACGCCCCTGGGCGCCGCGCCAGCGGACGGCGCTCCTCGGGCCCCGGGGCCCCCGCCTCCCGCCCCCGGGGGCGTGGGGAGTAGGGGGGCGTCCGCGGAGGTCCGGGCCGAGCTCCCCCGGGGGACGCCGCCGCGGGGCCGGGGTGGGCGCGAGGCCGGGCCCGGGTGGCGCGGCCTGGCGGAGCGCCACCGCGCGCCGGGGACCCGGCCCAGGACTGCGAGTGACGCGCGCAGCCTTCCCGGGCTGGCGCGCGGCTCCATTCGGTCCCTGCCAGCAGCCCGGTCCGCGGGCGGGCCTGGGTCGGGCTTCCAGACAAGGAAGTTCCAGGGCCACCTAACGACTCCCGGGCTAGTGGAACTCGTTTCTCGAGGGTCCCGGCTGCAACCTGGTGGGGGGACCGAGGATGCCCGCGCTCCGGGTCCCACTCCTGTGACCCGGGAAGTCCCCCCCACCTCCGGGCCTCGTCCCCTCGGTGCAGAGCCGCCCGGCGCGACCCCGAGGCCGGGCAGCCAGGTCCCAGAACAGTGGACTGCAGAACTTGAACTCCGCGAGGTTAGATTTTTGGCGACATCTCAGATATTGTCCAACTTTCAAAAGGAGCAGCTGGGCAGCCCACAGAGGCTGAGCGTCTTGTGCAGAGTCCTGGAGTTCCAAGTGAGAAGGGACCTCAGACGCTTACAGGTTGCTTTAGCCAAGGCCTCTTCTACGCCTGAAACCGCCTGGAAAGCGTGCTTGCTGACTGCTTTGAAAGGCTGTTTTTAGCTTCCTGACTTTTCTCGCAAGGGTTGGCAGAGCTGCGTCCGGTCTAGGGTCCGGGCCTCTGCTAGGCGCCCAAGCTGCTGTGTCCGTGTCCGCGCTCCGATGCCCCCCTGGGCGGGGTGAGAAGCCCCTTCTAGGCTGCAGCCTTCGCGTGTGCGGACCACACTGCGCTGTTAGCAGCCCCCGGCCTGCCCTGGCCTAGCCTCCCCCTTCTTGAGAATTTTCCAGCTCTCTCCCCAGACCCCCACCCCAGCTGTCCAAAAAGCTTCTACCCTTAGGTTTCTTTACTCGGAGGGCGGAGAAGCTGGTAGAGTGCAGGCTGACTTTGTTTTTTTCTTTTTTTAATCCAGAGCCAGGACGGGAGCCAGGCTGTCTGTTTCACCAGCTTGTGACCTTGGGCACCTTACTTGGCCAGTTCAGTCTTCTCATGTCAAATGAGACATCCCCTCCTGGGCTTCCTGTGACAGTTGAACAAATTATTACATATGAAGTGCCAAAAAAGTGGCGGGCCCCTACTGTGCCCTTTCACAAGTTAGCGCTTAATCCTATTGTTCTTTGTTGCAGAGTTAAACCAGTCCACCGCTCAGGGATGCCCTAAGGCTTCCTGGTACTGGGAAGGATAAAACGCTTTGTAGGGGCACATAGTCGGGGCTGAGTGAATGATCGCTCTGGCTCTCTTGATCGTTCTCACATCCTCATTCCCAGCTGCTGAAGCATGTTTCTCACCAAGTTAGCAGTGACTTCTGTGTGTGCGCGTCTCACACTTGAGGGTGTAGTCCCTGTTATTGACTGCCCCCACCCCCAGGACCCCAGACTCAGTCTCTCCTCCTCCCACGCAGCTGCACCTCCCAGCTTGCCTTTTGGTGTAACCGTAACCCTGTCCTAGACTCCTAGATATCATCTCAACACCCCTCACTCCCCAGGCCTTTACTCCAATGTGCCTTCCCCTCATCCCTGCTTATCATCCCTCCACCCTTACACACACTTGTGCACGTATACAGACAAGCCCACAGCTCCCTTCCCTGCTTCATCTGTCTCCAAAGTGCTTATCACCATCTAACATATGCATCTTTTAATTCCTTTGCTTTATTTATTTACTTTTGGCTGTGTCTTCCTTGCTGCATGCAGGCTTTCTCCAGTTGCAGAGAGAGATGGGGGCTACTCTCTAGTTGCAGCGTCGTCTCTTGTTGTGGAACCTGGCTCTAGGGCGCAAGGCTTCAGGAGGTGCGGCTCGTGGGCTCAGCAGTCGTTGCATACAGGCTCAGTTGCCCCAGGGCATGTGGAATCTTCCTGGACCAGGGATTGAACCTGTGTCTCCTGTGTTGGCAGGCAGATTCTTAATCCCTGGACCACAAAGGAAGTCATGCTGTATTTACTTTTTTTCTGGTGTCCCCTGCCTAGGATGCAGGTTTCATGAGGGCAGAAAGTTCTGCTTTGTTCATTTCTATCTTGTGACCCCCTAGATCATTGCTTGATTATAGTAGTTGCTCTGTAAACATTTGTGGAATAAATGGATGCTTCCTGACACCACGCCTTACACACACACACACACACACACACACACACACACATGGCTTCTTCTCTTCTACTCCGCCACTGTCTTTGTCCACAGTGCCATGGGGGCTCCTTACCCACAGCAGCTTTTCTGGGGTCAGCCCACCCTCCTCACTGCCTTCCCACAGAGCAGCTCCGAGGTACTTCCTTGAAGGGCTTGCCTTGTTTCCAAATTAAACGCTCATTTCTCACCCTCCCTTTCAAGATCCCAACCTATATCCATCACCAAATTGTCCCCCCATGTGACAGCTAAACATAACACAACTTGCTAATCCTCAAATCCTTCCTTAACTTCCCTAAATCTGAGCCTGTCACACGAAGTTTCTTCTTCCTGGCATTTTGCCCTCCCATCCTCACAGCTACGGCCCAGCAAGTCCTGGGCGGAATGTCAGCACCCCCTCTGCTGAGTCCTCTGCAACTACCGCAACCGCCTTCTTCTCTAAGTCACATCTGTGCTCCGAACACATCTAAGAACCTTCTTAAGGAATTTCACTACATTTTCCTTTGTATTGCTGTTGTCAGGCTATTTTAATTTAATTATTTAACTTATATATTTATTTTAAATAAAGTAATCTGAGCATTTGGACAAGTAGACCTAGAGCAGTTGCTAAGATCACGGACTTTGGAGTGTTTGAATCTCACTTCTACTGAGTTGAATGACCTTGGGCAAGATATTTAACCTTTTCTGTAAAATCGAGTAGTATGGAACCTTTCCATTTTTAATACAAATTACTTAGAACATGGTAAAGAATCCGCTTGCAAGGCAGGAGATACAGGAGACTCAGGTTCGATCCCTGGGTTGGGAAGATCCCCTGGAGAAAGAAATGGCAACCCACTCCAGTATTCTTGCCTGAAAAATCCCATGGACAGAGGAGCCTGGTGGGCTACAGTCCATGGAGTTGCAAAGATTCAGACATGACTGAGTGAGTAAAGCATGCTTAGCACATGAGGAGTGCTATTAATATGTGTAAGTCAGCTCTTAATAAAGAGAGTAATAAAACCCCCACCCTCCCCAGAATTTGCAAATGTCCTGTAATTATGTCTTGTTCCTCTTCTTGTTGTTGTTCGGTCACCCAGTCATGTCCGAATCTTTGCGACCCCATGGACTGCAGCACGCCAGGCCTCCCCGTCCCTCACCATTTCCCGAAGTTTGCCCAGTTTCACGTCCATCCAGCCATCTCATCCTCTGATGCCGTCTTCTCCTTCTTCCCTCAATCTTTCCCAGCATCAGGGACTTTTCTAATGAGTCATTTGTTCACATCAGATGACCAAAATACTGGAGTTTCAGCTTCAGCATCAGTCCTTCCAGTGAATAGTCAGAGTTGATCTCCCTTAAGATTGACCAGTTTGATCTCCTTGCAGTTCAAGGGACTTTTTTCTCCAGCACCACAGTTCGACTGCATCAGTTGTTTGGCCTTCTGCCTTCTTTTGTTATATCTTAGATGTGTGGCTATGAAGAACTAAGACTCCTAGACGCAGATGAAGTCTTCATCACGTGCCTTCGTGTCCCGTCCTTATCATCCCCGCATCCCCCCGGGGCATCTACCAGGCCCTTTCTCTGGAAGGTGGGCCTGGCGGAGAGTCGTGCAGGCCCAAGAAGAAGGCTCAGGGCCACCGGCAGGGAATCCTGGGATCTCAGGTCCCAGCGGGGGGTGGGGGTAGGAGTGTGGGAGGTGAGGGGCAGGAAGATGGGAGGGGGAATGGGCTTCTGGTGGGTACACCCGCTTGGCCCTAGGGGAGAGGAAGGCCAGAGTGTGGCCCCCCTTTGGTAAGGGAGGCTCGGGCCCTCCCTTGTCCAGGTACAGCTGTTATGAAGTTGTTACTCATATCATCCATATTTTAACCCTTTTTATACCTAGGTACTACAAATAACTACTCAGGGGTCCCCTGCTCTTCAAAAGTTGGTTTTATGACACTTCGCTTTTATGAAAGAACGACATCAGCACCTGTTTTTTTCCTAACCAAAAGAAATCAAAGAGGATTTTCACTTTTATAATGAAATATGAAAATTGAAAGTAGCGTTCAGCATTTGTTTTGCAGCGAGTCGTTCAAGCAGCAGTGTGCACCCCGGCAGGGAGAGTGGCCCTGCCTAGCAGCGCCTACCCCAGAAACTGCATGGAGTATCTCACCTTCAAGGCGGCATAGGTTTGAACTGCCCGTGAGCATCTGTGCTTCATCTCTGTTTATTTTCTGCATCTGTTAGCAAGGTGTGTCCTAACGTGATTGCGTCTTTGCTTTTCCACATTTCAGCTTAGGAAAGGTTTCATAGAAAGGCTCTACTTTTGGAGGAAGGGGGGAACCTGCATAGCGCTTGGGGTGCTTTGAAATTTACACAAATGGTACCATACTCTGTATTTTTCTGTCACTTCCTTTTTTACTCCACATTATATTTTTGAGACCTGTAAGTCTTGATAAATGTGGATCTAGCTCATTTACTGCTATGTATCATTCAATTGAATGACTGTACTACAATTTATTCCAGAGATATTTGGCTCATTTTCAATTTTTCATAATTATAAATGATATGGCAGTGAACCTGTAGTGCAAGAACTGATCTAAAGTAAATGCCTACAAATGGACTGTCAGGACCATCAGTTCAGTTCAGTCGTTCAGTCGTATCTGACTCTTTTCGACCTCATGGACTGCAGCATGCCATGCCTCCCTGTCCATCACCAACTCCTGGAGTTTACTCAAACTCATGTCCACTGCATCGGTGATGCCATCCAACCATCTCATCCTCTGTCGTCCCCTTCTCCTCTCTCCTTCAATCTTTCCCAGCATCGGGGTCTTTTCCATTGAGTCAGTTCTTCGAAACAGGTGGCCAAAGTATTGGAGTTTCAGGTTCAACATCAGTTCTTCCAATAATTATTCAGGACTGATTTCCTGTAGGATTGACTGGTTGGATCTCCTTGTAGTCCAAGGGACTCTCAAGAGTCTTCTCCAATACCACAGTTCAAAAGCATCAATTGTTCGGCACTCAGCTTTCATTATAATCCAACTCTCACATCCATATGTGACTACTGGAAAAACCATAGCTTTGACTATATGTATCTTTGTTGGCAAAGTAATGTCTCTGCTTTTTAATATTCTATCTAGGTTGGTCATAGCTTTTCTTCCAAGGAGCAAGCATGTTTTAATTTCATGGCTGCAGTCAGCATCTGCAGTGATTTTGGAGCGCAAAAAAAAAAAAAATAAATTCTCTCACTATTTCCATTGTTTCTCCATCTATTTGCCATGAAGTGATGGGACCAGATGCCATGATCTTAGTTTTCTGAATGTTGACTTTTAAGCCAACTTTTTCACTCTCCTCTTTCACTTACATCAAGAGGCTCTTTAGTTCTTCTTCAATTTCTGCCATAAGGGTGGTATCATCTGCGTATCTGAGGTTATTGATATTTCTCCTGGCAATCTTGATTCCAGCTTGTGTTTCTTCCAGTCCAGTGTTTCTTCCAGTCCAGTGTTTCTCATGATGTACTCTGCATAGAAGTTAAATAAGCAGGGTGACAAGATACAGCCTTGGCGTACTCCTTTCCCGATTTGGAACCAGACCATTGTTCCATGTCCAGCTCTAACTGTTGCGTCAGGACCATAGTATGTACCTATTTTGAGCTTCACCAGATGTCGCCAAATTGCTTTCAGTAGGTGGCCCCAATTCATGTCTCATCAGCAACCTGTGAGATCACCCCCATCCGCACTAACACATGTGCTTATTACCCTCAAGCACAGTAGCAGACACTATGAGTTTGAAACGCAGTGGCATTGTTCTGATTTACACACTACTAATTTGGTCAGACTGAGAACATTTGCATCGAATCCCATGGACAGAGGAGCATAGTAGGCTACAGTCCATGGGGTTGTAAAGAGTTGCACAGGACTGAAAGCAACTTAGCACTTAGCATTCATCATTCAGGTTTGTCTTCTGCGAGTCACTTCTCATATCCTCTGCCTGTGTTCTCTTTGTTACTTGTTTTTTTCTTGCTGAAGTTTTTGAAAATTACTTATTTGTTTACTTTGCTTCTTTGTCAGCTATGTATGTTCTATCTCTTCAATCTGTGGCTTATCTTTTTT
The DNA here is from genome assembly GCF_019923935.1 of Bubalus bubalis. NCBI lineage: Eukaryota > Metazoa > Chordata > Mammalia > Artiodactyla > Bovidae > Bubalus > Bubalus bubalis. Next base: position 7,647,795 of record NC_059166.1, read on the forward strand.
GTTTAAATTGGTATAATTGGAAGAAAAGCTATGACAAACCTAGATAGCAAATAAAAAGCAGAGACATCACTTTGCTGACAAAGGGCCCTGTAGACAAAGCTTTTTTTTTTTTTTCCAGTACTCATGTATGGATGTGAGATTTGGACCATAAACAAGACTGAGTGCTGAAGGACTGATGGTTCTGAATTGTGGTGCTGGAGAAAACTCTTGAGAGTTTTGGACTGCCCCGAGATCAAACCAGTCCATCCTAAAGAAAATCAATCCAGAATATTCATTGGAAGGACTGATGCTGAAGCTGAAACTCCACTACTTTGACCACCTGATGTGATGAACCAACTCACTGGAAATGACCCTGATGCTGGGAAAGATTGAGGACAGGAGCACAAGGGGACAACAGAGGATGAGGTGGTTGGATGGCATCACCGACTCAATGGACATGAGTCTGAGCAAGCTCTGGGAGACAGTGAAGGACAGGGAAGCCTGGTGTGCTGCCATTCATGGGGTCGCAAAGAGTCAGACACGACTTAGCGACTGAACAAACAAATACTTGCCCTACAATTTTGTGTTAGGCTCTGCTGTGCAATGAGTGAGTCAGCTATACGTATAAATAGATCCCCTTCCTCTTGGATTGTGGCTTATCCTTTCACTGTGTTTGTGGTGTCTTGGTGACTACAAGCTTAAATTCTGATGTAGTACCATGTGTCAATTTGTTTTATAGCTTCTGCTTTTTGCATGTTCCAAAAAGAAAAAAAAAAATGCATGAAAGTGTTTCTGGGCTCTTTGTTCTCTTTTACTGCTCTACATGTCTATTTCCAGGACAGTATTTTACTATTAATCACAATAATTCTGTAACAATTCTTAGTATTTGGGAGGATAAGTCTCATCCCTTCTCTCCCCTTACTTTGTTCCTTTTCAGAGTCATCCTGGCAATTTGGGATTTTTTTTTTCTTCTGTATAAATTTTATCCTTTACTAAGTTCCATAGAAATTCAATTGGGATTTTGATGTAAAATTATGTGTGCATTTTATTTATCCCATTACTCAGTAGATTTTTGAGAGAAAAGCCAAATCATGTTTCTCTTTCTATATTTAAACAGTGATATCTGTTTTATATCTGCACTGTCCAATAAGGTACCATTAGCCGTATGTGGCTATTTGCATTTAAATTAAAATTAAGTGAAATGAAAGGCTCTGTTCTTAATGAGTCACAATTCAAGTACTTGATAAACACATGCACGGTTGGTGACTGCCATGTTGGACTATGATGATAAAGAACATTTCCAGCAACATTGGAAGTTCTGTTGGACAGAGCTGGTTCAGACATGTGCGCATGCATGCTAAGTGGCTTCGGTTGTGTCCGACTCTTTTCGACCCTTTGGACTGTAGCCCACCAGGCTTCTTTGTCCGTGGGATTCTCCAGGCAGGAATAATAGAGTGGGTTGCCATTTCCTTCTCTAGGAGATCTTACCAACCCAGAGATCAACCCAGTGTCTCTTCGGTCTCCTGCATTGGCAGACGGGTTCTAGGGCCACCTGGGAAGCCTGTTCCAGACATAGTGACCAATAAATGATTGCTGAATAGGACCAATAATAATCTATTGGCCCACAACTCTCAGCTTTTATTAAACATACAGACTTTAACTCTTTTTGAAAAGGTAATTGTTGGGGTTTATTTACCTAAAATTTTATAGTTGGTATTTTTAAAATCACGTTTAGGAATGGATATTCCAGATTATTAGTGTTTATTCACCACATATTGAATTACAAAAATACGTCATAATGACATTTGTGCTTTTTGTTGAGCACAAAAAAAGATTGGTTTCCTTGGGAATGTTGCAATAAATCTTGAAATAAAACTTTTGAAAACAGTCCACTGACAGAAACTTTGGCAAGTGGCTTGGGGCACGCGCTCAAGCCTAAAGGGGAAAAACGAGAAATCATGTTTTCTTTTTGCTTTTTAACAAATGGGTACGAATATTTAAAACACTCTCATTCTTACCTTATTTGGAATGGAGTTGCTATTTGTTGGGCTTCCCAGGTGGCATGGTGGTAAAAAATCCTCCTGCTAACACAGGAGATGCAAGAGACATGGGTTTGATCCCTGGGTGGGGAAAATCCCATGGAGTAGGAAATGGCAACCCACTCCAATATTCTTTTTTTTTTAATTTTTATTTTTTTAGGTTATGAAAGTATGTTAACACATTTACAGGAGATTTGGAAAATATAGAACAAAGTTACATATAGTTCCACTATATATTACAATTATTTTTTTAAGTAGATCAATTAAGAATTTTTAGTTGGACTTTCAATATCAAACTCTCAAGAATTAATAGAATGACTATACAGAGAGGTATAAGAATAAAGTAGGCCTGGAAAGCACTGTGAACCAATTCAACATAATTAAGATTTATATAATTTTCACACAACAGTAGGATACAAATTCTATTCAAGTTCCTATAGACTGTAAACTAGGAGACACTGGAACATATCCAGGGACATAAAACAAGGTACAAAAATTTCATGGTCTAAAGTTATTGAAATCGTGCAGAGTCTGTTCTCTTATCACTGTGGAATTATGTTAGAAATCAATATCAAAAGATATTTTAAAATAGCCCACATATTTTCAAATGCAATGTGATATTTACCAAGAGAGATCTGAGCCATCGAAAGCCTCAACAAAGTTAGAAAACTGAAAAAACAGAGCAGGTGATTGCAGAGGAGAAAGCATTTAAATTAGAAAGAATCTAAATTAATATTAAAGATACCTTAAACAATATCCCATGTATTTGGAAATTAAATGTTCACTTTTAAGTGATGAATGTTTCTAAGAAACCATAACAAGGAAAATTAGAAATATTGTTTATAGAATAAACATGAGAAGAGAATTTACCAGAATTTGTTGCATGTAGCTGAAGCTGCTCAATGCAATTAAGTACAATGTCCACTCCATTATTCTTGCCTGGAAAATTCCATGGCCAAAGAGCCTGGCGGGCTATAGTCCATGGGGTTGCAAAGAGTCAGACACAACTGAGCAATTAAGCGCGCCGCACGCGCACACGTGCGCACACACACACACAGACACACAGGGCTATTTGTCACTTTAGTGTATGAAAGTAGTAAAAACCACAGGGCACTTCCATTGCTATATGGCAGAATACTGGAGCCTAATGTTGATTTAGACTGACCAATAATCATTTCTTTCCCTGGCCCATTCTCTCAGAGATCAGATCAGATCAGATCAGTCACTCAGTCATGTCTGACTCTTTGCGACCCCATGAATCTCAGCACGCCAGGCCTCCCTGTCCATCACCAACTTCCGGAGTTTACTCAGACTCACGTCCATCGAGTCGGTGATGCCATCCAGCCATCTCATCCTCTGTCGTCCCCTTCTCCTCCTGCCCCCAATCCCTCCCAGTATCAGAGTCTTTTCCAATGAGTCAACTCTTCGCATGAGGTGGCCAAAGTACTGGGGTTTCAGCTTTAGCATCATTCCTTCCAAAGAACACCCAGGGCTGATCTCCTTTAGAATGGACTGGTTGGATCTCCTTGCAGTCCAAGGCACTCTCAAGAGTCTTCTCCAACACCACAGTTCAAAGCATCAGTTGACTATAATTTGGACTTCCCTAGAGGAAAGCTTCTGGTTTGGGAGACAGTATCGTGGATACTATTGTCCTTTGGCAATAGATCCTCTCTGTACTTGAAGTATCTAGGATCCTGGACTTCTCCAAAGTCATCTTTGGAGAAGATGGTAGCCATGAAGAAAATGCTAAATAGAGCTAAAAATATTCCAGAGTTGAATTTTGGCAAGGTAGAAAAACCCGACCTAGCCTAAGAGATTGGAGAATTCATATTTACTCTCCAAATTGATATAAAAGCAAGTTCCTTCCAACACTTGTTTTGTCTCATTTTAACAAGCGCGAGGTGAAGCATGTTGTCTCTCTTGAAAACCTTTCCATCACACACGGTTTAGGCCAGTAATGGTAAGCGGGTTTCTTCTGTCCCACGCCTGTCATTGGGCAGGAGCCATCCGTAGCACCATGTTGAGGGTACCTCTGAGGTAGGGAGGAGGTCAGCTCATGACTGACTAGGAATAGAGGCGGAGGAAAGGGGAAACGAGTTTGAGGGCAAAAGATGGGTCAGCTTCTGTCATCTGTGTAGCTTGGGAAGTGCCAGGCTGACAAGATATTCTCCGTGGGTCTCCAGAACTCTTAGGACATCTATTACTTTGGGGATTTGGCCACTATGCTATTAAGTGCTAAAATATTGCCCAGAAGTTTCTGCAATTGGACCTCATTCTGGATGAAATTGTCTTTCAGGGAGGACCCTTCAACCATGTGGTGGTGGTCCCCCTGGGCACAGCATTCAGAAGCCATCCACCGTTTCCGACTCAGTACCACTGTCCACAAATCACAGTAATGCCGTCCTCACTTGGGAGAAGGCAGTTTCAGGAGATGCGCAGGCACCAATTAAAATCTGAGTGACGTTTAATTTAAATTGAACTTAAATGTCCCTGGTGGCTCAGACGGTAAATAATTCACCTGTACTGTGGGAGACCTGGGTTCAAACCCTGGGTCAGTAAGATCCCCTGGAGAAGAGAATGGCAACCCACTCCAGTATTCTTGCCTGGAGAAACCCCATGGATGGAGGAGCCTGGCGGGATTGCAAAGACTCGGACAGGACTGAATGACTAAGTGTGCGTGCACACACACACACACACACACACAATTGAATTTAGAAACTGGAGAATAACACATTCACTGAAAATGATATTATATTGACATAGTTACTTAAATGGAGTGATGCTCACGTGTTCTGTAAAAGAAACAGCTTTCAAAGACTGCATTTGATATCAATGCCTCCCATAAATGGTAAAGGAGGCCTGTTTATTTGTTTGTCAACCTGTTTCTGATTTACTGCAAACCAATGTGTGGTCTTACTGTGCATGAATCATCTGCTTCTCAAGACACGGGCACCCCCAAGGTGAATTCAACAATATTGGAACTGGTCTTCATCCCATTCAAGGAGACTTGTCCACCAGTCACACATTGGACGTCATTGCAATGCCAGATTGATATAAAAGTTTCTAAATGCTTACTTTCAATTTTTGCACTTATCGGGTTGCAGGCAGGGGACAACAATTCACATACCAGCTTTAATAGTGCATTCTATGCAATCTTATTTTGTGTACAATAACATAACTCCAGAAGAATTCTTTATTGTACCCTAGGCACAAAGAGATGCTGTAACACTATAGGCAGTGAATGATTTCCAGAGTCTAGGCATGAAAGATGGTCTGGAGACATGAGCTCTATGTTAGCAGAGTCTCAGAAAGGGGCTCTGAGTGTGTAGCTGATTTTGTGTCTGAGAGGTTTTCTATTTGTGGGTTCCTTTCCTTTTGGAATTACTTTTTGTTTGTATTTTTCAAGTTACAGATGTCTACTTTCCCAGTGTATACTGGAGTCAAAGAGTTCTGGTTGGGCCAATAAATAATTTATTTCTAAAAATACAATGAAATTAAGATAGACTATTTCCAGGCTGTAAAATACAATGAGTTCAAGCTCTCTTTTCCTTTAAATACAAAAATAAAAAACAGTAATCCAGGTCATATTTAGTAAAATTTAATATATATGTATATATATGTATATATGTACTGTTGTTGGCATTTATTTGCTAAGTCATGTCCGACTCTTTTGCAACCCCATAGACTGTAACTCACCAGGCTCCGCTGTCCATGGGCTTCCCCAGGCAAGAATAATGGAGTGGGTTGCCATTTCATTCTCCAAGGTATCTTCCTGACACAGGGATTGAACTCGCATCCATTACGTGTCTTGCATTGGCAGGTGGGTTCTTTACCAGTGAGCCAGCCGGGAACCATATATATGTATACATGTGTGTGCATGCTAAGTTGTCTCAGTCGTGTCCAACTCTGTGTGACCCATGGGCTGTAGCCCACCAGACTCCTCTGTCCATGGGATTCTCCAGGCAAGAATATTGGAGTGGGTTGCCATGCCCTCCTCCAGGGGATCTTCCCGACCTGGGGATTCAAATCATGTCCCTTACATCTCTTGCATTGACAGGCTGGTTCTTTACCACTGACTACCAGGGAAGCCATATATATGTATATATGCACACTGGTTTTATTTTTTTTAATGGTCTGCTTAAATTATTTTATTACTATTAAATCACAGACAGACTCTTATCTTATCTATGGACTCCTCTGTCCATGGGATTCTCCAGGCAAGAATGCTGGAGTGGGTACACATTGGTTTTCTAATGCAGGTTGTAGAATGCTGGCAGACAAAATATTCATTGTAATGAGATTTTAAAACTATGTCTTAAACATGAAAAGGTGAAAGCTCCCTGAAAAATTCAAAATGGACACTTTTCAAAATATGGCTCAAAGGAATAGTATAAAGAGAACAAGAATACCTAGTAGGAAATGTTGATGTAAATAGCAATGTTATATGGGCTGCTAGACAGGAGCACATAGAAACATTTGCATTCTCATTAATTAATTTTTCCTGTCTTTTTTACTGAATTAATTGTGGTCTAGATGATTTTACCATTTATCTTGAGTATTGTGTTTGGAAGGCTATATTTTAGACATGCTATAAATAGTGGCAGAAAAGGCCAGGCAGAAGAGAAGGCGTTTGTAGATAAGAAATGAATACAAGCAGCAAAATGGGGAGAGAATATTAATTCTGTGTTCCATTTTCATATTTAGATGTTCTAGGCTGTGGAATTCAGAGTCTAAATTCTAATCCCAAATTTACAGTGAGATAAAAGTATGCGAGACTAATCTATTTTTCCTAAAAACAGAATAGAATGCTCTAGCGTTCCCCATTTCTGGCAGTTCACATCCCCCTGCTGAGAACGGGGGTCTCTCTATGTGTCCACAGGGGCAACCCTGTCACCGTTCTCAGTTCTCAAGAGCCTAGGGTGATGACAATCACGCCTAAGCCCCGTAACGTCTCCTCCTCTGGAAGCAGAGGCTCCCTACTTAAGCTCCTGGGAGGCAGGCAGATCCCTCATCCCATTCACACATCTAACCCCACATCTGCTCCATGCTCACCCCTGACACTCAGGGTCTCTGTTAACATTCACAGACTAGGACTCCACTTTGTGTTTTCCTGTTATATCCCTTTTACTCCTCAGAACCACGCTAACAGGATCCATCATCCTTTACAGATGGGAAAACGGAGACTTGGAATGGTTAACATCACTCGTCCAAACGCCCCACAAGTTTAAGTGGTTTATGGGAAATTCAGACCATATCTCCTCTCTGAACCATCTGCAGGCAGGAGTCCTCGTCCTCCACAGGGATGCTGTCCTTGAATTTTCTTTTGTCCTCTTCCCGTGACTTTTCTGTGAGTGCAAGATAGTCTCCTTTTTGTGCTAGGGTTTGTTTTTTGTTTTGTCTGTTTTTAATAAAACCATCTTATGCTTTCTATGACAATCTCTCTTTACACATGGGGGTTCCATAGGGGTTTTTTAACTAAAAAAATTTCAGAAGTCATATAGTCTAATTTCCTTATTCTGCAGTCAAGTAATTAAGAACCAAGGAGATCAAGTAACTCATCTAAAATGAGTTCACTCAGTTTATAACACCAGTAGGTCCAGGAGCCTGGCTGAAACACTGTTATTAAACACTGACCCAGATCAATTTTTAAACTTGTCATTTCATATATTATTCTTTTGACTTCAAGTATTGTATAGCCTAGAAATTTAAAAGAAAATCTTTACCTTTTGATATAAAAATTAAAGGGATTTGTGTAAATATAAAACCTACTCAGTCTTCAGTCAAATAATAATATCAGTTAAGTATTTTATAGTAAAGAATGGAAGATTTTGTTGCAAAAACTGAGTTTTTTTTTTTTCTTTTAGCTTTGTTAGCACTGGAAGAATAAAATGATCTAATAATTCTAAAGCATTATGCTTGTTTGGGAGTGGGAGATAACTGGTCAAACTCATGTAAGCCCTCTGAGTTAACAGTATCTTGCCAATGTCACTTTTCGGGTCTGGAAAATATACCATGATTATGTAGGAGATAATTATTAAGGAAGCTGGGTGAAACTGGGTGAAGGATATATGGAATCTGTACTATTTTTCAACTTCTTGTGAGTCTTAAACTGTTTCCAAAAAAATTATTTAAGAAACAAAAGTAATGGTGTATTGATTGCTATGACAACCAGCTCTGGAAAGCGTGTGCCCCAAAGACCATGACCTTGAGCTCCTCCCTTCAAGGGCAAGATAGTCCCCGCACTCCAAGCCCAGCGCCACCCCCTGGCCCAGCGCCATCCTCAGCCTCGCAGTTGCACGGAGGCAGCTCTTGGAACCAGCTTCAGAACTCAGGGGGTCCGGGAGAGCTTTACGGCTGGGCTGAGGGTCGATGCGGAACACTCCTGGGATCCAGGAAACCAACTTACAAAGGTCCTCCCACAGCACCCCTGACCTATAAACTGGAGATTGTGTGCCTGCCGTTTGAGTGTGTCCTTGGGTTTAGTACTGAGGACAAGTGAAACCGAAGCCACAAGCTGTGGAATTCATCTGCCTCAAAATAAGCATTTCTCTTTAGATGGGCCAAAAAAAGAGAAGTTTTTGCTAATACAGTGATCGATCCTATTTCGCCAAAACCTGATGAGAAAGCTATGACCTTTTTCACAGTAAGATTTGTGTTTCTTCTGCTCTTTGATACTTTGGTCACTGGTGTTAGTGATCTTACTTCAAAATACTTGCTTTCTTTGCTTAAGACATACCCATGGCCCATGGGGTTTTGTGTGCACACTCCATAACACACCTAAAGACATGCCATAATACACCTAAGGCCACTCCATAGCACACCATAAACACTCCATAGCACACCTAAGGACACTCCATAGCACACCTAAGGCCACTCCATAGCACACCATAAACACTCCATAGCACACCTAAGGCCACTCCATAGCACACCATAAACACTCCATAGCACACCTAAGGCCACTCCATAGCACACCATAAACACTCCATAACACACCTAAGGACACTCTGTAACACACCTAAAGACATGCCATAATACACCTAAGGCCACTCCATAGCACACCATAAACACTCCATAACACACCTAAGGACAGTCCATAGCACACCTAAGGACACTCCATAGCACACCATAAACACTCCATAACACACCTAAGGACACTCTGTAACACACCTAAAGACACTCCCTAATATACCTAAGACTACTCCATTGCACACCTAAAGACATGCCATAACACACAAAGGACACTCCATGACACACCTGAAGACTCGCCAGGACAGTTTATAAGAACTCGCTCTCTGCACGTCACCAGCCTGTGCTCACAAAGGCAGCCACTTCAAGACCCCCGTGTGAGTCTATCCACAGCCCCACCCTCGCCCTGCGCCCTGTCCCTTGCAGGCTTCTCCCACCCGAGCCTTTCTGGGGGTGCGCAGGACTGCCTATTAGGGGTGCTCACGTGCCGTTTGGCCAGTTGTCAGCCTTTCTCCTTATACCTTCCAGGAATCTCTAGGATGATGGTTGGGGGCCAGGGCGGGGGCGGGGGGCGGGCAGGTCTTACGTGCACTGTGGAACCACATCTTACGCAATGGCTAAGTTCTCAATCAGCCCACAGAGAAAAGAGGATATGGCCCAAAAATCTCACTCGCAAGTCTTCTCAGTGGTCCAGAACCAGAACGGATCGTGGTTTCTCTGGGCAGAGAACAGATGAAGTGGTGGGCATGCCCTAGAGGAGTATCTTGTTGGAAACTGTTTGATGAGAATGGTGCTGTGTACACGGGGAGGCTTGCTGATGGTGGTGAAGAGCAAGTCACCCTCCCAGGGGCCTGTGTCAGCTGAGTGGAGGGGCAAGCGGGCTGGACGCAGCTTGCCTTCACCCTCAGTCCTCAAGATTCCATTGCTCCGCACCTTCAGGTCTGTGTGTGTCTGACCCCTAAATACAGTCGGGGTTCAAGCTCTTTCCCACAGGGCTCTTGGGCTATAGTCACACCAGAAGACATGCCTGGGCATTTGTCTCTAAATAATTTTTCTCTGTGTCCAAAGCACAGAGGCAAAGTACGGTGGTCAGTATTTGGCCAGTCGATCCTCACCCAAATCTCAGCTCCAGACCAGCCAGCCTGCCTGGCACATGCTAACCCCGACCCACCCTCTGGGATCTCCCATGACCCATCCCCCTGTCTCTTACCCCCTCCCAAGTTACGCTCCTCTTTCCAGTTATCTTCATCGACCCCTTCGAATCCACGCCAGTTCCTACTTTCATACTTAACCATCTTCTCACACTGACATGCTGTCTCATACAACTACCTTCTGCTTCTACCACATCTAATACCTATGTGTACATTTATATTCAGATTCCTATCTATCCGCATGTCTTCTATGACAACAGAGCTAGCTTTGGAGCAAGGTGGTAAGTGGCCTTCCAGTTGCTCTGTATTTCCACCTCTGTCACTGATTTGCTGTGTGGCTTAGACACATCACTTACCCCTGCTGAGTCTCAGTGTCCTCATTAGGAAAATGAGGATAAATAGCAGTATTAAACCCACGGGATTGTATGGGAAAATAAATGAGACACTGTAAGTTGATTGCCTAGCTTCGCATTGGACGAAAAGAAGAATTCCATTGATGTTGGTGGTGGTGGTTTAGTTACCAAGTCGTGTCCAATTCTTTGCAACCCCGTGGACTCTAGCCGGCCAGGCTCCTCTGTCCATGGGATTCTCCAGGCAAGAATACTGGAGTGGGTTGCCATTTCCTCCTCCAGGGGACCTTCCTGAGCCAGGGATCAAACCCATGTCTCCTGCACTGACAGGCGGATTCTTTACTGCTGAGCCACCAGGGAAGCCCGGATCAGTGTTCACTATTTTCAGAGTTCCTTCTAAGTGGCATTCCATCCCTGCTCCTGCCTCTTTCCCAAACTCTCCTTGTTTCTCTTAACTCCTAAGTACTGATGCTTGTGTCAATTCACTTTGCGCTCAATAACACCCCACTTAGCAGGAGATACTCTTTTCCCGTTATGTCATACAAGTTATTATCATCTTCTTAGCCTTCTTATTGCCAACCAGGACTGCACCGTGTATTTCTCTCATGTGTGTTTCTCAGCGTAATTTTTCTAAGTTGTCTACAATATCCTTCGGCTCTCTGAGTCATTTTAGGGAAGCTCAGTGACTCATCTGGTGATCAGTGTTGAATATTCATATCTTCTGAGCCTCTTTTTTCTTAATGCTTCGGTTTAAAGATACCTTCCCCCACATACAAGTGGAAAAATTATTTAGGTGCTCTGAGGCTTCCAGAAACTGTTCTTTCCTGCTCATCCAAGAGCAAGAAAGCCATGAGCTCACCTTATCAAAATGGGCCCAGGCGCCTGACGCAGTTGCTAATTATTGCTCCAGTGATGTTTCCTGATGTGCTTCTGACGTGCTTGTCATGAGCTGGTGATGCCAACACCACAAGCCTAGAAAGGAAACTTGGCAGGGCAAGGGGTAGCTCACGTCTTCTTGCCCTTGCGGGTATTATATAGACACGATCTAAAAGATCCTCAGGTCGTGTTGTTGGCAAACACTTCTTCCATTTTATTTACCAGATACAGTGAGAGACAAACCAGTTCTTTCCACTCGGCTATCTTAGGACTGTGAAATCTTCATTAGGGACATCCAACAATGTTTTGCAGATGTGATGTCCAAAGCTTTAGCATAACCCTCACCCGGACATGAAATGATGCAAATACCCGAGAATCATCATTTCTAGGCACTAGTTTTCAGTTTTCAGATGGCAAGTCCCTTTTCAGAGTACTAATGAATCCAGATACTTAGGGAATTTGGCTTGGAAAAAAATGTGAAATTGAGCTTGTAAATACCAGCTCTGCAATAGGATTTGAGATGACTATTATCCTTTCGGGAAAAGCAACTCTACTGAACGTGAGTAGTAGAAACAGTTTCAGATGTCACGTGGATGAACTGCAGGCTGGTGCTCTGTACTTACACTGCAGTCCCTTAAACTTGCCAAAGTGCTATTGGAGAAAGAAATATCATTTCACTCTGTACAAGCCCAGGTACAGAAGTCAACTAGGCAGATAGGTTTCTTTTCATGATGAAGTATCTTTTCACCTTTAAACAAGAAGTTTGGACTTTAGGATGTAAGTAGAGATACACCCTAAGTTTCTGTGACAATTATAAAATCTTCAGGTTGGGAGCTCACCATCCAGATTGGAAATTAGTATTGCTTTTTCCCTTAAGGAGCCTGGAGTGAAGCCTGAAAGGAAGCAAGACCCAACTCTAACTCACTTACATTTAAATTAAGAAATCAAAATACTAACTTTTGTATGTCTATATTCTGGTTAGGAAGAACAAAAATATTTCTTAAAAAAAACCCACAGAATCTCATAAGATAGATGGAATCTTTCAGATAGTCAGAGATTTTCTTAATTAAGGGAAAATCATCAATTTCTAAAACATGTCATCAACTCAAAATACTTGCTTATTTGGAAAACAGATGTTGCAAAAACTACACTTTGCTTGTTTGTGGCAAAAAAAAGCCACTTCGTCTGCAAGAGATGGCCCCAAAAGTCACTTTACGTGCTTCGTTGCTCAGTCATATGTGACTGTTTGTGACCTCACATGCTGTAGCGCACCTTTGTGGGCTCCTCTGTCCATGGGGTTCTCCAGGCAACAATACTGAAGTGGGTTGCCATGCCCTCCTCCAGGGAATCTTCCCAACCCAGGGATCAAACCCAGGTCCCCCTCATTGCAGGTGGCTTCTTTACTGTCTGGGTCACCAGGGAAGTCTCCCAAAAATCACTGCCTAGAAACCAGATAGGACTCCAGGGTTGTTCATCACTAAAATAACCTCACTGTGGGTAAATCAAAAGGCTGCACAGGTCAGCTTTAAGAAATGGTAAAGCTTCCAAGTGTCACTTGAGGAGAGAAAGGGTTCAAATAAGTTTGGGAAGCCTTGACAACCAAATTAAATGTTTTTCTGTTAAACTTCTCAAAGTCCTTAAGCTGCATGGTATATCCCCCAAAGGAGAATGGTTTGCACTGTGTCCAGAACTCACTGTGACCTTGAAATCCTTTTGTGCCAGAACATCTTGAAATACTGGCATTTCTTGGTGCTCTATTCTGGGAAATAGGCAACTCAGCAAAGCACAGTATGAGTCTGCGACAGTATCCCGTGGGTAAATGAGAGGAGTGGAGTGACCTGGACATGGATAATGTGATTTGGTGTTTTGTTATGAGTTGGAGGACTGAACCAAAAAAGTGTAATGAAGAAGCAGTTCCACGAAGTAGCATTGAGCCCTGCCTGCTTCATTGTCACACAAGCATGCATTCATTCATTCAGTCCCCGCAATGGCACCAGGTCCCAGAAGCGCAGAGATTAATAAAACACTGTCCCCGCCTTTAAGGAGCTTACTGTCTAGGGAGAGACTATGAAAACATGTAGAGGTGTCAGGCTGAAACACTGGAGACACAAGTTCTGTCTGAGAGTCAGACAGAAACAAAGGGCATTCTAGAGTGAGGAGGATGAGTGTACGGAGGTCAAGACAAGCCACATGGCACAGTGCAAAAGCTGCAAGACTTCTACAGAATTAAAAGAATTCCTCTGAAGGCGTGGTTGCGTAATGGAGGAAAGATGCTTCAAAGATAGGAGACTAGAGGCAAGGTGGCTGTTTGGGAGGTGTTTTCTCTCCCCTTTCTCACGGGAAAGAAAGGGAGCAGCTCCATAAGGAGGGACAGTGGGGACGGAAGGGCCTGATGGATGCAAGGGATGTGGAGGAGACAGCAGGTCCGCACTGGGGGTGAGGAGGAGGCACAGAGCAAAAGCGGAATCCATGGCGCCCCTGGGTCCTCGCTCACACGCTTGTCATGGAAACAGCCTTCCTGATTAGTCTATTACTAGCGATGCTGCCAGGAATCTTGAATCAATATAGTCCAGGACATGAAAAGTGGAATTTCCACCCCAGAAGTGTTGGATGATGGACTACCCCCTTGAGTATCTGAGCACAGGCTTCTCCAGTACCTTGTGAAAAGGCTCACTGATTTCTGTGATAAGCACAGCCTCCAAGTCCTGAAATAATTAAAAGTATCTCCAAAATCCACCTTTGAAAATGAATTCTAAATGGAGGTGGGAGAGAGGAAGAGAAAACTGGATGGAACCAACTCCTTTACTCTGACCCTTTGCTAAATAAGTGTAAAAGTACCCCCACCCAGCTTCAAGATGACCCAGAATTTTCTGTGAGTGCTGGTGACATGCGCTGCTACTTGCCACAGATATTAAAGCTCATGGTACCTTCCACGTGACATCAGGGCAGTGATACATCACCAGCAGAGCGGTTCCCGGAGAAGAGGCATCTCGCATGAGTTCAGAGCTGCTTTCTCCCATCTTTTAATTATCCTGCTCTTCCCTGTCTCCACAGATTTGTGACCCCAGCCCAGGCATGTCACAGAGGCACCCTGGTGCTCCCAAAGGTGACTTTATGAATTGAGGACCCTCGCGTCTAAGTATATAAAACCAGGGTGTCTGACACTGTAACCTTCCGAGAACTCTGGAGCTCATGATAAGTGGTGCTTTCTCGGGCACCTGACACCCTGGGCTGGAGAAAGGGCCAAAGGGACTCGCCTGGCTGTCCTACCCTCTCTGTCATCCCTCTTCACTGGCCCCAACTTCTACCTCAAAATACACTTCCCTGTTGGATGACCCTGAGGGATGGGATGGGGAGGGAGGTGGGAGGGGAGTTCAGGATGGGAGGTCATGTGCACCCATGGCTGATTCATGTCAATGTATGACAAAACCACTGCAATCCTGTAAAGCAATTAGCCTCCAATTAAAATAAATTACTTAATTTTTTAAAAATTAATTAAAATAATATATGCACATGAAAAAAAACCGATACAGAAGGGAATGTGGGCAAACAGCAATCTCCCTATGAACCTCCCATGTCCCTGGGGCCACTTCCCAGAGCTGGTAGATTTTTAATGATTTTCATCCTCAGGACTTCCCAGAGCTGACTGTTGTTTAATGATTTCCATTTTCAGTCTTACGGGATATTACTTCCATTCCTTTCTTTCTTTTTTTTTTTTTTTTTCAACTGCCTTTTGTCTTTTTGGCCATGCTGCGCACCTTAGGGTATCTCAGTTGATACCCTAAGGAGCAGAGGTTGAACCTGGGCCGTGACAGTGAAAGCGTGGAATCTCAACCGCCGACCCACCAAGGAAATCCCTCCACTGCTCATTTAGCAATTCTTGATAGGATCTATTGACTCTTCTACAAAAATAAGCATGCCTCTCCCTTTTTGTTGTTGTTGCTCAGTTGCTAAGTCATGTCAGGCTCTTGTGACTCCATGGACAGCAATACACCAGGCTTCCTGGTCCTACACCATCTTCCAGAGTTTGCTCAAACTCATGTCCATTGAGTTGGTGATGCCATCCAACCATCTCATCCTCTATCGTCACCTTCTCCTCTTGCCATCAATCTTCCCCAGCATCAGGGTCTTTCCCAATGAGTCGGCTCTTCACATCAGGTGGCCAAATAGCTTCCCATAATCCTCTACATATTTTATGATGATAGAACAAATTTTAGTTCTTCTTTTTAAAAATGAAGCTATTAATCCTTCATTTCTTATTCTAAAACCTTAGAAAGTATCTCCTGACTCAAGCATATAAGAATCCTGGCAAGCTTCATCCTTCACTTTCCACCCTTTTTACTTCCCTTTGTCAAAGTTGATAAGACCTCCAAGACGCTGACATTGAAAAGGATCTTTCCTAAGTCATTTAATAAATTCCTGGGAAACCTGGTGTCCCCCCTCAAAGTTCATTGTTAATCAAGTCTTCCTAGTGTTGGCTGTTAGCATTCAAAATAGTGAGAATGCCCACATTATACCACATACCTTCAGTTATTGTTATTTCAATGTTCAACTTTTGTACTGATTCTTTTTGAAGCACAGTCATGAGTAAAACATCAGAAAGTTCTTAGCTGCCTTCTGACCAGAACTGAAAGTGACATAAAAGGAAGATGCCGACTTAAAAAAAAATGCACAACATGAACCTTGTGAGTCAAATTTTATTTTAGGCAAAATGAGGACTATAGCCTGGGAGACAGTATTTCGAAAAGCTCTGAGAGACAGTTCCAAAGAAGTAAGGGCTGTGGGTGGTCAGTATAAGTGTGATTTTGGTGAAGGGAGACTACATGCAATCAAGCACATACTTTTTGCAGAAGATTTCTGCTAGTCACAAGGAGCAGTCATCACCATCAAGGATTTTCACGCTTTTCCAGATGTAAAGAGATACAAGGATCAGGCTCATGAAATTGACTCCCGAAAATATCTACCTGAAGACCTGTCC